>NC_073644.1:21973484-22276515 GCF_029407905.1 Bubalus kerabau | reverse complement strand
GATGTGAGTTTGAGTGAACTCCGGGAGTTGGTAATGGACAGGGAGGCCTGGCGTGCTGCAATTCATGGGGTCGCAAAGAGTCATACATGACTGAGCCACTGAACTGAACTGAACTGAACTGAAAAGTTAGAATTCCTATTGCTGCACTTTGTAGCACCTTCTTTTTTTAAAAAATGGTTTTTTTGGGCATTAATTTTTTTAAAAATTTTGTGTAAGAGTATAGTTGATTAACAATGTTGTATTAGTTTCAAGTGTACAGCAAAGTGATTCAGTTATATATATTTATATACATACATAAGTGTCTATTCTTTTTTAATCTATTTTAAATGAAAAATCTATTTTAAATCTATTTTAATTTAATCTATTTTTAACTTAATTAATTTTTTAATTAATCTATTTTAAATCTATTAATTTTATGAAAATAAAATTAGTATTATTTTAATGATAAAAGGTACAATTCACAAAGATGATAGACATTGTAAACCATTTGATACCTAAGAACAAAGAAACAAAGATACATAAAGCAAAAATCAGAGGAAATATAAGGGAAAAGAAAAATATATATAATCATAGTGAGACATATTAACATTTGTCTCTGAGAAAATTTTATCAAGTGCACAAAAAGTAAGAGTAGGAGCATCTTGAACAATATCATTAATAATTTAACTATAATATATTTATATTTAATTAATTTATATGAACCTTATATCCTACACAAATATATTTAAAATTTTGTATTTCATACATTGCTATTAGATGTCCATAGGACATTTAAAAAACTGGAAAAAAGATAAACATTACTAAGTTTCAAAAAATATAATTCTTTTTTTGTGTGTGATTCAGTTATACATATACACATATATTATTTTAAAAATTATTTTTCATTATTGGTTATTATAAGTTATTGATATAAGATAAAATATAAGATATCTACACAGACCTTGGAATTCTTCAGACCAGAATACTGAAGTGGATAGCCTTTCCTTTCTCCAGAGGATCTTCCCAACCCAGGAATTGAACCTACGTCTCCTGCATTGCAGACAGATTCTTTACCAACTGAGCTATCAGGGAAGCCCTATAAGATATTGACTATAGTTTCCTGTGCTATACAGTAAAATTTTGTTGCTTGTTGCATATCTATTTTAAATTAGAAATAAAGCATTCTATCCACACTAAGTCAAACAAGTGGAATCGAAATGTTATATTTTTTATTAGGCAAGAACTCATAAGTTATCTAAAATATATATGTTACATATATATTATTTATGTTATATGTATACAAAAGTTTTTCTACAACAGTTGATAAAGGCTTGAGAAAGAGCATCAGAAAAAAAAGAAGAGAGGAGAAATTGGAAAACATAAACTAAATGAAATGGGAGCACTGAATATGAAATAGAAAACATGAAACAAGCTAGATAAAAGTAAAGATCCTTATATAATCCAGTTGCTTTTAAACATGGCTGCTCATTAAAAACTTATCTGGAGCTCTGGACAAAAAAAAAAAAAAAAAAAAAAACCATTAAATGAATCAGTTCAGTTCAGTTCAGTTCAGTCGCTCAGTCGTGTCCAACTCTTTGTGACCCCATGAATCGCAGCACGCCAGGCCTCCCTGTCCATCCCCAACACCCGGAGTTCACTCAGACTCACGTCCATTGAGTCAGTGATGCCATCCAGCCATCTCATTCTTTGTCATCCCCTTCTCCTCCTGCCCCCAATCCCTCCCAGCATCAGAATATTTTCCAATGAGTCAGCTCTTCGCATGAGGTGGCCAAAGTGCTGGAGTTTCAGCTTTATCATCATTCCTTCCAAAGAACACCCAGGGCTGATCTTTAGGATGGACTGGTTGGATCTCCTTGCAGTCCAAGGGACTCTCAAGAGTCTTCTCCAACACCACAGTTCAAAAGCATCAATTCTTCGGCGCTTAGCCTTCTTCACAGTCCAACTCTCACATCCATACATGACCGCAGGAAAAACCATAGCCTTGACTAGACAAACCTTTGTTGATAAAGTAATGTCTCTGCTTTTGAATATGCTGTCTAGCATATTCAAGTTATTGGTCATAACTTTCCTTCCAAGAAGTAAGCGTCTTTTAATTTCATGGCTGCAGTCACCATCTGCAGTGATTTTGGAGCCCCCCAAAATAAAGTCTGACACTGTTTCCACTGTTTCCCCATCTATTTCCCATGAAGTGATGGGACCGGATGCCATGATCTTAGCTTTCTGAATGTTGAGCTTTAAGCCAACTTTTTCACTCTCCACTTTCACTTTCATCAAGAGGCTTTTTAGTTCCTCTTCACTTTCTGCCATAAGGGTGGTGTCATCTGCACATCTGAGGTTATTGATATTTCTCCTGGCAATCTTGATTCCTGCTTGTGCTTCCTCCAGTCCAGCGTTTCTCATGATGTACTCTGCATTAAGTTAAATAAGCAGGGTGATGATATACAGCCTTGACGTACTCCTTTTCCTATTTGGAACCAGTCTGTTGTTCCATGTCCAGTTCTAACTGTAGCTTCCTGACCTGCATATAGGTTTCTCAAGAGGCAGGTCAAGTGGTCTGGTGTTCCCATCTCTTTCAGAATTTTCCACAGTTTATTGTGATCCACACACAGTCAAAGGCTTTGGCATAGTCAATAAAGCAGAAATAGCTGTTTTTCTGGAACTCTCTTGCTTTTTCAAATCCAGCGGATGTTGACAATTTGTTCTCTGGTTCCTCTGCCTTTTCTAAAACCAGCTTGAACATCAGGAAGTTCATGGTTCACGTATTGCTGAAGCTTGGCTTGGAGAATTTTGAGCATTACTTTACTAGCATTTGAGATGAGTGCAATTGTGTGGTAGTTTGAGCATTCTTTGGCATTGCCTTTCTTTGGGATTGGAATGAAAACTGACCTTTTGCAGTCCTGTGGCCACTACTGAGTTTTCCAAATTTGCTGGCATATTGAGTGCAGCATTTTCACAGCATCATCTTTCAGGATTTGAAATAGCTCAACTGGAATTCCATCACCTCCACTAGCTTTGTTCGTAGTGATGCTTTCTAAGACCCACTTGACTTCACATTCCAGGATGTCTGGCTCTAGGTCAGTGATCACATCATTGTGATTATCTTGGTCATGAAGATCTTTTTTGTACAGTTCTTCTGTGTATTCTTGCCACCTCTTCTTAATATCTTCTGCTTCTGTTAGGTCCATACCATTTCTGTCCTTTATCGAGCCCATCTTTGCATGAAATATTCCCTTGGTATCTCTAATTTTCTTGAAGAGCTCTCTAGTCTTTCCCATTCTGTTGTTTTCCTCTATTTCTTTGCATTGATCGCTGAGGAAGGCTTTCTTATCTCTTCTTGCTATTCTTTGGAACTCTGCATTCAGATGCTTATATCTTTCCTTTTCTCCTTTGGTTTTTGCTTCTCTTCTTTTCACAGCTATTTGTAAGGCCCCCCAGACAGCTATTTTGCTTTTTTGCATTTCTTTTCCATGGAGATGGTCTTGATCCCTGTCTCCTGATTTACATAATCACAATAGTGAATGATGTCCATTAGTTTTCACAATCAATAGCCAGACAAAAAATAAAAGATAATTACAGTTGTAAGCCATAATGGGAATATGATTAACCTAACAATATAAGATAGTTACATACAATTTGGGGGATCAAGCAGAGTGATGTGGTAAGTGGAAGTACATACATGCACATGTTTTCATCTGCTCAGCCAGCCTATGTCTTTTGGTTGGTACATCTAATCCATTTACATTTAAGGTAATTATTGATATGTATGATGCTGTTACCATTTTCTTATTTGTTTTGGGTTTATTTTCTGTAGGTAAGTCCTTTCCTTCCCTATTTTTCTGCCTAGAGAAGTTCATTTAGTATCTGTTGTAAAGCTGGTTTGGTGGTGGTGAAGTGTCTTGACTTTTGCTTGTCTGGAAAGCTTTTGACTTCTCCATCAAATCTGGAGGAGAGTTTTCTGGCTTGTAGAGTTTCTGTTGAGAAATCAGCTAACAGCCTGATGGAAGTTCCCTTGTGTTATTTGTTGTTTTTCCCTTCTTGCTTTAAATATTTTATCTCTGTCATTAATTTTTGCCAATTTGATTACTATGTGTCTCTGTTTCTCCTTGGGTCAATCCTACCTGGGACTCTCTGTGCTTCCTGGATTTGGTTGACTATTTCCTTTCCCATGCTAGGGAAGTTTTCAGCTATTATCTTTTCAAATATTTTCTCAGGTACTTTCTCTCTCTCTTTTCCTTCTGGGACCCCTATAATGTGAATGTTGGTATGTTTAATGTTGTCCCAGAGGTCTCTTAGGCTGTCTTCATTTCTTTTCATTCTTTTTCTATATTCTGTTCTACGGTAGTGATTTTCAGCTTTCTGTCCTCCAGAACATTTATCTGTTCTTCTGCCTCAGTTATTCTGCTATGGATTCCTTCTAGTGTATTGCTCATTTCTGTTTGTTTGTTTAGTTCTTATAGGTTTTTGGTAAACTTTTCTTGCATTTTCTTAATCTTTGCCTCCATTCCTTTTCTGAGATCCTGAATCATCTTCACTATCATTATTCTGAATTATTGCTCTGGAAGATTGCCTATCTCCACTTCATTTAGTTGTTTTTCTGGGATTTTATTTTTTCTCTTCATCTGGGACATCACTTTCTGATTTTTCATGCTGATTAACTTTCTGTAATGTGGTTTTGTTTTAGTCACCGTTTGACTGTGGTTCTTCTTGCTTCTTCTGTCTTCTCTCTGATGGAGGAAGCTAACAGGTTTTTGAAAGCTTCCTGATGGGAGGGACTGGTAGTGGGAAAAACTGGGTCTTGCTCTGCTGGGCAGGGCCTTACTTAGTAATGCTTTAACTACCTGCCCTCGTAGTTTTTTGGCCTGAGATTACCCAGCCCCCAGGTTTGCGGGCCCCTATGGTTGGGTTAATGGTGACCTCCAAGAGAGTTTACACCAAAGGGAACCTTCCAAGACTGCTGCTGCTAGTTCCCCCATCCTTGTGGTGAGGCCCTCCTGACCCATGTTTCCACAGGAGACCCCCTAACACTAGCAGATATTTTGGTTCAGTCTCCAGTGGAGTCCCTGCTCCTTTCTTCTGAGTCTTGGTGTGTGCAAGGTTTGTTTTGTACCCTCCAAGACTGGAGTCTTGTTTTCTCCAGTTCTGTGCAAGTCTTGTAATCAAATCCTGCTGGCCTTCAAGGTCAGATTCCCTGGGGATTCCCAGTCCCTTTGCTGGGTCCCCAGGCTAGGAAGCCTGACATGGGGTTCAGAACCTTTACAATAGTGGAAGAACTTCTTT
Organism: Bubalus kerabau; assembly: GCF_029407905.1. Classification (NCBI taxonomy): domain Eukaryota; kingdom Metazoa; phylum Chordata; class Mammalia; order Artiodactyla; family Bovidae; genus Bubalus; species Bubalus kerabau. The sequence continues at coordinate 22,271,238 of NC_073644.1, read as the reverse complement.
GGTATTGTTTTCTAGTTTGTGGGTCACCCACATGGCAGGTATGGGATTTGATTTTGTTGTGATCATGCCCCTCCTACAGTCTCACTTCAGCTTTTTTTGGTCTTTGCACATGGAGTATCTTTTTTTTGGTAGGCTCCAGCATCCTCCTGTTGATGGTTCTTCAACAGCTAGTTGTGATTTTGGTACTCTTGCAGGAGGAGATGAGTACATGACCTTCTACTCCACCATCTTGAACTGGAAACTCTACAAATGTCTGTTCTTTTTCAAATCCTTTTCCCATCTATGTCCTTACAGAATATTGAGCAGAGTTCCCTGTGCTGTACAGTAGATTCTTGTTGGTTATCTACATTAAATATAGTAGTATGCATATGTCAATCCTAAACTCCCAATTTATCCTTCACTCCCATTCTCCTCTGTAATCATAAGCTGTTTTCTGAGTCAGTGAGTCCATTTCTGTTTTGTAAATAAGTTCATTTGAATATTTTTAAAAAGATTTTTAATGATCATTTAGATCAATTTTTTAAGATTCACATAAGTGACATCATATGATATTTGTCTTTCTCTGTCTGACTTACTTCATTTATAATCACCAGGTCCATCTGTACTGCTATAAATGCATCTTTTTATTTTTTAATGGCTGAGTGTATGTACCTCATTTTCCTTATCTACTCATCTATCAATGGACATTTAGATTTGCTTCCATGTCTTGGCTATTGTAAACAGTGCTGCAGTGAACAGTGGGTGCATATATACTTTCAAATCAAGGTTTTCTCTAGAAATATGCCCAGGAGTGAGGTTGCTGAATCATATAGTGGCTCGATTTTTAGTTTGGTAAGGAACTTCCATACTGTTCTCCATAGTGGCTGTATCAATTTACCTTCCTACCAACAATGTTGGAGGGTTCCGTTTTCTCCACATGCTTGTCAACATTTATTGTTGTAGGTATTTTGGTGATGAACATTCTGACTGGTATGAGGTGATATTTTATTGTAGTCTTGATTGGCATTTTTGTAATATCAATACATGAAGATGTGGTCACTGACTTAGAGCCAGACATCCTGGAGTGTGAAGTGAAGTGGGCCTCAGGAAGCATTACTAAGAACAAAGCTAGTGGAGGTGATGGAATTACAACTTAGCTATTTCACATCAGGTACTGCATTCAGTATGCCAGGAAATTTGGAAAACTCTGCAGTGGCCACAGGATTGGAAAGGTCAGTTTTCGTTCCAATCCCAAAGAAGGGCAGTGCCAAATGCTGATCAAATTGCCATACAGCTGTGATCGTTTCACATATTAACAAGGTAATGCCCCAAATCCTTCAAGTTAGGCTTCAATAGAATGTGAAATGAGAACTTCCAAATGTACAAGCTGGATTTAGTAAAGGCAGAGGAACCAGATATCAAATTGCCAACTTCTGTTGAATCATAGAAAAAGCAAGAGAATTCGAGAAAAACATTATCTCTGCTTCAATGACTACGTTAAAGCCTTTGACTGTGTGGATCACAACAAACTGTGGGAAATTCTTAAAGATATGGGCATAATAGACCACTTTACCTGCCTCCTGAGAAACCTCTATGCAGGTCAAGAAGCAGCAGTTAGAACTGGACATGGAACTATAGACTGGTTCAAAATTGGGAAAGGAGCATGACAAGATTGCATATTGTCACCCTGCTTATTTAACTTCTATGCAGAGTACATCATGCGAAATGCTGGGCTGGATGAAGCTCAAGCTGGAATCAAGATTGCAGGGAGAAATATCAATAACCTCAGATATGCAGATGACACCACCCTAATGGTAGGAAGTGAAGAGGAACTAAAGAGCCTCTTGGTGAAAGTGAAAAAGATGGTTTAAAACTCAACACTCAAAAAGCAAAGATCATGGCATCCAGTCTCAACACTTTATGGCAAATACATGGGGAAAAAATGGAAACAGTGGAAGACTATGTTTTCTTGGGCTCCAAAATCACTGCAAGTGGTGACTGCAGCCATGAAATTAAAAGATGCTTGCTCCTTAGAAAAAAAGCTATGACAAACCTAGACAATGTATTAAAAAGAAGAGACATCACTTCGCCAACAAAGGTCTGTATAGTCGAAGCTATGGTTTTTCCAGTAATCATGTATGATTGTGAGAGTTAGACCATAAAGAAGGCTGAGCACTGAAGAATTGATGGTTTCAAACTGTGACGTTGGAGAAGACTTTTGAGACTCCCTTGGACAGCAAGGAGATCAAACCAGGCAATCCTAAAGGAAATCAACACTGACTATTCATTGGAATGAGTGATGATGAAGCTCCAATATTTTGGCCACTTGATGTGAAGAGCTGACTTAGTGGAGAAGTCCCTGATGCTGTGGAATGATTGACGGCAGGAGGAGAAGGGCACGACAGAGGATGTGCTGGTCGGATGGCAACATTGACTCAATGGACATGAGTTTGAGGAAACTCTGGGAGATAGTGAAGGACAGGGAAGCCTGGCGTTTTGCAGTCCATGGGGTCTCAAAGAGTCAGACATGACTAAGTGATTAAACAACAGTAATATCCACAATTAGTGATAATGAACAACTATTCATGTGTGTTTTGGTCATGTGTATGTCTTCTTCGGAGAAATGTCTGTTTAGGTCTTCTGCCCATTTTTTGATGAGTTGTTTGTTTGATGCTGAGTTGAAGTTTTTTGTAAATTTTGGAGATTAATCCCTTGTCATTTGCATCATTTGCAATTATTTTCTCTTATTCAGTAAACTCTTTCCATTTTGTTTATGATTTAATTTCCTGTGCAAGGGCTTCCCTTGTGGCTCAGCTGGTAAAGAATGTGCCTGCAATTCAAGAGACCAGGGTTTGATCCCTGGATTGGAAAGATCCCCTGGAGAAGGGAAAGGCTACCCACTCCAGTATTCTGGCCTGGAGATTGCCATGAACTATATAGTCCATGGGGTCATAAAGTCTGGACACGACTGAGCAACTTTCACTTTTGCTGTGCAGGCTTTGAGTTTAATTAGGTCTCATTTGTTTATTTTGTTTTTATTTCTATTACTCTAGGAGATGGATCAAAAAGATCTCACTGCAATTCATGTCAAAGAATGTTATGAGTTTTGCAGTATCCAGTTTTGCATTTAGATTTTTGATCAATTTGAATTTATTTTTGTGTACCACACAATTGCACTCATCTCACACACTAGTAAGGAGAAGGCAATGGCACCCTACTCCAGTACTCTTGCCTGGAAAATCCCATGGATGGAGGAGCCTGGTAGGCTGCAGTCCATGGGGTCGCGAAGAGTCGGAGATGACTGAGCGATTTCACTTTCACTTTTCACTTTCATGCATTGGAGAAGGAAATGGCAACCCACTCCAGTGTTCTTGCCTGGAGAATCCCAGGGATGGGGGAGCCTGGTGGCTGCCGTCTATGGGGTCACACAGAGTCGGACACAACTGAAGTGACTTAGCAGCAGCACACACTAGTAAAGTAATGCTCAAGATTCTTCAAGCCAGGCTTTAGCAATACGTAAACCGTGAACTTCCAGATGTTCAAGCTGGTTTTAGAAAAGGCAGAGGAACCAGAGATCAAATTGCCAACATTTGCTGGTTCATCAAAAAAGCAAGAGAGTTCCATAAAAACATCTATTTCTGCTTTATTGACTATGCCAAAGCCTTTGACTGTGTGGATCACAATAAACTGTGGAAAATTCTTCAAGAGATGGGAATACCAGACCACCTGACCTGCCTCTTGAAAAACCTGTGTGCAGGTCAGGAAGCAACAGTTAGAACTGGATATGGAACAACAGATCAGTTCCCAATAGGAAAAGAAGTTCGTCAAGGCTGTATTTTGTTACCCTGCTTATTTAATTTATGTGCAGAGTACATCATGAGAAACGCTGGGCTGGAAGAAACACAAGCTGGAATCAGGATTGCCAGGAGAAATATCAATAACCTCAGATATGCAGATAACACCACCCATATGGCAGAAAGTGAAGAAGAAGTAAAGACCTTTTTGATGAAAGTGAAAGAGGAGAGTGAAAAAGTTGGCTTAAAGCTCAACATTCAGAAAACTAAGATCATGGCATCCAGTCCCATCACTTCATGGCAAATAGATGGGGAGACAGTGGAAACAGTGGCTGACTTTATTTTTCTGGGCTCCAAAATCATTGCAGATGGTGACTGCAGCCATAAAATTAGAAGATGTTTACTCCTTGGAAGGAAAGTTATGACCAACCTAGACAGAATATTAAAAAGAAGAGACATTACTTTGTCAACAAAGGTCCAACTAGTCAGTTCAGTTCAGTTCAGTCGCTCAGTCATGTCCGAATCTTTGTAACCCCATGAACTGTAGCACACCAGGCCTCCCTGTCCATCACCAACTCCTGGAGTTCACCCAAACTCATGTGCATCGAGTTGGTGATGCCATCCAGCCATCTCATCCTCTGTCATCCCCTTCTCCTGCCCCCAATCCCTACCAGCAACAGAGTATTTTCCAATGAGTCCACTCTTCGCATGAGGTGGCCAAAGTATTGGAGTTTCAGCTTTAGCATCAGTCCTTCCAAAGAACACACGGGACTGATCTCCTTTAGAATGGACTGATTGGATCTCCTTGTAGTCCAAGGGACTCTCAAGAGTCTTCTCCAACACCACAGTTCAAAAGCATCAGTTCATCGGTGCTCAGCTTTCTTCACAGTCCAACTCTCACATCCATACATGACCACTGGAAAAATCATAGCCTTGACTAGATGGACCTTTGTTGGCAAAGTAATGTTTCTGCTTTTCAATATGCTATCTAGGTTGGTCATAACTTTCCTTCCAAGGAGTAAGTGTCTTTTAATTTCATGGCTGCTATCACCATCTGCAGTGATTTTGGAGCCCCCAAAAATAAAGTCTGACACTGTTTCCCCATCTATCTGCCATGAAGTGATGGGACCAGATGCCATGATCTTAGTTTTCTGAATGTTTAGCTTTAAGCCAACTTTTCCACTCTCTTTCACTTTCATCAAGAGGCTTTTTAGGTCCTCTTCACTTTCTGCCATAAGGGTGGTGTCATTTGCATATCTGAGGTTACTGATATTTCTCCTGGCAATCTTGATTCCAGCTTGTGCTTCATCCAGCCCAGTGTTTCTCATGATGTACTCTGCATGTAAGTTAAACAAGCAGGGTGACAATATACAGCCTTAATGTACTCCTTTTCCTATTTGGAACCTGTCTGTTGTTCCATGTCCAGTTCTAACTATTGCTTCTTGACCTGCATACAGGTTTCTCAAGAGGCGGGTCAGGTGGTCTGGTATTCCCATCTCTTGAAGAATTTTCCACAGTTTATTGTGATCCACACAGTCAAAGGCTTTGGCATAGTCAACAAAGCAGAAATATATGTTTTTATGGAACTCTCTTGCTTTTTTGATGATCCAGCAGATGTTGGCAATTTGATCTCTGGTTCCTCTGCCTTTTCTAAAACCAGCTTGAACATCTGGAATTTCATGGTTTACATATTGATGAAGTCTGGCTTGAAGAATTTTGAGCATTACTTTACTAGCATGTGAGATGAGTGCAATTGTGTGGTAGTTTGAGCATTATTTGGCATTGCCTTTCTTTGGGTTTGGAATGAAAACTGACCTTTTGCAGTCCTGTGACTGCTGCTGAGTTTTCCAAATTGCTGGCATATTGAGTGCAGTACTTTCACAGCATCATCTTTCAGGATTTGAAATAGCTCAACTGGAATTCCATCACTTCCACTAGCTTTGTTTGTAGTGATGCTTTCTAAGGCCCACTTGACTTCACATTCCAGGATGTCTGGCTCTAGGTGAGTGATCACACCATTGTGATTATCATGGTCATGAAGATCTTTTTTATACAGTTCTTCTGTGTATTCTTGCCACCTCTTCTTAATATCTTCTGCTTCTGTTAGGTCCATACCATTTCTGTCCTTTATCGAGCCCATCTTTGCATGAAATGTTCCTTTGGTATCTCTGATTTTCTTGAAGAGATCTCTAGCCTTCCCATTCTGTTGTTTTCCTCTATTTCTTTGCATTGAGTGCTGAGGAAGGCTTTCTTATCTCTTCTGGCTATTCTTTGGAACTCTGCATTCAGATGCTTATATCTTTCCTTTTCTCCTCTGCTTTTTGGTTCTCTTCTTTTCACAGCTATTTGTAAGGCCTCCCCAGACAGCCATTTTGCTTTTTTGCATTTCTTTTCCATGGGGATGGTCTTGATCCCTGTCTCCTGTACAATGTCACGAACCTCTGTCCATAGTTCATCAGGCACTCTATCAGTTCTAGTCCCTTAAATCTATTTCTCACTTCCACCGTATAATCATAAGGAATTTGATTTAGGTTATACCTGAATGGTCTAGTGGTTTTCCCTACTTTCTTCAATTTCAGTCTGAATTTGGCAATAAGGAGCTCATGACCTGAGCCACAGTCAGCTCCTGGTCTTCTTTTTGCTGACTGTATAGAGCTTCCCCATCTTTGGCTGCAAAGAATATAATCAATCTGATTTCGGTGTTGACATGATGTCCATGTGTAAAGTCTTCTCTTGTGTTGTTGGAAGAGGGTGTTTGCTATGACCAGTGCATTCTCTTGGCAAAACTCCCTTATCTTTGCCCTGCTTCATTCCATATTCCAAGGCCAAATTTGCCTGTTACTCCAGGTGTTTCTTGACTTCCTCCTTTTGCATTCCAGTCCCCTATAATGAAAAGGACATCTTTTTTGGGTGTTAGTTCTAAAAGGTCTTGTAGGTCTTCATAGAACCATTCAACTTCAGCTTCTTCAGCATTACTGGTTGGGGCATAGACTTGGATTACTGTGATATTGAATGGTTTGCCTTGGAAACGAACAGAGATCATTCTGTCGTTTTTGAGATTGCATCCAAGTACTGCATTTCGAACTCTTTTGTTGACCATCATGGCTACTACATTTCTTCTAAGGGATTCCTGCCCGCAGTAGTAGGTATAATGGTCATCTGAGTTAAATTCACCCATTCCAGTCCATTTTAGTTCCCTGATTCCTAGAATGTCTACATTCACTCTTACCATCTCTTGTTTGACTACTTCCAATTTGCCTTGATTCATGGACCTGACATTCCAGTTTCCTATGCAATATTGCTCTTTACAGCATCGGTCCTTTTTTCTATCACCAGTCACATCCACAAGTGGGTATTGTTTTTGCTTTGGCTCCATCCCTTCATTCTTTCTGGAGTTATTTCTCCACTGATCTCCAGTAGCATACTGGGCACCTACTGACTTGGGGAATTCCTCTTTCAGCATCCTATCATTTTGCCTTTTTATACTGTTCATGGGGTTCTCAAGGCAAGAAAATTGTAATGGTTTGCCATTCCCTTCTCCAGTCGACCACATTCTGTCAGACCTCTCTACCATGACCTGTCTGTCTTGGGTGGCCCCACATGGCATGGCTTAGTTTCATTGAGTTAGACAAGGCTGTGGTCCATGTGATTAGATTGACTAGTTTTCTGTGATTATGGTTTGTGTGTCTGCCCTCTGATGTCTCTAGCAACACCTACCATCTTACTTGGGTTTCTCTTACCTTGGGCATGGGGTATCTCTTCACGGCTGCTCTATCAAAGCACAGCCCCTGCTCCTTACCTTGGATGAGGGGTATCTCCTCACAGCTGCCCCTCCTGACCTTGAATGTGGGGTTCTAGTCAAGGCTATGGTTTTTCCATGGTCATGTATGGATGTGAGAATTGGACTATAAACAAAGCTGAGTGCCAAAGAATTGATACTTTTGAACTGTGGTGTTGGAGAAGACTCTTGAGAGTCCCTTGGACTGCAAGGAGTCCATCTGGTGTTCATTGGTAGGACTGATTTTGAAGCTGAAACTCCAATACTTTGGTCATCTGATACGAAGAGCTGACTCATTTGAAAAGACCCTGATGCTGGGAAAGATTGAGGGCAGGAGGAGAAGGGGATGACAGAGGATGAGATGGTTGGATGGCATCACCGACTCAATGGACATGGGTTTGGGTGGACTCTGGGAGTTGGTGATGGACAGGGAGGCCTGGGGTGCTGTGGTTCATGGGGTCACAAAGATTTGAACACGACTGAGAAACTGAACTGAACTGATTATTAGCAAATGTTATGAAAGTGTTGTGAAAGTGTTAGCTGCTCACTCACATCTGACTCTTTGTGACCCCACAGACTGTAGCATGTCAGGCTACTCTGTCCATGGAATTCTCCAAGCAAGAATACTGGAGGGGGGTCATTCCCTTCTCCAGGGGATCTTCCTTATCCAGGGATCAAATTCAGCTCTCTTGCATTGTAGGCTGATTCTAGTTTCATTCTTTACATGTAGCTGTCCAGTTTTCCCAGCACCACTTATTGAAAAGACTGTTTTTTCACTGTATATTCTTGTCTCTGTTGCCATAGATTAATTGGACACAGATGCTTAAGTTTACGTCTCAGCTTTCTATCCTGTTCCATTGATCTATATTCTTGTTTTTTTGCCAGTAGCAGACTGGTTTGATTACTGTAGCTTTGATTGTCTGAAGTCAGGGAACCTCATTTGTATCTCTTTCTGATTTGCATTATACATGACATTTATTGGGAAGTTCCACAGACCCGCAGTTGATGGTGGTACTTTGAGGGCAGGCAGGGCGTTTGACTTTTTACACTACCCTCCCCCCCTCATCTCTTCACACTGTCTTTCACGTATTGGACTATGTGTGCTTGTGAGAACACAGTACTAGGCCCTAGGGCTGCACAAAGGACAGGGTGTCTGCTCTACTATTTTGTTGTTATGAATAAGCGATATCTTTTCTGGAGCAGCTAATACCACTGGTATCACTAGTAACAGGTAATGTTAATTCTCTTCTGACATAATGTACAGATGACTTATAGGTAAGTTGGAAAAACAAGATTGAAATGGGTTAGACAAGAAAATGTTTAAGCAACATGCTAGAGAAGGTGAATTTTAGAGGCTTCTTGGTGGAGGCAAGGGGTGAGCTGGTTTTTGAAAGGATCAACTGTGTTTGTATAAACAGAAGTATACGCATGGGAGAGATTCCAACCTCAGGCTCTGTAGGTATTAAATATATCATCTTTAAATCAGTTACACTCGGTTGGAATTTTGACTTGCTTACCATTCTAGGGTACTGAATGGTGTCTTTTGGTTGAGTTGAGTGACGTGGGGCAAGTGATTTAATTCCCTATTTCTCATCTGTAAAGGGAGATAATATTTAACTGACCTTGTTGTGAGGATTCAATTAGGTAAATGTCAAAAAACTCATCACAGAGCCAGGTACTTTGCAACCACTCAATACAGATCAGTCAGACTTACTTGAAGCGGTATTGTATTGTCAGCGTTGCTTTTCCACTTGCATGGATTGGCTATGCCTCTTTTGCTTGTTGACCCCATGGCGGCCAACACACCATCTGTCTAGTAATTCCTTGTCAAATTGTCCCTCTTGGTTCTTCTTACACATTCTTACTGGCCACCTTGCCTCCTGCTCTGCTTTTCGGGCACAGGCCCCTTCATACCCTCCATGATTTATGAGAATAAAACATAGCAGTGAATCCAGTCATGGCATTAATTACACATGGTTCATGCAGCATATGAAGTGAGTGAATGAGGAAGGAGAACCTGATTACTCCCAGGCATCAGGTCTTTCAGCCAATAATAATTTACCATTTCTACTAAGTACCTCTAATGCCCTCTGTAGAGGGGTGGACTATTTCATATACAAGTGGCAAAATCCATTCCTGTGAGATTGTGTAGCCAGGGAGTCAAATGTCTCTGCTGAGTGGAGAAAGGGCATGGTTTTCCTTTCCCAATCAAGTCACAGTTTCTCCTTTTCCAAAGCTGTAGCCAGTGCACACAGGAGGCAGCAATACTCCATGAGGTCATAAAGAAAGGGGATGTATTAGAACAGGAAACTATTGGCCATAGGTGCAGATATTGGAGACCGATGCTAATTTTTGGAGACTCAGAGTGTCAAAGCAAGGTTGTACATGTGTACGCATGTGTGTGTTTGAGTGCTTGCTGTGGGTATATGTGCACACATGATGGTTGTATGTGCATAGATGCTTAAGTTTGTATATATATTTGTGTGCATATGTGAATGCCCTTTATGCGTGTGTTCTCATCCTTGGTCACTTGGTCCTCTGCTCCTTTCTCTTCTGCTTTGGCTGAGTTACTATTCATCTATCTGTCATCTATTTTTATTAAACAGACATACCATATTGAAAACACTCTATGGCAGGCACCCGGTTAAGTGTATCTGTATAACAATCCTCTGAGGTTGCTTTTATAACCCCAAGTTACTTTGAAGAACCAAGACTTAAGAGAGTAGTGTAATTGCCCAAGGTCAGAAGTGAGTGAGCAGTTAATACCACTGGTATTAATAGTAACAGGTAATGTTAATTCTCTTCTGACATAATCTACAGACAACTTATAGGTAAGTTGGAGAAACAAGATTGAAACACGTTAGACAAAAAAATGTTTAAGCAACATGCCAGAGAAGGTGAGTGGCCCAGCAGGGGATCAAATTCAAGCAGACACAGCTCTATACATACAATCTGCTTGAAAGATTCCACCTTCGGGTCAGTGTGTCTTCTCTGCCATCCTCTCAGGTTTTTCCAACATCCTTTTTGAAGCATTATATCCAGAACCCCAGCTATGGTCCTTGTGTGATGCTCTGTCAAGTCAGTATCCAGTCAGGTCACCTTCCTTCCCCCAAGGCAGCATTTTTAGTACCTGCTTCCGGGCCATGGGTTTCTATTTCCCTGACCTTGTACAGAGAGCATTGCTTTTCAGTCCTCAATTTCAGAGCCTGTGGGAATTTCCACAGCTCATTTATGAAGCGTGAAGATCAGGCAGAGGTCAGGAAATGTGGCCAGAGGTCAGCACTGACTAGCTTTTTAGAGAGAGGGAAAGGGTAAACAGGGTCATGTGACATCAGACATCCTGGGTCCTTCAGGGCCGTCTTGGTGCCAACAGCTGGCTTGGCAGTGTTGGGAAGACAGAGTACAGAGATCTGTCCAAACTGTAATCCCATCAGCTCTTCAAAAACATGGAGAAGAAACTACGTGAGGGCTCTGGGAAGTGTGGAGAATTCCAGAGTGTAATGGGAAATTCATAAGCAGGCTTCCACATACTCAGTCGGGTACGAACGTCAGACAAATTCTCCCTGCCCACAAGGTCTCTCTCTTTCAATGTGAAAATTCCCACTCTAAAGTAAAATATTGTTTGAGAGGGCTGATAAAGCAAACAAAGGCCATTAGTTAGCAGCATCTTGGGATGAATCAGCTTATTGGACTAACCTTTGAAGGGAGCAGTGACCTGAAAGGCTGAAACTGAAGACTGCCATGTCTCTAGAGCTGAGCTATCTGATGCTAGCTCAGCTAGCCGTGAGCCATCTGGGGCCATCGAGCAGTTAAATTGTGGCTAGCCTGAGCTGATAGGTAAGTGTAAAATAGACACTGGATTTTGGAAATGTAGTATGATAAAATGAATTTAAATATTTCATTAACAACTGCTTTATATTGACTTCATATTGAAATAATAAATTTTGGCTATGTTGGGTTAAATAAAATATGTTAAAATTAGTTTCAGCGGTTTCTTATTACTTCTAAAAATGTGGCTACTAGAAAAATTTAAATTACATATGTAGCTTGCATTTGTACTGCTCCCTCTCTCTCCTCTCCCCACCACCCCCCGCCTGTCTCCCCCTCTCTCCCCTATTATACATTTACTGGAGGTTGCTGCTCTAGAAGTATAGTCCGGTGAGGGTCTTCAGACTACAGGGGAGCTTGAGAGTCTTGGCATTGCTGTGTGCAGGGTTGATAATGGGTGCTAGCAATATATTTTTCCTACATTCCACCTTCCCTTTGGCAGAACCCACCTGCATTATCTTATGAGAGAGGTCTCTTCTGTCTCTTCTGGTGAAGCAAATATGTATCCTACACATGCACGACTTGACACTTTCTTCTCCTAATGATTAAATAACCTATTTGCTCTGTAAATCTAAAACATCTTCTTATATATATGTAACCCAAGGAAAATTTATATATAATAAAGTAAAAAAAAAGTATAAAAATAAACTTATATGTATATAAACATATTATCTCACTTGTTTCTGAGCCTTAAGCACTCTTTGAGTCTTATGAAATCTTTCTTGAACGCATGGATCCTCAATGATTTCACTTCAGTGGCCTTCTTAGGTACTTAGTTCCTGAACTATAGCTATGATCACATGGGGACCTTTTTTTTTTTTTTTTCTTATGTCACCTATGGAAATCCTGTCTTCTAGGTTATATTTTGTCCCCTACTGGGCCAGGCAGAGTTAGTGCTTTAACAAATACTTGATTGTTGGCATCATTGCTTTGCTCTGCCTCTTCATGTCTTCCCGTGAAATCTGTACCCCTTGTGGAAAAGGGTGGCGATGCAAGCAGCTTGAGGCCAGGTCTAAAGCCTTCTGAGTTCAGGGGCTCGTTTTTAAGCTTGACATTATTCACCTAAAACATTTCCTAGTACTCCAAGGAGAAGACCTTGATGGCTTCTGACCTAGCATAACCTGTGAGCGTTTGGCTGAACCAGGCGCTATAAATGTCCATTGTGGGCCTGACACATGGTGCTTGTGATTCACCCAGTAGATATGTTTCTCTTTATCACTTGGTTTCTTTGACTATGTAACGTTCCTATAGTGATAGTGAAGTTGCTCAGTCGTGTCCGACTCTTTGCGACCCCATGGACAGTAGCCAACCAGGCTCCTCCGTCCATGGGATTTTCCAGGCAAGAATACTGGAGTGGGCTGCCATTTCCTTCTCCAGGGGATCTTCCTGACTCAGGGATCGAACCTGGGTCTCCTGCATTGTAGGCATATGCTTTACTGTCTGAGCCACCAGGGAAGTTCTATAAGAAGGGATATTTATTAACCCCACACCCCAGAAAACGGTGAGGCTGCTGGAAGATGATAAGGGGGAAAGGGGAGAGCTGTAAGAGAGAGAACATTAAGGAAATATAGGGAAGGGGTAGCTAAAACTACACTTTGCCTTTCTCCCGAATTTCCTGAGGGCTAAGCCCTTTGCTGGGTCTGGAAAGAGTTCACATCCTTGCTTTATTTCATCCTCGCTGAGCTAGGGCTGGAGAAATAAACCTCACGTCAGTAAATCAACAGAGCTGAGAGCTCAGTCAGTCAGTCAATCTTAAGAGCATTCTTGGATTTGTGGATGCCTTGAGAAGGATGCTTGGAGAAACCGAGGATAGGGTAGTTATTAAAAGAGATTAAAGGGTATTAGCTAGTGCCTCAGCAAGTTATAATTAAAAAAAGGGAACAGAAAAGAAACAGGAGGCTAATTTTTCCAGTCACTGAAATTTCAAGGAGGGGTGAGCTGGCCTCTGAAGCGACACTGCTTTATATTAATTCTCCTGTATGCTTAAATCTAACCCAAAGACACGTCTTTCTCCGTTGGAAATGTCTAGTCAATTTCACTGTATTATACAGAGAGGTGACCTCCTGGGAGACAAGGCAGTCATATTAACCTCACATGGTACTATTCTCTGAAGGATTTTGACACCTGCTTTGAAAATAAATGAAATGTTCCTAGGACACACCCTTGACAGGAGAAAGAGGGATTGTTATGATGTCCATCTGGGGAAGTTGAGTCCAGGGAAAGTAAAAGAATAGGACCCAGCAGTCAAGTGTATTGCTAAGGAGCACATTGTGACATGGGTTGCAATGGTTTAGTCCCTTTGCTGGTTGTTGGGCACAGGAAAGGCAGGGGACCACATTCCTGATGAGGTTTAACAAGGCCTTTCTAGTCCTTCACTCTCAATATGAGTCTACTTCAGTTGAAGGTCTAAGATTCCCCTCTAGATCTTTTGTTTTATAACTTAAGATATCTCTGATAACATGAAAACTGAGTAGCACTATACTTAACTGATGCCATTCATTTAACCTTTAGTCAAGAATTAGAGATCTGAGACTGATTTTGGAGAGAGAGGCTAGATTAACAGATTACTGGGAAACTGGCACACCAGAGAGATATACCAAATTTGTCACTCTCAAATCTTTGAACAAGTTAAGGTTTGATGTGTTATTACATGTCATTTTATTATTTTAAAGGATTTGGCAGCAATGGAGTTAAAGCTCTTGGTGAGAAAATATTCTTTAAAAATAGACATGCATCAAGATTTACATGGTTATGTGGAGCCGTCTGGACTTCTGATTGACTTTCTCATCTTGAAAGCCTATATTCAGGGTTACATGAATTTAGTGCATTCTCACAATGGTTGCCTAGTCCATAGCAGATTAGAAGCAGCACAGACAAAAATGGAAGAATCAGAAAGTGGAAGCTGACAGTTTGACAGGGGGAGGAAAAAAGGAAAACAACAACAACAACAAAAAAACCCCACAACAACATAGCTAAGATTTTTAAAAGGCTCAGAATTCTGACATCAACTGCCATTGAACAAACAGTGCTTTCCATGTCAAGACCCCTCCGAAAGCACTCTGTGCGAATGATACAACCACTGATTTTCTTGAGGGGTGACTGTGAGACATAAGAAAACACTGGAATTAGATGCAGTCTCCTGGGCTGGGCTGTGGGTAGGTACAGAGATGGTGGACTTTAATGTATTGAGCTGAAGACTGAGGTAGGTGATAAACGTAAACGTAAACCAACCCCTCAAGTTCTCAACATTTCTAGTAGGCTAGAAATGCAGTAGGCATTCTAGAGAAGAGAAAACTGAAGTTGGGAGAAGGGGAGAAGATTCAGTTCATTGATGTAGGGACTACTTGAGGGTCCACATGGTTCTCTTCTGAGCACACGCCCTCCTTGGCTCCAGGGATAGGTTGTTGCTGCCCTCCCTTCATGGTGACCACTTCCTTCACCACTTTACACTCTTTCATATCGTTAGCTTGGGCTGCCTACTGCTTTCTGTCCACATTTCCAAGCTAGAGGCTCATCTTCTCCAGAGGACTCCCTATGTCACATCACATAGCTTTCCTCTGTGGCTGATTTCCATAGCAGTTTTGGCCTCTTAGACGGTCCTCATTGATGGGTGCCCCTCAATCCTTAGTGTTTATCACGTCTCATTCTGTAAGCCTGTGGTTGGCTTTGCTTCCTCATCTAAGGGCTTGCTTCCTTGGGTCAGGGACCTCGTCTTTTCTTCTTTCTGTTTTCCAGTTCCACATGAAACATTTATTTACTCCTTGTAAATTCTTGATGTTTGGAACACACATGGGTGAATCTAGGCAGTCTCTTCTGTACTTATGCTTTATGGTTAGCTGACACTCATCTGAATCATAGTCTGTGAAACACCCCCCCCCCCCATCCCTCCCATTCCCCTGCCCCTGCCCTCCCACCAAATCCTGCTTCAGGAATATCTGAAATAGTTTCAAGAATTCTTTCTTCACTGTTTGCTGGCTTGGCCCATGAAACACCTGGTCACCTTGTTGCCTGAACTGCACTCAGTCAAGGAGAGAGACATCTTCCAAGGATTGAAGTCCCCATGAACAGTAAATATGTTGATCATTCCACTAATTACTTGTTGCAGTCCTAAATATTTATGTGCATATATTTTAGCCTCACTGTTCCAATATCTTTGGCCAGAGTACTTTCATCCACAGTTTCCTCTGCCCCTTGCCTCCCTCCCTCCCTCTCTCTCTACAGTTCACAGTAAGCACCCTGCCTGCATCTTCCTCCATCCCCAGGAGTCACTGTCCTTTGCTAGCATGGACCCTTTACTCCCTTCTGTTCTCTGCCAGTAAGGTCACTTCATCAAACTAAAGCTCATTAAAGGCAAAGGCAGAGAAGAGATTCAGCATCCTGACCCCAGATATTGTAGCTGAAAAAGCCCTTTGCCTTTTATATTTCAACCTGAATAGGTGTATGACTCAGTGGTGGAAGGATTTGTAGCTGACACTCAATAGAAGCTGCTCTCAAATTTTGACAAATCCCATCTTGAGCCAAGAAGAGAAACAGATATTGATCCTAACTGTACCTAATTCATCTCTGCACTTGTAATCCCCAAAGAAAATGCCTTCTATGACCAGAGGGCAGTCAATATTTTTTCCATCTTGTAAAATAAATAGCAGTTATTTTGGTGTGTCTTCATGCGTCTGAGGCACCAGAAGTAAACAAAGAGTTTATTTTTCCTCTTTCCATAGTCAAGTTATAATAACTACAGTGTTTCTTGTTTGGTCTAATTAAAGCTACATTTAATAATTTGGATTGATGAGTGACCAGAGGTGACTGTATCCTACTTAAGCCTCATTCCCCAGGCTGAGGAGGGGCATTTCTGCAAAGACTTAGCTGGATATATACAATAAAGTGCAAGAGAATTCATTTCAGGGACTGTTTCCGACTCTAGCAGTATTACAGTTGTAGCCACACAAGGGAGGTGTTCATATCAGTCAGGGGTCTTCTTACAAACATGGTTTTATTTATTGTCCTTCCTCTCCTTTACCTGTGAGACTAGAGTTAGTTATGGGAGAACTTCCAGAAGGTCAGCAGGTCAGGCCAGACAGAGAACAGTTCTGTTTCCACAATCATTCTGTCTATTCTTAACCCAGATGGAGGGTCACAAGTTGTTGGAAATACCAAAAAACTGATTTGTGTCTATATTGATCCAAGCTCCACATCATTTCCCAACCACCCCAGGTCAATTCCAACAAACAAGCCCAGAATCTCTTTGAAATGATGCACATCAAACATTGTGCCTACATTTGGGCAAACCATCTGCTTAATTTCATTTTTTCTTCACATTAATAATTGCTTTGATTATTGTATCTGACTATTTCATCAGATAAACCAACCTTCTAACTTCTGGAAAATGAAGAACAATTTCAGGAATCCAATTTGGATTATTCAAGAGTTTGAAGGGATATTAGTTTTAAATGACAAATCATTTGATTTTGGCAGTCTAAGAGAACCATTTGGATGTTCCCCAAATTTTCTTTCAGTGCTTTGTCTGAAATCTTATTTGAATAGAATATGAGTGTTACCCAGAAAAGCAATTCTGATTTCCTCAGAATTTGCCAGATCCGCTGGTTACTGGACAAACAAGTCCTCATGATGCAACAATCAGATATTTGGGGATTGAGTATACATGTTTCATACTGTTCATGGAGTTCTCAAGGCAAGAATACTGAGTTGTTTGCCATTCCCTTCTCCAGTGGACCATGTTTGGTCAGAACTCTCCACCATGACCCATCTGTCTTGGATGGCCCTACACAGCCTGTCTCATATTTTCATTGCGTTAGACAAGGCTGTGGTCCATGTGATCAGTTTGGTTAGTTTTCTGTGATTGTGGATTTCATTTCATTCTGCCCTCTAATGGATAAGCATAAGAGTCTTATGGAAGCTTCCTGATGGGAAAGACTGACTGAGGGGGAAACTGGGTCTTGTTCTGATGGGCAGGGCCATGCTCAGTAAAACTTTAATCCAATTTTCTGTTGATGGGGGAGCTGTGTGCCCTCCCTGTTGTTTAACCTGAGGCCAAACTATGGAGGAGGTAATGAAGATAATGGTGACCTCCTTCAAAAGATCCCATGCACACACTGCTGCACTCAATGCTCCCGACCCTGTAGCAAGCCACCGCTGACTCATGTCTCTGCTGGAGACTCCTGGGCACTCACAGGCAAGTCTGGGTGAGTCTCTTGTGGGGTCACTGCTTCTTTCTCCTGGGTCCTGGTGTGCACAAGGGTTTGTTTGTGCCCTCTAAGAGTCTGTTTCTTCAGTCCTGTGTATGTACTGGCAGCTCTTTGGTGATGTTAATGGTGGCCTCCTCCAAGAGG
The DNA here is from genome assembly GCF_029407905.1 of Bubalus kerabau. Taxonomy (NCBI): domain Eukaryota; kingdom Metazoa; phylum Chordata; class Mammalia; order Artiodactyla; family Bovidae; genus Bubalus; species Bubalus kerabau. The sequence continues at coordinate 22,253,512 of NC_073644.1, read as the reverse complement.
GCTTATGCCATACCCAAGTCTGCTGCACCCAGTGCCCCTACCCCTGCAGCAGGCTGCTGCTGACCTGTACCTACACAGGAGACACCCAAACACAGAAGCAGAAGCTGGAATCAAGATTGCCAGCTGCTGCTACTGCTACTGCTGCTAAGTCACTTCAGTCGTGTCTGACTCTGTGTGACCCCACAGATGGCAGCCCACCAGGCTCCCCCATCCCTGGGATTCTCCAGGCAAGAACACTGGAGTGGGTTGCCATTTCCTTCTCCAATGCATGAAAGTGAAAAGTGAAAGTGAAGTCACTCAGTCGTGTCCGACTCTTAGTGACCCCATGGACTGCAGCCTACCAGGCTCCTCGGTCCATGGGATTTTCCAGGCAGGAGTACTGGAGTGGGGTGCCATTGCCTTCTCCAAGATTGCCAGGGGAGAGGGCAATAACCTCAGATATGCAGATGACACCCGTATGGCAGAAAGTGGAGAGGAACTAAAGAGCCTCTTGATGAAAGTGAAAGAGGAGACTTAAAAAGTTGGCTTAAAACTCAACATTCAGAAAACTAAGACCATGGCATCTGGTCCCATCACTTCATGGCAAATAGATGGGGGAACAATGGAAACAGTGACAAAATTTATTTTTTTGGACTCCAAAATTGCTGCAGATGATGACTGCAGCCATGAAATTAAAAGATGCTTGCTACTGGGAAGAAAAGCTATGACCAACCTAGACAGAGTATTAATAATCAGGGACATTACTTTGCCAACAAAGGTCCATCTAGTCAAAGCTATGGTTTTTCCAGTAGTCATGTTTGCATATGAGAATTGGACTATAAATAAAGCTGAACACTGAAGAATTGATGCTTTTGAATTGTGGTGCTGGAGAGACTTTTGAGAGTCCCTTGGACTGCAAGGAGATCCAACCAGTCCATCCTAAAGGAAATCAGTCCTGAATATTCATTGGAAGGACTGATGCTGAACCTGAAACTCTAATACTTTGGCCACCTGATGTGAAGAACTGACTTATTGGAAAAGACCCTGATGCTGAGCAAGATTGAAGGTGGGAGGACAAGGTGATGACAGAGGATGGGACAATTGGATGGCATCACCAACTTGATGGACATGAGTTTGAGTAAGCTCCGGGAATTGGTGATAGACAGGGAATCCTGGCGTGCTGCAGTCCATGGGGCCACAGAGTTGGACATGACAGAGATGACTGAACTGAACGCTCTCTAGCCAAACCAGCTTTATTCTTTTTCCTGGTATGGACCTCACACTCTTTCTTGTAGGCTGCTATTTGCTCCTGAAATACCCTCTCTTCCACCAGTTCGTATTAAGTTAACATTCCAGCTGGTTTCCCCAATGTCCTCATGAATGGGTCTGCAGGTTCTGTATACCAGCTTTGGGATATTTCCTCTGAAGGCATGGCAAATTCAAGTCCAAGGCTCACTCATCCTGTTCATCAACATGGAGATGAGTGGTAAATATGCTAGGCCAAACCAAACAAGATTATTTTAAAAATTATAAAATTTCTACCTAATATGTGAATGTCAGCAACATTAGTAAAATTAATAAAACCATGAAGCTCATGAGAAAGGATAAGTGACACATTTAAATGAAAAAAATATAATTTGTTAAAGAGTTAGAGACACTGAAAACTATCCTCAGCCATGGCCCAAAGTAACTGTGTCCTTATTTAAGTCATATAGTATTTCTGGGTTTAAATGTCCTTGTTGTCAAATGAGGGGGTTGGGATTAGGTGGCCTCAAAGTCTCCCTGCTGCTTTAATATTCTATGATTCTGTATCTCAAAGACATGTAAATAATCCATTTGGGAAGATTTACATTGTTTTCTTTACAACTGCAATGCAAAAATAGAGATATTGGGCTTATCTCAGCATGTTTAAAACTGAAGAAATATTAAGCTTATGTTGTGAATCTCCTTAGTGGATCAAGGCATTTACCAAGGTTCTTCTTTTACCATTTTCATCTTCTAGAGTCTTAGGGACAAAAAACCTGGTCCACATTGGTAAAACTAATACTCCTACTAAAGAAATTGTCTTAGAGTATTACATCTCATAACACAGCTAGTGCATTGACACACATGTATATGATTGCACATATTCACAACCATGGGTTCTTATGTTAAAAAAGACCCCAGAGATGATTTCATCTAGTCCCTCCTTTCATAGATGAGACTATAAAGCTCCAGAGAAGAGGAGTCACCTAAAGCCACCTAAGTAATTTAAACTTTGAGATCCAATAGCTTAGCTGACACTCGTCTAATCTTTTTCTAGTCTATTTCCTTCTGAGATGTATAGATTTCAAGGATATAGACATTTATTTCATTGAGGTAGCATGAAAAAATGTCCTTATTATTTGTATACCTAAAATGTACCCTCACCAATAACAAATGAATTCTTTAGACTGATGCAGAATGATTAAAAGATCATCCATAGACTTCAAACCTCCTTCTAGATTCCCTAGGAATCTGACTTAGCCAGTACTCCCCCTGGCTTGTAATCATATCCAAGTCGTATAGTAAACCCAGGCTGGCTAAATCAAGATTTCTATCCTGACTAGTTATTTTAAGAGTTGGGCCTTGAGAATAGGGCTTTCTGTTCTGTCTGTGTTTCTTCTCACTTATCAAACTAGCGTTTATCCAGCTTATCACTTTTCCAACATCTTACCCAGTCTTTGTTTGAATACTTCCACTAAATAGAGTCTGCTGCTGCTACTGCTGCTGCTGCTAAGTCGCTTCAGTTGTGTCCGACTCTATGCGACCCCATAGATGGCAGCCCACCAGGCTCCCCCGTCCCTGGGATTCTCCAGGCAAGAACACTGGAGGGGGTTGCCATTTCCTTCTCCAATGCATGGAAGTGAAAAGTGAAAGTGAAGTCACTCAGTCGTGTCCGACTCTTAGCGACCCCATGGACTACAGCCCACCAGGCTCCTCCGTCCGTGGGATTTTCCAGGCAAGAGTATTGGAGTCAGGTGCCATTGTTTCAGCTTACACGTGCTTTAATTTGCTTCCCGGGGGTCTGGAGGCGCTAGGCTGGGCTCTCTTGCAGCGGGCCTGCTGCTGCTGCTGCTAAGTCGCTTCAGTCATGTCCGAGTCTGTGTGACCCCATAGACGGCAGCCCACCAGGCTCCCCTGTCCCTGGGATTCTCCAGGCAAGTACACAGGAGTGGGTTGCCATTTCCTTCTCTAAAACAACTAATTCCACCATAAGAACATTGCTTCTGATTTTGACTTGAAATCAGATTCTCTGTAACCCCACTGTGTGGCCTATTTTGTCCTCAGCTCCTGTGTATAATGCCACCCACACCATCATATCACATATATTAGAAGTCAACCACTCTGTTCTTTTCCTCACTGGGCTTGGCTTTCCTGTTCTATTCTCCCTTTCATTCTTCACAACATGTTTCGCCTCCTTTGAGTATTTTTCATTGTCCTCAGGAAAACGTTGTGCCCCAAATAGAACACGATTCCTAGGTGTCCTCTGATCAGTGTAGAGTGTAGTGAGCTGTTATTCACCATGAACAGAATATTACCTTTCCATCAAGCCCAGAGACTCATCAGTTTTCACTTATTGCTTTGTTAAGGGGTGATAAATTTGCTCAATCCTTTCCTATGTTTCTCAGCAGAAGGCAGGCAGAGGAGCAATGGGCTTGATTTCAAGAGTCTCTTTCCTGCTGGAACACTGAAGAGCTTGTCAATATCTTTTCTAGGTGTGTTTTGTCAAACCGATATTCCAATAGACAGCCATTAGCACCTCACCCTCTGCTTCAGAATCACATTTGGGAGAATTTACTTTGACTGATCACAGCTTGCAGGGATCATTTGTTTGTATGGATCTAATCTTATGTTTCAAAAGCCATTTCCTATCAGTGATGATGTGTCTACCCCTTCTTACATTGATTTGCAAAGAGCAATGTAGAAACGCATCTTTTACTTTTCTTTGAGGCTTGCCTAAAGGGAAAAAAATCTCTCTCTCCCCACTTCTTCCCAACCCCAGGAAGAATCAGTCCCTGAAGATAAAAGATATCACACCTCCTAAGAAATCTGATGAAAGCAAATTGTCACCCTATTGACGTATTGAAATGGCAAATCACACACTGCATTTCCCAGGCCCCAGCAATATGAATGTTTTTCTTTCTTGGACTGTATCTGATTGGGCAAGTTTATTGTCCTATAGATTGTAATGTGGTGATCAGTTAGGAAAAAACCATCAAAGGCAGAGTAACTCTGATTCTTATTACAAGCAGTGGCCATATTTTCATTAGGATACCAAAAAAAAATAAAAAAAAAATTAAAAAAGAAAGAAAAGATAAATACCCCTAAGCAGAGGAGATTTCTAGGATATGATTCTCTTCCGTGGTAAGAACAGTAATATAAGAGGAAAATATAGTGTAATAGGCCAAGGGAAAAAATGCAGTTGGTGACTAAAACAATAGATTTTATAGGAAAATATGTGATAAGAAAGAAACATTGCATTGTTTGGGACACCTGTAGTTAATTATTGCAGCTAAAGACATTAAAATCAGTTTCTTTACTCATATATCTTCATAGACTGTTTGGCAATATTAAATGACAAAAGCTTAATAATCAAAAGTACTGAGTTAGCAAATGTTTTCTAATTTTAATAACTTCTTGTTGTAATTACCAAGTCTTAGAGTGAAATGATTTAATTAGAAAGTAATCAAGAAGTGTCTACTGTTAATTGAAGGAATTATAAAAGATCTACATTTTTAATATATTTCTGTGGTAATAAAATTAGAATTTACCATAATTATTTTTAAACCACCCTGATGGGGAATTTTTGATGTGGCAGCAAAGTATTTGATACTTTTAAGAGGGACATCCATCACTGAGAACATCATGGATTACAAAATCTCATTCCTCTTGTCTGGGAAATAATAATAATGGTAGTAATAATACTAATAATAACAGTTAATATTTATTGAGAACTTATTGTATGCCAGAAAAAAGTGGTTCAGAGTGGAAACCATATCTGTTTTATTCACCAGTGTATCTTAAGTGCACATAATACATCTCTGATAAAGAATTTTAAATCATGTTGAACACCAGGCAGATTCAGAAAAAAACAACTGTGATGAGAGTGCCACGCCCACATTTAATGGAGTTGGTCAGATGATTCAATCTTCTCATTAGAATCCTCCTGTTGGCATGTATTTCTTTCAGATGAGTAGACTTATTTATATTTTCTCTCAACTCCAGAGTATAATACACAGTGTTCTTGCCTGGAGAATCCCAGGGATGGGGCAGCCTGGTGGGCTGCTGTCTATGGGGTCACACAGAGTCGGACACGACTGAGGTGACTTAGCAGCAGCAGCATACACGTCAAGTTCAGCTGAAATGGCAAAGATCTTGCCAGAGACCCTAGAGAACAAATGTTTACTGTCTGCTGTTTCTGGTTTACCCTTACAATGTATAAGCAATCAAGTACTGGATATTAATCGGTATTTACAGGATAAAAGTAAGTAGTAAGCAAGGGAATGAAGATAAATAAAAAGAAAGTGAAAGTTGCTCAGTCATGTCCAACTGTTTGTGACCCCATGGACTGTGGCCCTCCAGGCTACTCTGTCCATGGAATTCACCAGGCAAGAATGCCAGACTGGGTTCCCATTTCCTTCTCCAGGGGATTTTTCTCCACCCAGGAAATGAACCCTGGTCTGTTGCATTGCAGGCAGATTCTTTACCATCAGAGACACCAGGGAAACCCTAAATAAAAAGAAGTTAGTGTCAATGCCATCAAAGTAGGAATGGTTCTATTGAACGCTATAGAGATGAAAGCATTCAGCTTCATACTACTGATGTGGAGCAGGAATGTGAGATATGCCTTTAAATATCTAGCTGTAGAAAAGCAGTCCTTTTCAAGGGAACTGGAAAATTCACATCTTCAGTAAACCACCAGTCTCTTGCTGTCCCTCCCAGGCCCATCACTATGATATGCCTGCCTCGCCATCCAGAGTTTTTAGCCACAGTGAATTACCAGGGACTTAATAGTTATCTGGGGTTTAATGACTTTTCTCTGCATCTTGGACCATCAACTCCTCCTGGACTCTCATTAATCCCAGGGGCAATGGCTTAGACCGTGATCATTATTGCTTTAACAAATAGTTCTAGGATACGACAAGACTGACTTTCCATTTATCTTCCATGGAAATTCATTTTACAGGAGTGACACTGTCAGCTTAAGAGACACCAGCTATTGTCTCAAAGTTAAAAAAATGGTATTATTTGCTCTCTGTACTTATTATATTGAAATCAAAGGCTAATTAAATGTTTTCTTTCCTTGGAGACAGAGAAATGCTGGCCAACTTGCTTTAGCAAAGTTTTGCTAATATTATGAGGATATTTATCCTTTATACAGGTAAAAGCTAGTGGGGGTGGTAAGAGAGATGTGTGTGTTGTGGGGGGTGGGTAAAGTATGAAGAATTAATACCTAGAAGAGTCAGTTTTTCAAGGACTCCAATCTCCAAAATTTAACTGAGCAAACCAGAGAATAGATTAATTAAAGTACCAATATCTATTCATTAACAAATTCCTGTGTTTGTCATTTATCTTTAACTTTAGACTCAACTTACAAAGGCTGTTTATTCAGTCACTAGAGAACTAAAAATGTTCACATTTTTAGCTAAGTTTTAACTTTTAGCTAAGTTCACAGTTCATGCTGTGGCACTAGGTAGGAAAATTTGCCTCTGTCATTTACTCAGATGGTAAAGAATCCGCCTGCAATGAGAGAGATCTGGGTTTGGAAGAACCCCTGGAGGAGGGCATGGCAACCCCACTCTAGTATTCTTGCCTGGAGAATCCCCATGGACAGAGGAGCCTGGTGGGCTACAGTCCATGGGGTTGCAAAGAGTCAGACATGACTGAGCGACTAAGGACACATATATGTATGAAGTGGTTTATCAAAGATCCAGATTACAATAAGAAATTTTCTAGGACATTATTATTAGAGAATATATTAAAACTGATTAACATAAATAACATCAAGTGAGGGGTATATTCAAAAGCACTATTTGAAAGTAAGATTTAAAGAAAGAATAAGTCCAAGGTATGAGTCGGACACGACTGAGCGACTTCACTTTCACTTTTCACTTTCATGCATTGGAGAAAGAAATGGCAACCCACTCCAGTGTTCTTGCCTGGAGAATCCCAGGGATGGGGGAGCCTGGTGGGCTGCCGTCTATGGGGTTACACAGAGTTGGACACGACTGAAGTGACTTAGCAGCAGCAGCAGCAGCAGCATAACTGAATACTTTGATACCAATGCCTAGTATTTATATCTTAGAAAGTAAATTCCAGCTCCCTCAGAATCCCAACATCTGATTCTAGGCCATTGTTACCTTATTTGGAACCAAAATATTTTACTCTTCATCAAAGACTTGTTGTAAGGTTTACTTCCACTGTACATTCTCTCATTTAACAGTGGTCCAATCACTAGATATAAGGAAGAATTTTCTCTGTTTTCATATTTGAATGTTTCATATATACACATTTTTACTAATATTGTAGGCACAGGAAGAAGAAAATCTTATGGGACATCTCTGTGTGTAGTCTTTGCCATTCTGCCCTCACATTAATGTGTAATATAGGGCAAGCCGTGTGACCTCCGTGGTTGGTCCATTCTTTAAGGAGAGGACATACAGAAGAGGCTAAGAATTGCTAAGATCTCTTCAGGTTTAAAAGGCTATGATTAAAGAGGAGAAAATATGCTTTCACTTTGCTGTTTTAAGAAGACACCTATTTTTCCTATCCATTTTCCAGTGTTGAAAGGATGCTACCATAGTGGTCTAATGCTTGAAACCAACCACTCCTTCATCCAGTTAGTCCTTGATACTGAGTTCTCAGAAAGTCTTTTTGGCAATTATTTGCACTATTAAAACTAGATTAAATGTTTCAGAAGAACAGCATGTTGTTATAAGTTCAGAGAAGCTTGCAGAATCTGGAGTAGGAGTAGACATCATTGTGGTCCTGACTTCTAAGAACCAATTTTTTTTACAACTTTCCCCATGAACCATGCTATAGAGTGTTAACTTACAATAGTACTGTATTAAGTACTTAATTGTTTCCCCTGTTAATTCATCAGAGAATTACCTGATTGCCATCAGAACTTGGACTCAGACAGAATTAATCAAATTTATACTAGTTCTCCTATAATTCCTGACCCAAATATTAGTCCAAACAATATTACAATAAGGTAAGTATCTGATTCTCATTAAGGTTTTTGAGATATGGAAAGTAGCTTCTCAGTCTCACTTGTGCTTTAAATGTTCAGGCTCTATGTACCCAAGGAGTTGTTGTTTTTGTTCAGTTGCTGTATCATGTTCAACTCTTTGGGACCCCATGGACTGCAGCATGCCAGTCTTCCCTGCCCTTCACTATCTCCCAGAGTTTGCTCAAACTCCTGTCCATTGAGTAGATGATATCATCCAACCATCTCATCCTCTGTCATCCCCTTCTCTTCCTGCTCTCAATCTTTCCCAGCATCAGGGTCTTTTCCAATGAATTGGCTCTTTGCATCAGGTGGCCAAAGTAGCAGAGCTTCAGCTTTAGCATCAGTCCTTCCAGTGTGCATTCAGGGTTGATTTTCTTTAGGATTTCCTGGTTTGACCTCCTTGCTGTCCAAGGGACTCTTGACAGTTCTCCAGCACCACAGTTTGAAAGCATCAGTTCTTCGGCGCTCAGCCTTCTTTATGGTCTAACTCTCACATCCATACATGACTACTGGAAAAACTACAGCTTTGACTATATGGACCTTTGTTGGCAAAGTAATGTCTCTGCTTTTTAATATGCTGTCTAGGTTTGTTATAGCTTTTCTTCTAAGGAGCAAGTGTCTTTTAATTTCTTGACTTCAGTCACTGTCCACAGTGATTTTGGAGCCCAAGAAAATAAAGCCTCTTATTGTTTCCATTGTTTCCTCATCTATTTGCCATGAAGTGATGGGACCAGATACCATGATCTTAGTTTTCTGAATGTTGAGTTTTAAGCCAACTTTTTAACTCCCCTCTTTCACCTTCATCAAGAGACTCTTTTAGTTCCTCTTCTCTTTCTGACATTAGGGTGCTGTCATCTGCATATCTGAGGTTATTGCTAGTTCCCCTGGCAGTCTTGATTCCAGACTGAGATTCATCCAGCCCTGCATTTTGCATGATGTACTCTGCATAGAAGTTAAATAAGCAAGGTGACAGTATAGAGCCTTGATGTTCTCCTTTCAAAATTTTGACCCAGTCTGCTGTTCCATGTCTGTTTCTAACTGTTGCTTCTTGTCCTGCATATAGGTTTCTTAGGAGGCAGGTAAGGTGGTCTGGTATTCTCATCTTTTGAAAAGTTTTCCACAGTTTGTTATGATGCACACATTAAAAAGCTTTAGCATAGTCAATGAAGTAGAAGTATATATTTTTTATGGAAATTGCTTTTTTTTTTTTTTATGACCCAACAGATGTTGGCAATATGATCTCTGGTTCCTTTGCCTTTTCTAAATCGAGCTTGTACATCTGGAAGTTCTCAGTTCAGTTATTGTTGAAGCCCAGGTTGAAGGATTTTGAGCATTACCTTGCTAGCATGTGAAATGAGTGCAGTTTTGCAGTAGTTTGAACATTCTTTGGCTTTGCCCTTTTTTTGGTATTAATGAACACTGACCTGTTCCAGTCCTATGGTCACTGCTGAGTTTTCCAAATTTGCTGGTATATTGTGTGCAACACTTTAATAGCATCATCTTTTAGGATTTTAAATAGCTCACCAGGAATTCCATCACCCCCATTAGCTTTGTTCATAGTAATGAGGTACCTCTTTATCAGATCGCAGAGTTAATGTTGGTGATTCATGCAGGGTAACAAATATAATCTATGGTGGTATCACACCCTGCTGTGGTCATTTTCTTTGATCCTAGGAAATTGGGGAGTTATCATAAACTCTGTGATCCCAGATGCTACTAAGACCTGTTAGATTTTCTCATAAGCCTTTAGATTTTCTCCATAACCATGGCAACTGTGTTAGTTCAGTTTCTCTTCAGTTTCTTCCCTGGAGAATTTTAGTTTCATTCAGTTCAGTTCAGTCGCTCAGTCATGTCCGACTCTTTGCGACCCCATGAATCGCAGCACGCCAGGCCTCTGTGTCCATCACCAACTCCCGGAGTTCACTCAGACTCACATCCATCGAGTCAGTGATGCCATCCAGCCATCTCATCCTCTGTCGTCTCCTTTTCCTCCTGCCCCCAATCCCTCCCAGCATCAGAGTCTTTTCCAGTGAGTCAACTCTTCGCATGAGGTGGCCAAAGTACTGGAGTTTCAGCTTTAGCATCATTCCTTCCAAAGAAATCCCAGGGCTGATCTTCAGAATGGACTGGATGGATCTCCTTGCAGTCCAAGGGACTCTCAAGAGTCTTCTCCAACACCACAGTTCAAAAGCATCAATTCTTCAGCGCTCAGCTTTCTTCACAGTCCAACTCTCACATCCATACATGACCACTGGAAAAACCATAGCCTTGACTAGACGGACCTTTGTTGGCAAAGTAATGTCTCTGCTTTTCAATATGCTGTCTAGGTTGGTCATAACTTTCCTTCCAAGGAGTAAGCGTATTTTAATTTCATGGCTGCAGTCACCATCTGCAGTGATTTTGGAGCCCCAAAAAATAAAGTCTGACACTGTTTCTGTTGTTTCTCCATCTATTTCCCATGAAGTGATGGGACCAGATGCCATGATCTTCGTTTTCTCACTGTTGAGTTTTAAGCCAACTTTTTCACTCTCCTCTTTCACCTTCATCAAAAGGCTTTTAGTTCCTCTTCACTTTCTGCCATAAGGGTGGTGTCATCTGCATGTCTGAGGTTATTGATATTTCTCCCAGCAATCTTGATTCCAGCTTGTGCTTCCTCCAGCCCTGCGTTTCTCATGATGTACTCTGCATGTAAGTTAAATAAGCAGGGTGACAATATACAGCCTTGACGTACTCCTTTTCCTATTTGGAACCAGTCTGTTGTTCCATGTCCAGTTCTAACTGTTGCTTCCTGACCTGCATACAAATTTCTCAAGAGGCAGGTCAGGTGGTCTGGTATTCCCATCTCTTGAAGAATTTTCCACAGTTTATTTTGATCCACACAGTCAAAGGCTTTGTCATAGGCAATAAAGCAGAAATAGATGTTTTTCTGGAACTCTCTTGCTTTTTCAATGATCCAGTGGATGTTGGCAATTTGATCTCTGGTTCCTCTGCCTTTTCTAAAACCAGCTTGGACATCTGGAAGTTCATGGTTCACGTATTGCTGAAGGCTGGCTTGGAGAATTTTGAGCATTACTTTACTAGCGTGTGAGATGAGTGCAATTGTGCGGTAGTTTGAGCATTCTTTGGCATTGCCTTTCTTTGGGATTGGAATGAAAACTGACCTTTTCCAGTCCTGTGGCCACTACTGAGTTTTCCAAATTTGCTGGCATATTGAGTGCAGCAATTTCACAGAATCATCTTTCATGTAAAGTTTAAAAATAAAATAAAATAAAATAAAATGAAGATTTGAAATAGCTCAACTGGAATTCCATCACCTCCACTAGCTTTGTTTGTAGTGATGCTTTCTAAGGCCCACTTGACTTCACATTCCAGGATGTCTGGCTCTAGGTGAGTGATCACACCATCGTGATTATCTGGGTCACAAAGATCTTTTTTGTACAGTTCTTCTGTGTATTCTTGCCACCTCTTCTTAGTATCTTCTGCTTCTGTTAGGTCCATACCATTTCTGTCCTTTATGGAGCCCATCTTTGCATGAAATGTTCCCTTGGTATCTCTAAGTTTCTTGAAGAGCTCTCTAGTCTTTCCCATTCTTTTGTTTTCCTCTATTTCTTTGCATTGATCGCTGAGGAAGGCTTTCTTATGTCTTCTTGCTATTCTTTGGAACTCTGCATTCAGATGCTTATATCTTTCCTTTTCTCCTTTGGTTTTTGCTTCTCTTCTTTTCACAGCTATTTGTAAGGCCTCCTCAGACAGCCATTTTGCTTTTTGGCATTTCTTTTCCATGGGGATGATCTTGATCCCTGTCTCCTGTACAATGTCACGAACCTCATCCCATAGTTCATCAGGCACTCTATCTATCAGGTCTAGGCCCTTAAATCTAATTCTCACTTCCACTGTATAATCACAAGGGATTTGATTTAGGTCATACCTGAATGGTCTAGTGGCTTTCCCTACTTTCTTCAATTTCAGTCTGAATTTGGCAATAAGGAGTTCATGATCTGAGCCACAGTCAGCTCCTAGTCTTGTTTTTGTTCACTGTATAGAGCTTCTCCATCTTTGGCTGCAAAGAATATATTCAATCTGATTTCAGTGTTGACCATCTGGTGATGTCCATGTGTAGAGTCTTTTCTTGTGTTGTTGAAAGATGGTGTTTGCTATGACCAGTGTGTTCTCTTGGCAAAACTCTATTAACCTTTGCCCTGCTTCATTCTGTATTCCAAGGCCAAATTTGCCTGGTACTCCTACTTTTGCATTCCAGTCCCCTATAATGAAAAGGACATCTTTTTTGGTTCTAGAAGGTTCTAGAAGGTCTTGTAGGTCTTCATAGAACCGTTCAACTTCAGCTTCTTCAGAATTACTGGTCGAGTCATAAACTTGGATTACTGTGATATTGAATGGTTTGCCTTGGAAATGAACAGAGATCATTCTGTCATTTTTGAGATTGCATCCAAGTACTGCATTTTGGACTCTTTTGTTGACCATGATGGCTACTTCATTAGTTTCATTAGTTTTACTGAAAAATTAATCTTGAATAATCTCCTCCAACATTATCTCTGTCATCCCCTTGAGAATCAGGCAACCCACCTGTGCTCCCACGATACTCTTCCATGATAGCAATATTTGGCCACATTAGTGTAATCATCTATTTATGATTCTTTTTCTCTAATATTCCTCAAACCACATTATATCAGGGGACACAGTGTCTTGTACTTTGACCCTGTTTGACACTTGTGTGTGATCTTTGTATTCATGAAGAATTAAGATATATAAGGCTACAGTTACTGCTCATGGGGTTCTCAAGGAAAGAATACTGAAGTGGTTTTCCACTCTCTTCTCCAGTGGATCACGTTTTGTCAGAACTCTCCACCATGATCCATCCATCTTGGGTGGCCCTACACGGCCTGTCTCATAGTTTCATTGAGTTAGACAAGGCTGTGGTCCATGTGATCAGATTGGTTAGCCCCCTGTGATTGGTTTTCAGTCTGTCTGCCCATTGATGGAGAAGGATAAGAGTCTTATGGAAGCTTCCTGATGGGAGAGACTGAGGGGGAAATTGGGTCTTGTTCTCATGGGCGGGACCATGTTCAGTAAATCTTTAATCCAATTTTCTGTTGATGAGTGGGGCTGTGTTCCCTCCCTGTGATGTACCTGGGGCCAAACTATGGTGGAGGTAACGAAGATAATGGGCTTGCCTGATAGCTCAGATGGTAAAGCATCTGCCTGCAGTTTGGGAGACCTGGGTTCGATCCCTGGGTTGGAAAGATCCCAAAGGTCCTATGCATGTACTGCTACACTCAGTGCCCCCAACCCTGCAGCAGGCCACCACTGACCCATGTCTCCACTGGAGACTCCTGGACTTTTATGGGCAAGTCTGAATCAGTCTCTTCTAGGATCACTGCTCCTTTCTCCTGGGTCCTGGTATGCACAAGGTTCTGTTTGTGCTCACCAAAAGTCTGTTTCCCAGTTCTGTATAAGTTCTGGTGGCTCTATGGTGGGGTTAATGGTGACCTCTTCCAAGAGAGCTTATGCCATACCCAAGTTGGCTGCACCCAGAGGCCCTGCCCCTGCAGCAGTCCACTGCTGACCCGTACTTCCACAGGAGACACTCAGACACAGTTCTGTTTCAGTCTCTGTGGGTCTCTGGGTCCTGAGGTGCACAAGGTTTGCTTGAGCCCTCTGATGTGACTGGTGATGGAAGTAAGGTCTGATGCTGTAAAGAGCAATATTGCATACGAACCTGGAATGTTAGGTTCATGAATCAAGGCAAATTGGAGTGGTCAAACAGGAGATGGTAAGAGTGAACATCAACATTTTAAGAATCAGCAAACTAAAATGGACTGAAATGGGTGAATTTAACTCAGATGACCATTATATCTACTACTGTGGGCAAGAATCCCTCAGAAGAAATAGAGTAGACATCATGGTAAATAAAAGAGTCTGAAATGCAGTACCTGGATGCAATCTCAAAAACGACAGCATGATCTCTGTTCGTTTCCAAGGCAAACCATTCAATATCACAACAATCCAAGTCTATGACCCAACCAGTAATGCTGAAGAAGCTGAAGTTGAACGGTTCTATGAAGACCTATAAGACCTTCTAGAACTAACACCCCAAAAATATGTCCTTTTCATTATAGGGGACTGGAATGCAAAAGTAGGAAGTCAAGAAACACCTGGAGTACCAGGCAAATTTGGCCTTGGCATACGGAATGAAGCAGGGCAAAGGCTAATAGAGTTTTGCCAAGAGAACACACTGATCATAGCAAACACCCTCTTCCAACAACACAAGAGAAGACTCTACACATGGACATCACCAGATGGTCAATACTGAAATCACGTTGATTATATTCTTTGCAGCCAAAGATGGAGAAGTTCTATATAGTTAGTGAAAACAAGACTGGGAGCTGACTGTGGCATAGACCATGAACTCTTTGTTGTCAAATTAGACTTAAATTGAAGAAAGTAGGGAAAACCATTAGACCATTCGGGTATGACCTACATTAAATACCTAATGATTATACAGTGGAAGTGAGAAATAGATTCAAGGGATTAGATCTGATAGACACAGTGCCTGAAGTACTATGGACAGAGGTTCCTGATATTGTATAGGAGGTAGGGATCAAGATCATTCCCAAAGAAAAGAAATGCAAAAAGGAAAAATGCTTGGCTGAGAAGAGCTTACAAATAGCTGTAAATAGAAGAGAAGTGAAAGGCAAAGGAGAAAGGAATGATAGTACCATTTGAATTCAGATTTCCAAAGAATAGAAAGGAGAGATAAGAAAGCCTTCCTCAATGATTAATGCAAAGAAATAGAGGAAAACAATAGAATGGGAAAGACTAGAGATCTCTAAGGAAATTAGAGATACCAAGGGAATATTTCATGCAAATATGGGCACAATAAAGGACAGAAATATTATGGACCTAACAGAAGAAGATACTAAGAAGAGGTGGCAAGAATACACAGAAGAACTGTACAAAAAAGATCTTCATGACCCAGATAATCACAATGGTGTGATCACTGACCTAGAGCCAGACATCCTGGAATGTGAAGTCAAGTGGGCCTTAGGAAGCATCACTATGAACAAAGCTACTGCATGTAATGGAATTCCAGTTGAGTTATTTCAAATCCTGAAAGATGATACTGTGAACGTCCTGCACTCAATATGCCAGCAAATTTGGAAAACTCAGCAGTGGCCACAGGACTGGAAAAAGTCAGTTTTCATTCCAATCCCAAAGAAAGGCAATGCCAAAGAATGTTCAAACTACTGCACAATTGCACTCATCTCACACGCTAGTAAAGTAATGCTCAAAATTCTCCAAGCTAGGCTTCAACAGTATGTGAACCACGAATTTCCAGATGTTCAAGATGGTTTTAGAAAAGGCAGAGGAACCAGAGGTCAAATTGCCAACATCCATTGGATTATCAAAAAAACACGAGAGTTCCAAAAAAACATCTATTTCTGCTTTATTGCCTATGCCAAAGCCTTTGACTGTGTGAACCACAACAAACTGTGGAAAATTCTGAAAGAGATGGGAATACCACACCGCCTGACCTGCCTCTTGAGAAATCTGTATGCACGCCAGGAAACAACAGCTAGAACTGGACATGGAACAACAGACTAATTCCAAATAGGAAAAGGAGCACGTTAAGGCTGTATATTGTCATCATGCTTATTTAACTTATATGCAGAGTACATCATGAAAAATGCAGGGCTGGAGGAAGCACAAGCTGGAATCAAGATTGCTGGGAGAAATATCAATAACCTCAGATATGGAGATGACACCACCCTATTGGTAGAAAGCAAAGAAGAACCAAAGCGCCTCTTGATGAAAGTGAAAGAGGAGAGTGAAAAAGTTTAGTTAAAACTCAAGGTTCAGAAACTAAGGTCATTGCATCTGGTCCCTTCACTATGTGGCAAATAGATGGGGAAACAATGGAAACATGAGAGGCTTTATTGTTTTTGAGCTCTAAAATCATTGCAGATGGTGACTGCAGCCATGAAATTAAAAGATACTTGCTCCTTGGAAGAAAAGCTATGACAAACCTAGACAACATATTAAAAAGCAGAGACATTACTTTGTCATCAAAGGTCTGTCTAGTCAAAGCTATGGTTTTTATAGTGGTCATGTATGGATGTGAGAGTTGGACTATAAAGACAGCTGAGCACTGAAGAACTGATGCTTTTGAACTGTGGTGTTGGAGAAGACTCTTGAGAGTCCCTTGGACTGCAAGGAGAGCAAACCAATCCATCCTAAAGGAGATCAGTCCTGAATATTCATTGGAAAGACTGATGCTGAACCTGAAACTCAAATACTTTGGTCATGTGATGCAAAGAACAGACTCATAAGAAAAGTCCCTGATTCTGGGGAAGATTAAAGGCAGTAGGAGAAGGGGATGACAAAGAATGAGATGGTTGGCATCACCAACTCAATGGACATGAGTTTGAGTGAACTCTGGGAGTTGGCGATGGACAGGGAATCCTGGCCTGCTGCGGTCCATGGGGTCACAAAGAGTCAGACACGACTGAATGACTGAACTGAAGGCTACACATTTGGGAATTGGGAGAAACACAGTCTTACTCATCATTTGTCCATATATTATAATAAAGGAATATTCTTTGTACCTTGGTGGAGGTAAGATTAAAAAAAAGAAGTCCAGCGCCAAATACCTGGTTGTCAGTTGATGGGAGCCATGTCTCAAAGAAGAAAGTTTTCCTATATGATAGAGCCATCTTGCATTATTGAAAAAAAAATTAGAGATTTGTAAGAAGGTGTAAATCCTTCCCTCAATGAAGTAATTTCAACTGTAACTTCTACACATGTCCCGTTAGATCATACTCCAGGGGGCTAATTAATGACAGGATCCTGAATTGAAAGGTTGCTGGAACTTTAATAAAATATATAAGCAGTGGAGGTGATGTTTCCCATCTTCTTTCCCCTGTCTGTATTTGAGCAAACAGGATGTGAATAAGCCCAGAGAAATTCTCTCCATTATCTTCTACTTGCACCTTTTGCATTTAATTTTCTTTTTCATTCCCTCTACATCAAAAATATTTCTGATTTCTCTGCCCCAAATATATGAATATGTGCCTTTTTTTTGTCTCCTAGGGTTTCTTTTTTTTTTTAAAAAACAAAAAAAAAAAACAAACAAAAAAAAAACAAACATCTTCTGAGTCCCCACTGCCTGGTGGAATTAGGGGAACCCTTTGTCAAAGATCTCCAAGTTTAGCAAGAAAAGTTCTTGTGCAAAAAAACACTATCTTGAAACTTTTCTCAAGAAAACTTCTAAAATTATCTCCCTTTCCTCCAAGTCCAAAGTAGAGTGACTGGTGTTTTAAAAGCAAAACACTGTTTAACTGTCACGAAACGTCAAGGCTGTATCTTGTCACCCTGCTTATTTAACTTCTATGCAGAGTACATCATGAGAAACGCTGGGCTGGAAGAAGCACAAGCTGGAATCAAGATTGCCGGGAGAAATATCAATAACCTCAGATATGCAGATGACACCACCCTTATGGCAGAAAGTGAAAAGGAACTAAAAAGCCTCTTGATGAAAGTGAAAGGGGAGAGTGAAAAAATTGGCTTAAAGCTCCACATTCAGAAAACTAAGATCATGGCATCTGGTCCCATCACTTCATGGCAGATAGATGGGGAAACAGTGGAAACAGTGTCAGACTTCATTTTTTGGGGGGCTCCAAAATCACTGCAGATGGTGACTGCAGCCATGAAATTAAAAGATGTTTACTCCTTGGAAGGAAAGTTATGACCAACCTAGATAGAATATTGAAAAGTAGAGACATTACTTTGCCAACAAAAGTCCATCTAGTCAAGGCTATGATTTTTCCAGTGGTCATGTATGGATGTAAGAGTTGGACTATGAAGAAAGCTGAGCGCCGGAAAATTGATGCTTTTGAACTGTGGTGCTGGAGAAGACTCTTTAGAGTCCCTTGGACTTCAAGGAGATCCAACCAGTCCTTTCTGAAGGAGATCAGTCTTGGGTGTTCATTGGAAGGACTGATTGTGAAGCTGAAACTCCAATACTTTGGCCACCTGATGTGAAGAGTTGACTCATTGGAAAAGATGCTGATGCTGGGAGGGATTTGGTGCAGGAGGAGAAGGGGATGACAGAGGATGAGATGGCTGGATGGCATCACCAACTCGATGCACATGAGTTTGGGTGAACTCCGGGAGTTGGTGATGGACAGGGAGGCCTGGCGTGCTGTGAGTCATGGGGTCGCAAAGAATCAGACACCACCGAGTGACTGAACTGAACTGAACTGAACTGAAAGTGATACAATATCATCCTCTTGCTTTCAGAGAAGTGTAGAATATGAGACCCATCTGAAACACACTATGACCCAATGAAGAACATTTCTCTACATCTGAATTTTCCAAGAAAAAACAAAATACTTTAAACAAATTTTGAATACTCCAAGGACTGTTTGTGAAGAGTGGGCTCAAGCAAGAACATTTCCGTAATGCGGATGAATTTTAAAATGATTCCATGCAGGTATATGCATTTACATATGCCAACTGAAAAAAATATGAAGAGAATAGAAAGGATGGACTTATTCATGTTTAACAGATCTCACACACCCAAACTAGGAGCCCTCAATTTGAACTCCTCAAACTGGGAGCCCTAAAAGGGATCACAAAGACAAATATCATATGATATCACTTATATGTGGAATCTTAAAAAATGGTACAAAGGAACTTGTGTACCAAATAAAAATAGTGTCACTGATGTAAGAAAATAAACTTATGGTTACCAGGTGGGAAAGTGAGGGGGTGATAAATTGGGAGGTTGGGTTGACACGTACATTCCACTATGTATAAAATAGATAACCAATAAAGACCTACTGTAGACTACGGGGAACTATACTCAGGACTGTGTAATGACCTATATGGGAAAAGAACCTAAAACACAGTAGCTATACGTATAGCTGATTCATTTTGCTGTACAACAGAAACCAACACAACATTGTAAAGCAATTACATTCCAATAAAAATTTAAAATGAATAAAAGGGATTGCACTGAATTTGAAGATCCCACACACTGCCGAGAAAGCAGAATCCTGCTGCCTTCCTCCCAGTTTTTGTGTTACCAACAAAGAAACCATTCAGTACTGATTTCCCAGTCTGCAAAGAAAATCCAGGAACATTTACTGAGATAATTAATAATATACTTTAAAAAAATTGAAAGCACCCCTATTCATCAGCGGTAACCTAAAAGAAAACTGTTTCTGCAAGGACAGTTTTGTCCCTTTCTTCGCAATTCTTACACTCTTAACTCTATTTTTGTCACATTGAATTGATATGGGGCTCTGGTACAATGTTGATTGACAATATGATGGCATATTTCTTTATTTTTTCCCCTAATATCCATGAAAATGATTCTAAACTTCCATAATCAAGTTCAATGTTTGCTGTAAGCTTTGATAGATACCTTTTATTAGGTTAAGGGTGCCCTTACTTAAGTATTCTTAGTTAACTTGAGAATTTAAAAATTTGAATGAACTTAATGATTTTCCTGCATTATTTAGAGGTCAATAAATTGACATCCTTAATCTGTCAATAAATTTAATAAACTGATGTTTCTGATTTTCAGATAATCATGCAGTCATAAGTAAAATGCTACCTTATAATAGCGCAATCTTAAAAAATGCACATAAAGTTCAAAGTTTTAATGCTTTATTTAGGGGATTTATAAAATAGGTTTATTTGAACTTCTTTTGTCCAACTTTGGTGTCAAAGTTATGCTAGAATAATAAAAAAATTGGAGTACTTTTACTGTTTTTCCTTCTTTCAAATGATTTATATAATAAATAACTATATTTTTTGGCATCTTATTTTCATCAGAGTACTTTTCTGTATTTACAGTTTCTTTCTGTTCAATTTCATTGTCAATGTTTATATGTATGATTTTTTCATGGTTAAGTAATCATACTTGCATTTTAACAAATGCCTTGAAATGATGAAAATTACATAAGTTAAGATTTAAATTATGGAAATATTGGTCTATCATTTTACATGTCATATATCTGTTGTGTGTGTCATGTATGTTCAGTCATTCAGTCGTGTCCAACTCTTTGCAGCCACATGGACTGTGGCCCACCAGGCTTCTCTGTCCATGGAAATTTCCAGGCAAGAATACTGGAGCTGGTTGCATTTCCTCCTCCTAGGGATCTTCCTGACCCAAGGATAGAACATGTGTCTCTAGAATCTCCTGCATTGGCAGTCAGATTCTTTACTACCAGCTCCATCTGGGAAGCCCTCATATATCTCTTGATCCCTTATTAATTCTCTTGTTAATTACTAATACTTTTTGCCTTTTCTACCTTTGATTTTTTTACATGTTCAATTTAGAAATTTATTTATCTTAGTTTTTTTAATATCTTTTTTAATTTTGCTGATTCTCTGCATTGCGTCTTTGTTTTTTTTTCTATTTAATTATAAACATTATACAAGTGCAACTAATGATTAATTACTTTCTGATCTTATCATTGTTATTTCCTTCTACTTTTTAAAGGTTTATTCTTTTCCTTATCAGGCTTTTGAGTTGAAAGTCAATTCATTTATTTTGCATTATTTTAATTTTAAATGAACACTTTTATATCTAGAAGCCGCTTTCAAAACATTCTATAGTTTTCATCACAATTTTCTTTTTAAACTCACAAAGTGTTGAGCAATCATCAAAACAATCTGAGCTTGTTTTTGCTTTGTTCCTCTTAATTTTTAAATGATATTGTGCTCAATGAATATGGTTTTTATGATATTGAGTGTTTGAAATTGGCTGAACCTAGTTTTTTGACTTTATTCACATACAATAAATTAAAAAATGTTTTATATGAACTTGAAAACATCATATAATCTTTATTTTTCTGAGTCGACTTGTGTAAATGGCTATTAGATAAGTATTTTTATTTTGTTGTTCAAAACTTCTATATTGGTAAAGATTTATCGTCACTTTCATGTGTCAGCCCCTGACAGATATGCTTTAAAATTTCCCCTATAATTATGTATTAGTCATTTGTTCTGAAAATTCTGTCAGTTTCAGCATGACATATTTCTTCATCGAACAGCCCTCCCCTCTATCTTATTAGCTTAAAAAATTATTTTTACTTTTAAAAATAAAGGTTAAATTTATTTATAATCCATAGCTAATTAAATTTACTGCTTTTAAAAAGCCATTTCTGTGCTCATCATTGTGAAACTTTCTTCCAAGTACATATTCTTCTGGCTGAAGTGTATACCTTAATAATTTTTATGATGAATGTCTATGGGTAATAAACTTGGCATTTATATAACTGAAACTGTCTTTTCAAGAAAACTCCTGGAAAGAGTTGTCCATGTTATCTTGTTCACTTTTTTTCCTTCCCAGTCAGATCACTGTTACTTTCTATTCACTGAATCTTTTCTTGTTGAGTAATGACCTCCCATGCCAAATCCAATGGTCATGTCTCTGGTTCTTCTTCTTTGACTCATAAGCAACATTGGACATAGTTTACCACTTCTTTGTGGAACACATTCCACATTTCATCTTTACAGTACTCTCTGCATTCTCCATCTACCTTGTTGGCCTCTGTTAAGTGAGCTCCTGTATGTGTTCCTTCCAAGTTTCTTATTTGTACATCCTGCATTCCTCAGGGTTCAGCTCTGAGATGTTTCTTTTTATCTTTATTCATACTTAGCACATGGCTTTAGCTAATAAATGGATGCTGGCTTATATCTCCCATTCCAACCTTTGCCCCTGGATTCCCGATTCCTATATCAAGCTGCCTACATGATGCCCCCATTTAAATGTCTTTTGGATATCTCAAGTACAGAAGCAGCCTCTTGGTTTTTCATCTATAAACTGGCATCTGCTGAAGACAACTCCATTCTGTCAATTCCTCTAGCCAAAAACTTGAGTTATTCTTTGTTCTTCCTCTTCCTGCTCCTCTTCTTTTTAAAAGTCATTTTGAGTACTCCATCTGGAATTCATTGTCTCAGACATATGTATGGATAGCTCCTTGATTCTTTTAGGAATTTCATCAAATGTCATGTCTTTGGAAAGGGCTTTCTTTATGCTGCTTCATAAATGACAAGTTCCCATCATTACTCTGTATCCTTCATCCTACATTTTCTTTTTTATGGCAATTACCACTTTATGACATATTATCTCTTTATTGTCTGTCCTCATAGAAAAGAAGCTGAGAAAATGGGCTTTGTCTTTTGTTTTCTGCTATATTCCAAAGTTTAGGACAGGAGTTGAAACAGCAAACTCAAAGAAAATTATTTGCTGAATGAAAAATTATGCCTTTGTATTATAATCCTATATACTTCTGTAATTTTAGATTTGCAGTTATTTCCTGAAGTATTTCCAGTGTTTTATCCATTATCTTTTGGCACCTATGGATGGCTAAAGAGAATTTCACTTGTTACTCTGGTATCATTTGCTTTTATTTAAAGTAATTTATAAATTTTCAAAACTTTTAAAATTGTCATTTAATTCTTAATATTCTATAGTTTTGCTTCTCTGTGACTTGGAGTGGATTTTAAAGTTTTAAATGAAAGGTTAAATAAACAAATAAGTAATCCATAGTATATATACCATGAGTATGTGTATCATCTAATATCTAGCTTTCTTTTAAAAGTTTCTTTTAAATCTGAGAATGCCCATTAGATGAATATTTTTATTTTGGTTTTCTTAAATTTTGGATAGTTCTCAGTTATTACCTTTAAAAATATAGTTACTTTACCCTTTCTTCTACTCTTTTCTAGAAATTGTTCATCCTATTTTCTGGGCCCTTCATAATTTTTTTCATATTATAATAGAAAAATTCTTATTTTTCTAAAATATCTTTAAATTCTTAATTCTAAATCACTAATGTCCAGACTACTCTGGAGTTTAAAATCTCCTTTAAATTTCAAAAATTAAACTTTCATTTTCAAAATTTTTGACATTTTTCCTTTTTATTTTTTGGCTCTTGCTTTACTCTTAAGTTTCCTTTCATAATTTCTTTTTTTTTTTGTAATTGTGTATTAATTATGCCTTTTGTGTCATTTAAGCATCATAAAAGTTTAGACAAAAGTCTCTGTAATATTGTTTATAAAACAAACTTTATCCAGCTTGAATTCATGTTAAAACTCTTCAAGTTACAAACCATATATTTCATTAAGGGTTCTGGGGCTCTCTGGGTTATTGGTGAAAAATCCTTGACCAAGGGCAAACCTTCCCAAATTTTTCTCAAAATTTGCAGATAACAGGACCCAGGCTAAGGGACAGTCTTTAATATTGGTCTCCATGTTGATGAAAAATAGGGAAATCTTTTGATTATAGGTGGGGTTTGAATATTTGATCTTGTTTATGTTATCTTATTTTGCATTTTTCACTTTTATTAAAAGTCAGTATAGTCAAAGCTATGATTTTTCCAGTAGTCATGTATAGATGTGAAAGTTGAACCATCAAGAAGGCTGAGCACTGAAGAACTGATGCTTTCAAATTGTGGTGCTGGAGAAGACTCTTGAGAGTCCCTTGAACTGCAAAGAGATCAAACCAGTCCTAAAGGAAATCAACCTTGAACACTCATTGGAAGGACTGATGCTGAAGCTGAAACTCCAATATTTTGGCCACCTGATGTGAAGAGCTAACTCAAAAGAAAAGACTCCGATGCTGGGAAAGATTGAGGGCAAGAGGAGAATGGGGCAGCAAAGAGTTTGACACAACTTAGTGACTGAACAACATCAATGCTTTGGGTTAGAGATGATTTCTTTATACCCCCCTTTTTTTCTCAACTGAAATAGGAAGGTATACATTATATTTTTATTCTTAATGGCTGTGTCTAAAATACCTATTTATCCCCAAATAATTAAAAAGTTAATCTTATTCTTGGAAGGTGATAAGTGAACATAGTAGTAACTCAGTTATGTCTTACTTTTTGTCACTCCATGAACTGTAGCCCGCCAGACCTCTGTCCATGGAATTCTCCAGACAAGAATACTGGAGTGGGTAGCCATTCACTTCTCCAGGGGATCTTCCCCACCCAGGGATTGAACTTGTGTCTCCTGCATTGCAAGCAGATTCATACCATCTGAGCCACAAAGGAAGCCCAGTCTTACTCGTATTCCACGCCAAAATTTATGGAGACCTGAATCTTTAAAACTCATGTCTCCTTCACTTTCCATTGTCCTATATTTCCTGCCTTATTTCTAAAACCCCCACATCTAGATTTTCATTATTTTCTATCAACATTTTCAATGCACAAACATGCTTGCTATATTAATCATTTGATATTTTGCATGCCTGCCACTCCTTCCTTCCTTCTATCAAGCTTTGGGAGATATATTATATTCAAAACATTGACTGTATCTTCTACCACAGAACTGTACTTTCCCCCTCCTGATGGGAAACTTGTTTTGCCAAGAATGGAGCAGAAGTGGAAAATGTGTTGCTGCCAAGGAGCTGAAATTCTGAGCTTGCTCTGAGGGCCTCTGGATCTGGAGCATGGAGGATGTGGGGCTAAGCTCCAGCTACACACAACCTTTCTTGGTAGTAAAGCCTGGCCTCTCCCCGGCCTCTCTCTTGAGAGACTCTGATACATAAATTGCCTTTTAATAGCTCTCTTGCTGACAGTTCGCTTATGGTAAAATCCTGTGGTCTTTGCCTGAAAAAAAAGTTTATTTTGCTTCAATGTTTTCTTTCTTTAAAGGTTTCAAATTTAATACTCACACTTTCTCCATAGTTATAAATTGTATAAATGTATAAAATGTATAAACTACAAAAAATTTAGTTATAATTCAACTCAACATAAAAACTTTCAAACTGGGAAGGTTCCTCAATTATTATTATCTTTTCACTTTTGAAGACTACTGGCTGGTTATTTTGAAGTTCACTTTAGCCGCTCAGTAGGGTCCAACTCTTTGCGACCACATGGACTGCAGCATGCCAGGCTTCCCTGTTCATCAACAACTCTTGGAGCTTGCTCCAACTTATGTCCATCGAGTCGGTGATGCCATCCAACCATCTCATCCTCTGTCGTCCCCTTCTCCTCTTGCCTTTGATCTTTCCTAGCATCAGGGTCTTTTCCAATGGGTTAGTTCTTCATATCAGGTGGCCAAAGTGCCGACCTTTGTCGGCAAAGTCATGTCTCTGCTTTTTAATATGCTATCTAGGTTGGTCATAGTTTTTCTTCCAAGGAGCAAGGGTCTTTTACTTTCATGGCTGCAGTCACCATCTGCAGTGATTTCAGAGCCCAAGAAAATAGAGTCTGCCACTGTTTCCACTGTTTCCCCATCTATTTGCCATGAAGTGATGGAACCAGATGTCATGATCTTAGTTTTTTGAAGGCTGAGTTTTAAGCCAGCTTTTTCACTCTCCTCTTTCACTTTCATCAAGAGTCTCTTTAGTTCTTCTTTGCTTTCTGCAAAGAAGAAATAGATGATTTCTATTTGTGTCAAGTTTAAGTTTTCAGACCTGTTTCTTTCTTTACCTTTTCTTTATATAAATACTATATAAACACAACCTTGAAAAAGATATAAAACATTTCCAGTACCAGAGAAGGCTCATTTAGTCCCTTCTGAGTAATGTTACCCTAAGGGATTCTCTATAGTCATTTATTATTCTTGTTGAATTTCATACAAATGGAAACAAGTTTATATTACTTTGTCCAGAATTTTAAAAAGTTAATTTTGGTTAATTTGAGATAATTTTAGAATTATAGAAATATTCCAAGAATAGTAGAGAAAGTTTCTATAAACTTTTCACTGAGCATCACTTTATATCAACAGCTTTTTTAGCCATATGTCTTAGGTAAACATAAGCACACTTCAAGTAGGTATATACCTATGTATTGAATTACTGGTCATAAGGTATACATGGGTTTAGCTTTAATCTCTGCTGCAAAACTATTTTCTAAAATGAGCATAACAATATGCAACCAAATTCATCAATATATAAGAATTCTAATTGCTTCACATCCTTGCCAATTCTTGCTACTGACAGCCTTTATAATTTTAGACATTCTGCTGGTTATGCAGTGGTATCTCACAATGTTTTAAATATTCATTTAAACTAAATGTTAGTTTTTCAGTCATTTTGACTCTAGCCTGCCAGGACTGTAGCCTGCCAGGCTCTTCTGTCCATGGAATTCTCCAGGCCAGAATACCGGAGTGAGTAGATATTCTGTTCTCCAGGGAATCTTCCCAACCTAGGGATTTAACCCAGGTCTCTTGCATTGTAGGAACATTCTTTACCATCTGAGCCACCAGGGAAGCCCAAATTTTCATTTAGGTTATAACTGATGACGTTGAATATTTTTTCAAATATTCACTGGACATTTTGTTATCCTTTTTGGTGAAGTACTTTTTCAAGGTTTTTGCCTACTGTTTTATTGGATTATCTGGTTTTTTCTTATTGATTTGTAGGTATTTTTAATATATGCTGAATAGGAGATTTTTGTCAGTATATGCATTGAAAATATCCTCTACTCTACTTTTTGACTAATATGAACATTAAAACAATGTTTCTAAAAGAAAACATAGGGGAATATATTTATAATCTTGGAATAGGCAAAAATTTGTTAAACATGACACAGAAAGCACTAACGTTAAGAAAACATTAAATTGGATTAATAAAGCCATTTTAATATTTTTATTTTAAAGTCTTTTTCAAGAATTTTATACAATTTCTCCTTTTTTTTTGTTATTGGTGTTATTATGTATGTTCATTCTCTCTCTTGGAGATTTGTCTCTTAAAATGTCATGTAATTTATTATTATTATTATTACCTGGTCAGCAGAATTTATTTTCTGTTGGAGTTCAGCAGTTTCTGTACTTTGAAAAAATCCTTTAACAACAAAGTATTCTTTTGTCACTTCTGGGGCTTCACTAGTTATGGGTATATTTTATGTTTATTCCCAATTTGGGTCTCTATTCCACATTATAAATTTGGAACTCACAGTTGCACTTGGAGCAGGCTTCAGTATCCAATATATTTCGAATGATCACACCCATAACGTCAGGGAAATAATAAGATTCCTTGCTATTTGTCCAGGCTGATGGGTGGAATTTTCTAGTCTCCCTTTAAAGAATAGGAGAGTGATGAAAATACCCAGATTTTACAGGCAGATCAGCTCCAGTTCTCATATAGCAGAGACCTGTGAGTACACTGCTCCAGCTGGGTGGGAAGCAGATAGTTCTGAATCAGATCAGTCTTTAATTTTGCCCCCAAATGTCTGCTGCATGTTTAACTGTGTTTCCAAAACACAGAGATTTTATGGCTACATTGAGGAACAGCTCTGAAAAAGATACATTTCAATAAATACCGGACAAGACTATGTGGTCAGGTTGTAGCCATCTTTGTATCCCTAGCCCCTAGCCTAATACATAGTTTATTGATTATGTGAATAAATTAAGATTAGATTTCAGCTCTGTAATGTAGACTGAAGCATGAGAAGATGCAATTGGAATCTATTTTCCTGAAAACTGCCTTTAGAATGATTCTGTTCTTGTTTGTATAAGTTATGACTATTTGACAAGAGTCCATGAGAAAGAGAATATGATAACCCTCTTGTCAATACCAAGGATGTGTCAATAATAGAAAAACTCTTCTGTGCAACCTGTCCTGGGAACAACAAAGCAGACAATACCCATTATCCATGTGTCATTTTTTGGTTGAGGACATAAAAACAGAGCAAGGCAAAACCCAGTGCGTCTTTAAATTAGTGGCACAGATCGATGCCCATATTTCTCAGTGTCATGTTTCATTATGTTGAACTATTTATGTCATCGTAACCCAAAGCATCTTAATGCAACCTGACACCCAGGTTATGTTGCATTAAAAAAATAAGAAGCTATTGCATTTTTTTTTAATGGGCTGGAAAGCATTCCAGGTCTCTTTTCTACTCAGTGTGGGGTTATCACATGTGTGTGTGGGTA
This sequence comes from Bubalus kerabau, assembly GCF_029407905.1. Classification (NCBI taxonomy): domain Eukaryota; kingdom Metazoa; phylum Chordata; class Mammalia; order Artiodactyla; family Bovidae; genus Bubalus; species Bubalus kerabau. The sequence goes on along the minus strand of NC_073644.1, from coordinate 22,225,362 downwards.
CAGTTTTATACTAAATGTTGAGAGATTGGAGACCTTCAATTTAAGTCTATTAGAAATATTCCCTGAGCTTGGTCTCTCACCTCTATTTTCTGTCAGTAATAGCGGTTTCAAAATTCATTTCAGGGTGGTAAAATTATTCTTCCTGATAGTGTTTAAAGATGATCAGTTAAATTGGGGACACACTCATCTAACTTTCCAAATCAAAATGTCACTCAGCTTTTAAGTTCTACTTAAATGCTATACCTTCTATAAAGCTTTTACATCTTATCACTTAGTTTCCTTTTTTTCTGAATTTTCTTAACAAGTCATCTGCACTGATATGGCATATTTTTTATATCTTAATACTATAGATTTTGAATGTATATTTAAGCTCTATACAATAATTTAAATTTCTTCAGGATAGGGATTAGTCTTAGGACTGTAGTTTAGTGACTCCCTAATTTTCAGTGTCCATAAAAATAATTATGAACTGTTATAAATTTAGATCTTTGTTACCCCACTAGAGAATTTGACACAATAAGTCTGAAGTGGGAATCAGTCATCTGCATTTGCAATAAAAAGCTGCAGGAGAGTAAATACAAAAATTACCAAAGTCGGGCACATCTTAGTCAAAATCCTGAAAGCCAAAGACAAAGAGATAAAAAGAACATATTTAAAGCTGTAGGGGGAAGAAACAGTATGTTATATGCAATGGAATATGAATGATGGTTGATATTTTGTCAGAAATAATGAAGGCCAAAAGACAATGGAATGGCCATCTTTAAAGATCTCAAAGGGGAGGAAAAAGAATTCACTGAACTAGAATTTATATGCAATGAAAATATCCTTAAATAAGAGAGTGAAATACATATTTACATAAATGAAAGCAGAGAAAATTTATTGTTGGCAGACCTACACAATAAGAAACTTTAAAGGAAATTCATCAAGTTGAAGGGAAATGATGTCAGATGGAAATTTTTTTCCACAAGAAGGAATGAAAAGCACTAAAAAGGATAAATATACAAGTTAATATAAAAGACTACTTTAAAATTTTCTCCTCTTAATTTGTTTAAAAGGTAAATAAGCTCTTTAAAGCAAAAATGACATCATTTTAAGGTGGAATATGTAGAGTAAAAACATATGTAGAGGAAACCCAAAGCCAGTGCTCTGTTACAACCTAGGGGAGTGGGAGGGGAGTACAGGAGGGAAGGGATTAAAATATACATTAAAAAAGGAAAAAACAGAAATAAAGCATATGACAATACCACTATTAAGTTGGTAGAGTAATAAAAATGTTTTACATTGTGAAGTGTACTTACATTGATGTTCTTACTTTTGTGAAATTGGAAGTGTGAAGTGTGAACTGGTAAAACATTAATTCTAAGGATTCTTTAATAATTAAGGATACATATTGTAATTCCTAGAGCAACAAAGAAAAGTAATAATAAAAAGAAATATAGCTAAAATGTCAATAGAGGCAGTAAAATAGAATACTAAATAAAATACAATACTAAAACTATCAATAACTACCTACCCAAAAAACAGTGAAATGAAAGTGAATACCAAGGTGATAGATTTAAACTCATATAAAAATAAACCATTAATAAAAATAGACTAAAAGACTCAAATTAGAATGCAGAGATTATAAGGCCAGAAAAAAATATATATTGTCTGCAAGACATCATATAAATGTAAGCGAGTTGAATGGTAGACATGCATATATAAATCATGTATTCATAGATGAATTAATACTTCTCAGTAGTCAATTGAATGAGTAAGCAAAAATTTGTTTAGGATATAGAGAATCTAAACTTTACCAGTTTGACTTAAAATTGACATTAACACCACACACAAAACTGCAGGATGCACTTTATTTTCTAGAACAAGCTAGGTCATATTTTGATCCATAACATGCATGTGATAAATTTCAAGAAACTGAAACCTTACACAGTATTTCTTCTGACTCCAGCGGAATTAAATTGAAAATCCGTGACACTATGATATACAGAGAAATTTCAAAATATTTGGAAATTAAAGAGGATATCTCTAAATATCCCATGAGTCAAAGAAGAAATAACAAGAAAATTAGGAATTATTATAAAGAAGTTACTGAAAATCTTTGAACCTTGTGACATAGAAAGCACTAACCATAAAAATATAGATTGACCTTGAATGGATGAAATGATAAACTTGAAAATATATAGTGAAGATATGTAGAAACCAGAACTTTCCTACATTGTTGGTGGGAATATCAAATGGTACAACCACTTGAGAAAATGGTCATTTTTATTTTAAAGCTAAACATATACCTACCCTATGACTTAGTGAATCTACTCCTAATTATTTATCCAAGAGGAATAAAATCACAAGTTTATGCAATGGATATGATTATGTTCACCATGGCTGTATTCACAACAGCCCCAAATTGGAAACCACTCAAATGTCTATCAATAATACTTATGGATAAACAAATTATGGTATTTTCACATACTATGATACTGTTTGGCACCAAAAAAACGAACAAACTGGAGATGCCTACAACAAGATGGCTCTCATAGATTTGATGTAAGAAAAAAGTCAGTGCAAAAAAGTACATCCTGTGAGATCCCATTTATATAAAGTCTTAGAACAGTCAAAATTAGCTTATGGAGATTGAGAATGAGATCACAGTTTACCTGGAGTCGTGGAGGATTGACTGCAAAGGGCACAAGAAACTTTGTAGGATGCTAGTAATGTTTGTACATTCTTGACTGGTACATATACATGGGTGTATATTTTTATCAAAATTTATCAAAATAAAATAAATATTTAAAAGATATGCATCTTGTTTTATGAAAGCTATGTCTCAATGAAGTATCTTAATATTTTGAAAAGCCTTTGGACATCCAAATTCCTGAGTTCATTTTGTGAAGATTCTGATTCAGTGGGTTCCTGGTGAGAATCCATTAGCCTGCATGTTTAACAAGAGGCTCTGGTTGATCCTAGTGCATGTGGTCCATCAATTATACTTTTGAAAGGACTCATCTCATATAATATTGTAGGTCCAGAAGTGCTGATCCCATTTTGCAAAAGTAAATGAATTCATAATAACTCACAATGAATTTGTTGTCTCTGAATTCTTCTCCATTTCAAATTATATATATTAATCAATTTTTAAATTTTTTTGTGAAATATCAAGTTTTGTGAGTTCCCTCCAGACTGGATTAAAGTAAACTTGTCTCTTTCTAGTCTCTCATTCTTGCTACAATACTTTCAGTGTCTGCTTTTGCTAATGTGCTTTTTCCCACCAGAAAAAGCTTTCCCAGCTTTTCTGTCTGCATTGTAGCTTCTCCTTTGAAAGCCCAATGACATCTGGCCCTTTCCAACTAAGTTTGTTGCTAGCATCTAATAATAATTTCCCTTCTTTAAATCCAGTAGTTCTTACTGACTGATCTATTCAATCTGGAGCTTACACACATAACAAACTGCAGCTATTTTTCCCCATGTTACTCTTTTCTCTCCAATAATATTGTAAATGCATATTGAAAACACTTCTATTTCTCAGTCCATTGTAATCTATCTTTTCCTCTCACCCTGCTAAGGAAGCAAAATGCTTGAGAAAATGTTTTTGAATTAAGAACACAGGATTTGGGGTTTGATGCAAGTGAGAATCCCAATTCTAGCATCCCAAAACTATAATATTGAGAAACTTTTTTGTCTTCATCAGTAAAAATGGGAATAATAATTCTTTCTTCATAAAGTTATTGCAAGGATTAATGGGGTAAATTTCACAAGCTACTTAGCACATTGTCTGGTGCTTTGCAAGTGTTTACAAATAGTTCTTGATAAGATTGTTCCTGCTGATATGATATTATTATGTAGGTGTGACATTACTATTTATATTGTTAAAGACCACCCAGAATTAGCCTGTATGGGAATTTAGAAATTATATAATCAACCCATTTGTTCCTGTAATTAGAAAACCGAGTCCAGAGAGGAGCAGTCTGTTGAATTTTTTGTCTTAAAAGAAGAATTAAGCTCCAAAGTTTATGTTCTGATTTACATAATGTTGCCATTTTAAAACCATATTTGTTACATGAGAGAATATTTTCCCAGTTCAAACAGTAAAATACTACTCTGCATTTACATAGAACATGAACCTTAGAATTTCCTAGGTTCCCCACGCCTCATCTGACTATGAACTGTTTTCTTACAAATATAGACCTAAAAAGGTGCAGAGAGGAGGTGAACATCTTCCCATCATGCTCTGACCGCACGTACATCACACATGTATTCTCACATATTCACAGATTTTCAGGTCAACCTCATTAAGGGAATAAATAATGACCTTGATGGCTAGCAGGTCACCTGTACTGTGATCACAGCACTCAAAGTCAAGTCCATCTGACCTACTTCAGTCATGCACTCTTAGTCAGCTGTTTAATTAATGACCAGTAACTTAAATGTCTTCCCCTGAGGACATCCCACCTCCTGATTTAGTGCATCCATTCCTCCTCTGTTGTCAAGTATGGTGCAAAGCACCGTGCTGAGTGGAAGTCTATATGGGAGTTTGCAGATTTAAGAGAAAGAGACATGAGACAGATGAGATCTGGAGTATAAAAAAGAGTTTTAAATATAAAGACTTTAAGAATGAGTGAATGAGGGCCTGTGAAAGCGGATCCTTAAAGAACTCCCTTGCAACAGATGTGCACAGATCAGTAGCTGTACCATCTTCACTGTGGCACTCATCCTATTCTCCTCTGTTTTAAAGTCAATGAACTCCAGGGCGGTGCTGCAGTCTCCAGCCTCCCCCCATGTCTTATCCTCGGCCTCGGGACTCCCTGGGTGTCTATGGTTAAAGGCCCTGTAGAGCTGCTAATTACTGTGATTTCCTTTAACCAGCTCCACACCTTTTTTGCTTCTCAATTTTTGATGTCATTTCTAATGTGTTGGGCCAAACACGTTGGAACTTGTTAAGATTCTCCAAATAGTTTCTTTGTGCTGGAGAAATCACACCAGTGACAGGGCCTCCTTTCCATGTCCCTGAGCTTTTGTGCATGTGACCTGCTCCCTGTGGTCCCCATCACTCTGTCTCACAGAGGAACTGACATTTAGAGCCAGAGCTCAGATACCAATAACACTTATTATTTTTTAAAACTTCATTTCTCTCTCTTTTCCCCCCTTATTCCATTCAAATGCTGAACGTAATAAAGTTGCCAAAACTCTCCCTCCATTGGAGTGAAAACCATTCATTTGTCGTCTCAATTTAAGATTCCTGACTCCAAATAGAAGGATATTCTCTGTGGACGTAATGGGACATTTAGCAATTCATTCATTTTCTTCACATGCTACTTATTTAGGCACTCAGCAGTTGGCGGCTTTGATGTGGAGTGGTGAAATTATAAAGACATTACATATCATAAAAATATAAATGAAAGAAAACACAGACCCTCTTTTATATCAGGCTAAATTGACTGCTGTCATATTAAGGGTATTTTGTTTTATAAATTATATCCGTTTCAAAGTATTCCCTTGAGTGAGTCACTACTTTATCTTTTATTTCCTTTTCCTTTTTTAAAACAAAATAGGCCTCGCCTTTCCAATATACTGGTGTAAAGAACTATAAAGGGCTCAAATATAGAAACTGATATATTTGATACCAAACTTCAGCTGAAATTTGCAATATTAGGCCAGCAAAGCAGTCAAGTCATGCAAGAGTTACCAGTTCTAACTTATGCCACTGTATGTTGGGCATAACAAAAGAACTTTGGAATAAAACCAGTTTAATGAATTGCATTCTTTACCATTAAGTTTCTTCAAAAAGGTCCACAAGAATGACTACCTGTCTCAGTCTGTTTGGGCTGCCATAACAAAATCCTGGGTAAATTATAAAGAACAGAAACTTTTTTCTCACAGTTCTAGGATCTGGAAGACTGAAAGCAGGATACCAGCATTGAGAGCTGTCTTCTGAATGGAAGACTTTTCCTTGGATCCTTACTTGGCAGTTCTGTCAGCCCTCTTTTATAAGGAGATGAATCCCATTCTAATCACCTCCTAATACCATCATCTTCAGAGTTAGATTTCCAGCATATGAATTTTCAGTTCAGTTCAGTTCAGTCGCTCAGTCGTGTCCGACTCTTTGCAACCCCAGGAATCACAGCACGCCAGGCCTCCCTGTCCATCACCAACTCCCGGAGTTCACTCAGGCTCACGTCCATTGAGTCAGTGATGCCATCCGGCCATCTCATCCTCTGTTGTCCCTTTCTCCTCCTGCCCCCAATCCCTCCCAGCATCAGAGTCTTTTCCAATGAGTTAACTCTTTGCATGAGGTGGCCAAAGTACTGCAGTTTCAGCTTCAGCATCATTCCCCCCAAAGAAATCCCAGGGCTGATCTCCTTCAGAATGGACTGGTTGGATCTCCTTGCAGTCCAAGGGACTCTCAAGAGTCTTCTCCAACACCACAGTTCAAAAGCATCAATTCTTCGGTGCTCAGCCTTCTTCACAGTCTAACTCTCACATCCATACATGGAGGGACACAAATATTATACCATAGTATATTTGTTTAATATTTGCTCTGTGAAGCCAAGATTGTTCTAAATACATTAGTAACTCCTTAAAATATTTTGTGTCTGTCCTTCATAAAAGTATTTAATTCTGTTCGCAGCATCGCTGTCTGCTGCATGGGCATGGCCAGCATGGAAGAGATGGCAGCTCCAAGATGGGAGACAGAGCTGCCTGGACCAGCAACGTCACAGGAGCCATGTGCATACGCGGAATTGGTCTGTATGCTGGAGCAGGTGACAGACCTTGTTTGGTTACTGCTGGAAAGATGCAGGATTGAGTAGCTCAAGAAAAACCAAGCTGAAGGAGGATCTGGAAGAGGGCTGTGAGGTCATAGAAGTCAAAGCAAAAAAGAAAAAGAATCAATGCAAGAGATTCAGCTGAGACAAGGCAGGTCAGAAAGAACAATGGGAACAGAAGTAGAACAAGGCTAGGTATGGAATTTTTCTCCCTATTACCTTTAAATGTTGGAAACTCTCCTCCTCTTAGGATTGATGATTTTTGTCTAGGGTTGATTGTTTTTGTTAGCCAAGAATAGGTATTTAGGAGTAAGTACTTCCTGGGATCTTATTATTTGACCTAACACTATTAGTATTTGGTTCAATCTTTAAGAAAGTCTTGTCCTTTACTAGTATTATTATCTTGAGTAAGAGATTCATGTTGCTCCCTCCATTCCTCAATTTCTCCTTTTTGAATGGATCACTGTCTATGTTTCATCCTCACATGGGAGTCTCCCTGAATCCCTGGTCATTTGAAATGAAATTGTCTTGATGTTCTTCTGCCTGACCTTGGGGGTTAGGGATGGATTATAATGTGGGAGTTTTTCTTGGTTAGCACCAGACTCCCAGGAGTACCCTGGTTCTTGACCCACAGTCTAAACTCTTCCCCTTGTTCCATACTGTCTTCGGCTTTGAGTTAAAGACCATGAAGGCCTAGACACCCTGGGCCCTCTCAAGTTGCTCCCTCCTGCCTTGTTAGAGCTTATCTAGTAACTGTGGCAATCATTTGCAAATTATAGTGTAATAAATTCTTAATCCAGTTTTATTTTAACATCTTCATTAATTATGTGGAAGAGGGAGACAACTGCCTGCTAATTAAATTTTCAGATGTTGCTAAATTGGGAGGAGTTGCAAACCCAGCTGAGAGCCAGACGTCAACACAAAGGAATCTGGAGATGTTCTGGGGGGTGCAGGTAGAGGACGGGGATGTGGTGACAATTGGAAACAAAGATGTGGAGGAGGTCATCCAGAAAGTAGGAATAGCGGCTCCATGATCCCAGAGGCTGGGAGCAGCCCAGGGAACCAGCTCAGTCATAAGCTGTGATGGAGTGATGACAGGAGGGTCAGGCTGGACAGGGTGATGGATTTCCATTTTCTCTTCCCAGAAATGAGCCGGGTCTCCTCTCTGGTAACTGTGTCTGATGGCTTCAAGCCTAATGCGTTTGATCACAATGACCTGTGAAAGCAATAGGAAGGAGATCCTCAAAAACTCAGGAGGTGCACAAAGCTTTGTTTCTGGCTTCTTGCATTCTCAGGGTGCCTCAACCTGGCTGGCCACATACAGTGGGGAAAGATTAATGCAGTTAATGCATGTGAAACGGGTTTAGAAAAATTAAAAGCACTATGAGAAAAAAATATTATTTTTATACTAGTGATAATTAGGATCAATCTTTGTTAAATTAAATTTAATTGATGTTGGCTAGGTAGCAAATGGCATCTGTGAGGAAAGATAGCAGAGGAGAAACAACTGTTAAAATGATTAACGTGGGTTTCTTCTAAATGTACATGCTCCACTTCTAGGGAAGTGACTTAGGTTGCTGGAATGCCCAGGACCTTTGGTGACTGATCTATATCCCAGGGGTGAAGCATCTCTGGTGGTTTCCTAACTCTTTCAGAGCAGGTTATATGGATAAGTTGGTTAGGAAAAGTGGATTGTCCATTTGAGAATCGTGCACATCATTGCCATTGCAGAAAACAAATATTTTTTTTTCTAAAACTACCAACTTGGCCATAATCTTTTACCAGCTTCAGTCTCATTGACCTTTCGTCAACTTTCCATTTGGACACATAATCTCCCTGCAGCAGAACAGTATGACTCAAGCCATATACTTACTTATTTCTAGTCTCAGCCTCTAAATATTACTGCAGATGCTACTGTAAACCCTAGCCAGTATCCTTTTAAATATATCCCATTTGTTACAAAGGATACTAAATAAAAGACTCTAGGGAGATGAATGTCTAGTTCATATCCATATGTAGAGCTAGATAAACCCCAAAGACATTACTACTAAAATACAGAAGGTAATTTGATCATATATGAAAAGTAGCAGCAATATTTAGACTTTCTTTTCCTAAAGTAGAGTTTTCCCCTCTACGCTAGACTCTCAACCCTGAGAGGCCAAGGAATATTGCTTTTCTTTTCCTTGTATTTTCCACAGTCCCTAACAGGGGTGAACACATAGGGGGCACTCCGTAACTGATGGATGGCATTAGAGAGAAATAATACTTCTCTTCAAAAACTACTCTCTCCCACTTAGAATAAAATGGAGACAAATGTGCTGATTTTTCAGCTTTCTGAAAGAAAAGACAGGGTGTGGGTAGATAGGACACATTTTTAAAAAAATCCAATGAAAGCCAGGTGGATCATCCACCAGGAAGTGTCAGGTGGTGGGTCTGCTGAGAAAGAACTGGCTTCTGTCACCTCCTGGCTCCTACTTGGTGAGTCAGGCAGCGGAGGAAATGGAAACAGCCAACCAGTCAGTTTAAGATTATATGGAAAGAGGCTAATTGGTCTTTCACCTTATTTTCCTTGTCATTCCTTCAGGGATTAGGCTAAGCCTCTGTGTATGTTTCATCAGGGAGTCATCAGGATGCACCTTGCCTTTCTGTCTACTGTGCTGACAGCGTTTGTGATGTTGACTTGATTTTGATAAGCCTTACCACTTGTCATGCCACTCCTTTCGGTCAAAACAGGTATATAATTTATGGTGCCCAAAGCAGCCATTAGTGTAAAAGAATTAACTGGGAGGGAGGCATGTGCCAGTGACAGTCACTGAGTCATTAAGTAGCTAATCCTGCCTGCTTTGTGGGAACTGTTTTGTTTTTTCTCTGTGTGTGTTTTTTCCCCTTTAAAATTCCTAAGCAAGGGATAGACACATTTGTCATTGAAATATGGTTTCTTCTCCTGCTTGGGGAGGGGGGAACAACTTAAAGTTAAAGACCCACCCCCGACTTAAGTTCAGTGTTCTGGGTATTGAAGCCCAGATGGAAGGAATATTGAAGAGGATTAGGGCAGTGAGCCAGGGGTGTCAGCACCAGGAGATGCCTGTTGAGGGAGTGGTGGGATGAAGGTGGTGGCAGATTTTAGGCATTAGGTGGAATGAGTCACAGCAGGAATCCAGGCTGGCAAAGGATGTCAGGATAACTGTTGGGACTCTTTCTCTAGATGTTGCAGGCTGATGGCATAAGAAGCCTGAGACAATCTCTGGGAGATACCAGGACAGGCATACGTAGGGCTTGCTGTTTCCAAGGATGTGCAGGCATAACACTGCTCAGACTCTGAGGTTCTACAGGCTGGAATATCATATCTTAGCTCACCCCAGTGTTATGTGCTATGGCTTGAATTGTTCCCCCGCCCAATATATGTGTGTGTGTGTGTGTAAGTCCTGACTCCTGGTGCCTCTTATGTGACCCAATTGGCGGTAGGGTTTTAACAGAGTTAATCAAGTTGAGAAAGAGGTTCTTAGGGTAGGCCCTAAGCAAATATGATTGGTTCCTTTCTAAGAAGCAGGGATTCGGACAAAGGAACTTGCAGACAAGAAGATCATGTGAAGATGAAAACAGAGTTCAGGGTGATACAACTATAAGCCAGGGAATGTTGAAGAAGATTGCCAATAAATCTCCAGAAGCTACAGGAGAAGCATGGATCAGACTCTCCCTCCCAGTTCTTAGATGGAACCAACCCTGTGACATCTTGATTTCATACTTCCGCCTCCAGAACTGTGAGAAAACAATTTTTTTGTCATTTAAACCACTCAGTTTGTGGTACTTTGCTACAGCAGGCCTAGGAGACTAATATATCAGAAAAATCTCAGCCAGCCCTGTGTGCACAAATGAAGTCACCAATCTCTAGAAGTCACACTGGCTCAGCAGTTCTGGTGCCTAAAGGAAGGTGATGTTCTTCACTCAATCAGAAATCTCTAGGGTGTGCCAACAAGGAGAATCAGTGAGAGTCACTTTTTATTTAACTAGGGTTCAGGAGAGGTTAAGGGATTCAGCCAAAACCCTATAGCAAGTAAATAATAGTGGTGAGCTTGGGGTCCAGATCTCCTCTTTTAAGTATTTCACTGAACAACCAATTTTCCAAGGCAAGTTCAGAACACACAGTAGGCCGTTAGGAGAGTTTTTCTAGGGCTCAACATCCCACCTTCCAAACCTTATTCTTGAGAACTCTTCACATGAAGTTTTGTTATCTTTGTCTGCCTGCTCTGCACTTGTCTGCTTGTTCAGGTTCTCAGATCTCAAAACAAGAATAATTCTTCTGCCTAACAACAAATCTTTTAACTTCATCAGGAATGAAGCATCCCACATAAACAAATGTTCCAGATTCCTAATACATATCCTTAAAGTTGTGGTATTAATCTTCAAATTTTAACATGTTTAGATGGAATTATTTCTAAATATACCATGCAAGCTTAAGCAGGTGTTCCTATTCCCTTAAGCAGCATTTAAGTCACCAATGGCTTTAGATCATTGTTATTAGTATCGATTAGTCCACTGTGCTGTAACACAGACTGGTTCTCACTGCTTTTCCTGTCCTAAGCAGGATCTAAACTGTTGTTTTCTATGAGTTTTTAGAGTTGGGAGCCAGGGAGAGTGTTTTAGCTCTCTATTGTTGTATAATGAACCATCTCCAAACTTAAAATCACAATTTATTATTTTTCCCAATTCTGTGTGTCAGACATTCAAACAGCTCAACTGGGTAATTATTTAACATGATGTAGTACTGAGTGGGGTCATTCATACAACTTTTTTTTTAGCTGAGAGCTTGACTGTGGCTGGGATGTCTGAGACAGGCGATCACCCCCCCAGGGCATTTCTTCTGGTACTTCCTTACAGTGTCGCTGCGGGGCTTAAATGTGAGGAAGCAGAAGCTGCCAGTCTTCTTAAGCCCGCTGAGCTCAAGAGTTTCAGAACAACACTTCTGTCATATCCTGTTAGTCAAAGGAATTCCCAAGACTATCACAAGTTCAAGGAGAAAAAGTGTAGTCTCCACTTTCTGATGTGAGAAGTGACATGTTTCACAGGAAGTGAAGGAGTTTTGGCAGCCATATTTAAGATGACCATTATAAAAGTTTAATGGCATTAGATGCTATCATCACCAAAACTTTGCCCCAGCCAATTACCTCCAGGAACCCCTGCCTCCACCCACGCGGTGACTAAATTTACTAAGTGCAAAGAGAACAGTGGCCTTCAGAGTACCAGGTTTTATCTGATGTATAGTCATCTCTAAGAGAGATCTTTGGGACCAGAAACTTAGGTCTTTGACCTAAGTAGGATCTTCTTTTTCTTTTTCCTGAATCTAAATCTTCATAGAGTCAGGATATTGAACTAAGAGAGACAAAATGCTTATTATCCACCTAGAAGTCTAGAACCCAAAAATGGAAGAAAATAAAAACAAATTCTAAAGTCTTCTTTATGGCAGGACTGGTAAGAGGGTAGAAGAGGCCTGTGGAATACAAAGCACCTCCTTCCTAATGCTCTTATTTTGGCTTTGTATATCCTTTGGAAGAAGTCATCAATTGCCACTTCTTTGTGCAATGGGCATATCTGTCTTTAGTCCAGTCTCATATATGCTGTTTGTGGTTTCGAATTTTGCATGGAAAATGTAGAAATTGTAATATGCTTAAATAAAGAGTTTAAGATTATAATAAACCATAAATGAGGGGGGAAAACCCCACTTCTATGAGAAGGTATGCTATGACTAAACATTTTGATAAATTTATTTGGACACTGAAGCTATTTTAGTGTCTTCATAAGTTTCCATGTGTGTCCTAGACTAGCGCATCTCACATGACCTTGATCCTCAGGATCACTGGAGGAGCTTTTGAAAATACACATTCCCAGGCCCACATCAGTCCCTTATTAGATTTCAGAGTACTAAGGTTTGGTCTGGCATTGAAAGTGCTTCCCAAGAGGTGCTAGTGGTAAAGAACTTGCCTGCCAATGCAGGAGACAAGTGTACGATCTCTGGGTTGGAAAGATCCCCAGGAGGAAGACATGGCAACACACTTCAGTATTCTTGCCTGGAGAATCCCATGGACAGAGGAGCCTGGTGGGCTACAGTCCATAGGGTCACAAAGAGTTGGACACAAGTGAAGCAACTTAGCATACATGCAGTGGCACTGAAGAAAGAAATAGAGGAAAGAAGAAGGGAGGAAGGAAGGGAGAGAGAGAGTGTGATTTTGTTCTCAAGATACACAAGAAAGTCTGCATTTTGGACTATATTTCAGAACACAAAGAATGAAATAGTTTGTTAAAGTTTTTATGTTTTTGAGACTTTATTTTTTAATTGAAGGATATTTGTTTTACAGAATTTTGTGGTTTTCTGTCATACATTAGCAAGAATCAGGCATGTCCCCTTCCTCCTGAACCTCCCTTTCATCTCCCTCCCCATCTCATCCTTCTAGATTGTCACAGAGCCCCTGTTTGAGTTCCCTGAGTCATACAGCAAATTCCCATTGCCTATGTATTTTACATTTGGTATTATAAATTTCTATGCATTTCACCCTTTCCCTCCTCCCCTCCCCGATCAAAGTTTTGATGGAGAAAAGTCATCAGAGATATATTAGATATAAATTTACAGAGGTAAGGAAAGCCCATGAAGAGGAACTACTTCATTTTTCATGAAAGAAATGCTAATCTGGGGTTATGGCAGGTGTAGGTAGAACTGTGATATAATTGACTGGGAGGTAGTCAAGGATTTCTACCAGGGAGGGAAGGGCTGGTCAGAAGAGTGGGGTCTTTGTAGAGACTTGCTACTCACTATAAACACCGTGTTTGTAGTGTGTTGGAGAGGTGGGTGACTTCCTCTTAGCACCTTTCCTGGACCATGTGAATAGTTGAAGTTGGTTGGTATGAATGGTGCCAGTTCCTCCTTGGCAATAGCAAAATCAGCCTCAATCCCCTGCTATTATAAAAGACCATTACTACTGAAGGTGTTGGAATGCTGAGTTAGGACTCACTTTATTCTCCTTTTTTTCAGCATTGCCTGATGCATGGGCTTCAGAAGAACTGCTGGATCATGGTGAGGTCATATTAGAAATTTCAAGACTAAATTCCAATGCCTATCAAATATCAGAAATCAATTTCTTAAATAACGACTTAACACTCAGAAGGCCCTGTTTGATGAGGCAGAGATTTAGAAGAGCGGAATGAACATGGAGGCAGGAGCTTTCACCTTGTTATCTGTTGATGTTGGCTATGACTCATGAATTCAGAGAATGATACGTATGAAGGTGCTCCCAGAAATTACACCTGAAGAAACTAAAGACAAGAGAGTAGTTACTTATTTTCAAGGGTCTGAGAGAGACTTCACAATGGAATTCGAAGGAGACCTCAATACCCCTATCTGCTAGCCAGTGCTCTTTCTTCTGCACTAGTCTCTTTGATCTTCAAGCACCATCACGCTTATAAACAGTTTAAATTTATCACTTTTGGGGAGAAAGGAAGATGGAGGGAGTGTATAGATTTCTATTTCACTAGCTCATATAGTTTAGCTGAGAGATCCTTTGGTCTTATTTAAAATTGTGAGGTTGACCTACTTCTTTTACATTCTTTCATAGGTTTTAATCATCATTTGATGGTAGCATGTTAAAATCAGAAACACCCATTTCCCCATTTTCCAACTGTCTAAAAAGATTCAGTAAACATGGAAACTGAGCTTTACAGAAGGCAATAGCAAATCTTTTCTCTTTTGACTGGAAACGAACCCAAGATTGTGGATGAGTGTATTTGGCATACAGAATATTATAGGGAAAATGTTGTAAGACTGCATACATTCTCAAGGGTAGTTTAAATATACTTCATATTATACATTAAGTTTCTAAATCTAATTTTTAAATTCTAAATATCCAACCATAAATAAACTGTGTAAGCAGATAATAAGCTATATGCAACCTCAGTGTTGGCCTAAATTATTTGGGAGGGCTTCATTGAGGAGGTGAGAATTAAGAATCAAAGGTATAAAAGGAGTGAGGGATGTGCAGGGAGCTTTAAAAAAAAATAATACTGTTTTGTATCTCTTCCTAGATATAGGCTGTGTGTTATTCGTTCAGTTATGTCTGACTCTTTGTAACCTCATGGATCTATATTTTATTGTCATTCTTTATAACCTACAGGTATTCACAATTCTTGTCTATCTACTTAGTATTTTATCACTCAAAACAAAACAAAAAAGTAGTGAGAAGGAATTTTCAGTGGAAGAAAAAGGGGAAGTAGGCCTATGAACCAGCCCTTTGAATGAAGGTGAGAACCTTAAAGTGGGGAAAACTGGGAAGGAAGAGGCAGTAAGAGACAAGTCAGGGGAACTGGAGGTGAGGAGCCACACTGGGTATCAGACAACCATCTGAAAATGTCTTTTGTATTTTTAGCTCTGAATTGAATGGTGGAATTGAATTGCAAGATTATATGTTAAGTAGGGAGTTAGTAAACTACGTAAAGAGTCAAGTAGTAAATATTTCAGTCTTTGCAGGTCATACAGTCACCGTTGAAACTATTCAACTCTACTTTTGCAAAGTAGAAGTAGCCATACACAATATATGTAAAAAAATGTGTATATATGTGTTACAAAAAACTATATTTTGAACACTAAAATTTGAAAACTTTTCATGTGCTATAAAATGTTATTTTTTTCTAAATAGTTAGAACAAGTCCTAGCTCACAGGTATATAAAAAAAGACATGGGTCAGATTTGGCCCATAACCATAGTTTTCCTACTACTATGTTAAGTGTCTATGAGATAATAGGTTAAAATAAGTGAAACGGTATACATTTTAAAATATTAATTTTGTCTGGATAAACTTCTCTCTGCTTTACTAATTTTATTTATAACATAATTTAGAGAGAGTTACAGAGCTTTCTCATATACCCTCTGCCCATACCCACATATAATCTTCTTTGTTATCAACATCTCACCAGAATGGTAAGTGCTTTTTTAAAATTTTTTACCAAAGATGAGTTATATTGACACATGATAATGCTCAAGTGCATAGTTTACGTTAGTTTCATTCTTAGTGTTGTACATTCTATGGATTTGGATAAATGTATAATTATATA
This sequence comes from Bubalus kerabau, assembly GCF_029407905.1. NCBI lineage: Eukaryota > Metazoa > Chordata > Mammalia > Artiodactyla > Bovidae > Bubalus > Bubalus kerabau. The sequence continues at coordinate 22,209,508 of NC_073644.1, read as the reverse complement.
GATCATTGTCCTAAAAATTCTCTCTACTCTGCTTATTCATTGCTTTCTCTTGCTCTCACCCTGGCAACCCCTGATCCTTTTATTGTCTCCATAGTTTTATCTTTCTAGAATATCACATAATTGAAATTACACAGTGCGTAGCCTCTTCAGATCAGCTGCTTTCCCTTAGTATGTGCACTTAAGTTTCTTCCATGCCTTTTCATGACTTGATTGCTTATTATTAATTTTTTAAATCCCTGATAACATTCCATTGTCTGGATGTCCCACAGTATATTTATCGATTCATTTGCTGAAGGACATCTTTATTTCTTCCAAGTTTTGGCAATTATGAATAAAGCTGCTGTAAACATTATGTGCAGATTTTGTGTAGACATAAATATTGAACTCTTTTGGGTAAGTACCAAGCAGGACAAATCCTAAATTATACTATAAGAATATGTTTAGATTTAAAGAAACCAGCAAGTCAAACTGTCCTCCAAAATGGCTGCACCACTTTGCATTCCCGCCAGCAATGAATGAGAATTCTCATTGCTCCACAACTTCACAAACATTTGGTAACATCAATGTTCAGGATGGGCATTCTAACGGGTGTGTAGTGGTAACTCACTGTCATTTTAATTTGGATTTCCCTGATGATGTATGATGTGCTATTTCATATGTTATATTCCAACTTTGTCTCTTCTTTGATGAAGTGTTTGTTAAGATCTTTGGCCTAGTTTTTTAAACTGGGTTGCTTGTTTTCTTATTGTTGAGTTTGAAGAGTTCTTTGTATATTTTGAATGACAGTCCTTTATCAGATGTATCTTTCACAAACATTTTCTCCCAATCTGTGGCTTGTCTTTGAATTCTTTTGATAATGTCTTTGTCAGGGCATGTTTTTAATTTTAATGAAGTCCAGTTTATCAGTTATTTCTTGCATGGATCATATCTTTGGTGTTGTATCTAAAAAGTCATCACCATACCCAAAATCACCTAGATTTTCTCTTATGTTATACTCTAGAAGTTTTATAGTTTTACATTTTAATTTTAGGTCTATGATACCTTTAGAGTTAATCTTGTGCAGGGTGTTAGGTCTGTATCTAGGTTTTTGTTTCCTGTATGTGGGTCTCCAGTATATTTAACCCCATTTTTTCAAAAGACTATCTTTGCTCTACAGTACTCCTTTGCTCTTTTGTTGAGATCTGAGGATTATTTTTATGATGGTCCATTTCTGGCATCCCCATTCTGTTCCACTGACCTGTTTGTTTACTCGCACCAAAAAAACATTATCTTGACTACTGCAGCTTCATAAGAAGTCTTGAAGTCAGGTAGTGTCCTTTCTTCAACTTGGTTCTTCTTCTTCAATATTGTGTTTGCTATTCTAGGTCTTTTTCTACTCCATATAGACTTTAGAATTAGTTTGTAAATATCTGTAAAAATAACTTGCAGAATTTTGATTGGGTTTGCATTGAATCTATAGATCATGTGGGGGAAGAAGTGACATCTTTACAATATTGTCTTCCTTTTCTTGAACATGGAATAAAGTGTTCCATTATTGAAACATCTTTTCTTGAACTATTTATATAGTTCATTTTTATTTTATTGATTAGAGTTTGACAGTTTTCTCATATAGATCTTGTATATATTTTGTTAGATTTCTCTAGGTGTTTTATTTTTGGGGGTGCTAATGTAAATAGTGTTGTGTTTTTAATTTCAAAATTCACTTGCTCACTATTAGTATATAAAAAAGCAATTGACTTTTATATATTAGACTTGTATCCTGCAAATTTGCTATAATAGCTTATTAATTCCAGAAGACTTTTATTGATTCTTTTGGATTTTTGTATGGATAATCATGTCTTTTGCAAGGAGAGCCAGTTAATGTCTTCCTTCCCAATCTGCATACCTTTTATTTCTTTTTCTTGCCTTATTACATTAGCAAGATCTTCCAGTGCCATGTTGAAAAATAGTAATGAGAGAGAACGTCCTTGCCTAATCTTGGTGGGAAAGCTTTTTATTTCCCTATTTTTAAAAATTTAATAAGTATGGTATTAGTTGTAATTTTTTTGGTGGGTAGTCTATCAAGTTGAAAGAGTTATTGGGTATTCCTAATTTAATGAGTTTATTTATTTATTTAATCATGAATGGGTGTTGGATCACCTCAACTTTTATTTTTATCTAACACATTGTTATCTTTCTTTATGAACATGTAATTCCCAGCATGTATACTAATTGTGTGTGTGTGTTTAAACTATTTTCACTCAGTGTGTCTATCCTTGTGACATATCTTCCTATTGAGATCCAAAGTGTTATCTTTCCTTATTTCCATACCATTGCCTATGAAAGTGCTAAATACATGGCCTGCAGTTTTATCTAAGACAATTTATGAAAGAGTAAATACAAATTGGAATTATTCATTCTGAAATAATTAAGTTAATCTGTTCTTAATGGTTATGAGTGCTCAGCCATTTAGTGTGTCTGACTCTTTGCCACCCCATGGACTATATATAGGCTGCCAGACTCCTCTGTCCATGGAATTTTCCAGGCAACACTGGAGTGCATTGCCATACCCTACTCTAGAGGATCTTCTCTGACCCAGGGATTGAACCCATGTCTCTTGTGTCTCCTGCATTAGCAGGCAGATTCTTTATCACTAGTACCACCTGGGAAGCACATGGTTGAGTATATTTTGCATCAAAATTACACTAAACTCATAAGTTAATCAATATAAATTATAGGAGTTCACACTTAATACAATACAAATTAACAGCATTTAGAATGTAGGTAAGCTTATTTTTATAGAAACACTATCAAGCAAAACAGATCTACATTTATATTATAGTCTAATTAATCATGTCCTATGTAACAGTCAATGTCCTCTCAGAAAAAACAGAAGCCATTCCATGTATTCCAAATAGAGAAAAGCAAGTTCGAAAAAGTAGTTTTCAGTCCTTGAACTGTGGTTCAAGAAAGAATATGTAAGAGCAAATGTGGAATGGAAAATCAAGAGATACTGGGCGACATAGTTCACCTCTTTGACTTCTCAGCATTCTCCCTGTTCATTTTCATGTAATGATAACACAAACATCTTGCTTCCACTTAAGGGAAGCTACAACTAACCCTCACATTAATGAAGATATGCTCATCTTCTCCTAAGAAGTGGAGACACGCAATTATTCTGTGTCTTTCCTTCAGTAATGTTAAGCTAATCACAATTTCATCTGTATATCCATTAATCTGAGGACTAAATTCCTACATTAACCACAACAAACACTCTTAAATAAAAATACAGGAGAAAGAAAGAGTAGAAAACTGATTAATATATACAAATGTGCATAAAAAAACAAGAAAGGAAATAAGTACACTGTTATTTGTCTCAATTCTAAAAGTGATTGTGGGTTGTAAGTGATATTTATAGCTTCCTTGTTTTACTAGCCATTCATTCCCTGTTTCCTTTGCCCTCAACCAGCATCTCAGAGGTTAGGTTACTTCCACCAATGGTTAACCCACATTTCATTTCCATAAGTCTGAGTCTCTGGTAGTCCTTATTTCATTGGGTTGCCACCTGTAGTTTTCATTTATTGTTAATCTTAAATGTAGTAAGTGATGCCTCTGAACATCTCTTAAGTCAGAGGATTATGTTGTCAGTACTAGAATCCCTAGTATCCCAATTCCCCACCCTGTCTCCACTTGGGAGAGGGTAATATACTCTCTGTTCCATGGTCCCTCTCCCTTTGTGTTCCCTTGCCATCCCAACATGGATAGGTTACTTTTCTTCCCTAATTAAACATTTTGAGCTGCGAGTCATTTGTAATGATTTATGGCAGCTGTGCTTTTGCCAATCTTACACAGTATTTTTCTTATTACTTAATTGTTTTAGCAGTGCTTCAGCCATTAGTTTCTGAGTTCTGAAAACAGGAAACAGAAGTCTTCTATTATAGACGCCTGCCTAATTAGCTCAGAGGCTGTCTAATGGGGACTATTAAAAATGCAAATGAGGTGTGATCAAACACTGAAAAGTTTGGTCCTGACAGTATATACTAATGCATTTCCTCCATTACCACCCCCCTTGCAAGATGTACCACAATACTGAATGTAGATTCCTCTCTCCCTTCCTTACCTAGGCTGGGTTGCAGTTTAAGAAGTGCTCTTAGGGAAGCCATTCTTATTTATTACCCATTAATCTAAGAAAGTGGTCATCAAAATTCAGCATGCATCAAAATAACCTTGATAAACTATGGATTCTTGGGCCCATTCATAGAGTTTCCAACTCAGTAGGTCTGGAGGTGCCCAAGTACCTTCATTTCTAACAAGTTCTCAGGGAATAACAACCTTGGTTATCTGGATACTCTCTTTGAGAGCCTCTCATCTAGGGCCTTGTGGTTTTTTGTCTCTATTCTGAATTCAAAAGTTCCATTTCCTTCCATACCATTCTTCTCTGGAATTTTCTTTCTTTTTTTTCTCCTAACAGATTTTTAAGTATTCAATACAGTATTGCTACCTAAAAGTGCAATGCTATATATCAGATACCTTGAACTTATTGCATTTTATATGTATTGATTAGCAACTCCCCATTTTCTTCTATACCCAGCTTCTGGAAACCACTGTTCTACTCTTCACTTCTCTATTTTAGATACTTCATATAAGTGGAATCATGTAGTATTTGTAATTTTCTGACTGGTTTATTTCATTTAGCATAATGTCCTCAGGTTCCTCCATGTCACATATTACAGAATTTCCTTCTTTTTTAAGGTCATGTTCAGTCTTAAAGAATCTGCCTGCGATGCAGGCAACCTGGGTTCAGTCCCTGGGTTGGGAAGATCCCCTGGACAAGGAAATGGCTACCCATTCCAGTATTCATGCCTGGAGAATGTCATGGACAGAGGAGCCTGGTGGGCTACAGTCCAGGGGTTCATAAAGAGTCAGACATGACTGAGTGACTAACATATACACAAACACATATATACATACCATATTTTCTTTATCATCTGCTAATGAACATTTAGCTTGCTTCCATATCTTGCTTGCTATAAATAGTGATGCAATGAACATGGGAATATTAATATCTCTTTGAAATCCAGATCTCAATTATTTGAGATAAATGCTCAGAAATGGGATTGTTAGATCATCTGGTAATTCTATTTTTAATTTTTTGAGGAACCTCTATACTCTTTTCCATAGGGTTACAGTTTCTCCATCCTTACCAATACTGGTTTTTCTAAATAATAGGCATTCTATAGGCAACTCACTCCAGTATTCTTGCCTGGAGAATCCCAGGGACAGGGGATCCTGGTGGGCTGCCGTCTATGGGGTCACACAGAGTCAGACACGACTGAAGTGACTTAGCATAGCATAGGTATAACTTAGATATTGTTAAGATGTCCACACTACTCATAATAATCTAAAAATTTAATGCAATTCCTTAAAAAGTCCCAACAGTATTTCTTATAGAAATAGAAAAGCAATTCGAAAGTTCATATGGAACCCTGAAAGACTCTTAATAGCCAAAGCAATCTTCAGAAAGAAAAACAAAGCTGGATTCATCATATTTTCTGATTTCAAAATATATTGCAAAGCTTCAGTAATTAAAACATTCAGTTCAGTTCAGTTCAGTAGCTCAGTTGTGTCCGACTCTTTGCGACTCCATGAACCACAGCATGCCAGGCCTCCCTGTCCGTCACCAACTCCCGGAGTCTACCCAAACACATGTCCATTGAGTCAGTGATGCCATCCAACCATCTCATCCTCTGTTGTCCCCTTCTCCTCCTGACCTCAATCTTTCCCAGCATCAGAGTCTTTTCAAATGAGGTAGCTCTTTGCATCAGGTGGCCAAAGTATTGGACTTGCAGCTTCAACATCAGTCCTTCCAATGAACACCCAGGACTGATCTCCTTTAGGATGGACTGGCTGGATCTCCTTGAAGTCCAAGGGACTCTCAAGAGTCTTCTCCAACACCATAGTTCAAAAGTATCAATTCTTCAGCGCTCAGCTTTCTTTATAGTCCAACTCTCTCATCCATACATGACTACTGGAAAAAACATACCCTTGACTAGATGGACCTTTGTTGGCAAAGTAATGTCTCTGTTTTTTAATATGCTGTCTAGATTGGTCATAACTTTCCTTCCAAGGAGTAAGCATCTTTTAATTTCATGGCTGCAGTCACCATCTGCAGTGATTTTGGAGCCCAGAAAAATAAAGTCTGACACTGTTTCCACTGTTTCCCCATCTATTTCCCATGAAGTGATGGGACTGGATGCCATGATCTTAGTTTTCTGAATGTTGAGCTTTAAGCCAACTTTTTCACTCTCCTCTTTCACTTTACTGATTATAGGCCAATGGAACAGAATAGAAAGCCTAGAAATACATGCATATGGTCAACTGATCTTTGCTAGGGGTGCCAAGAATACATAGTGGAGAAATGATAGTCTTGTCAACAAATGATGTTGGGAAATAGGATATGCACAAGCAGAAGACTGAAATTGGACCATTTAATCAACAGACTGAAGAGGCAACCTGCGGAATGGGAAAAAATATTTGCAAACCATAATCTGATGAGCAATATATAAGGAGCTCCTTCTACTCAATAGCAAAAAATAATAATAAAAATAATAACCCTAATAACCTGATTTAAAATGGACCTGAGACATTAATAGATATTTTTCTAAAGAAGATATAAAAATGATCAAAAAGTATGCTAAACATCAATAATAATTTGCTAAATGCAAGTCAAAACCATGATAAAATATCATCTTATACCTAGTAGGATGTCTTTTCCTTAATGAATTATCAGAATGGCTTAGTTAGACCAAGTGTTAGCTTGTTGGAACAGCTTCTCTGACCCTCTCTCAAACCAAATCAAGGTTATATACATATCCTTTATGATTCTATTGTTATCCTATTACTCAGCACATGTGCAATGGATCTGAATTTTGTAGTCTGAAGCTCATAAATTGAGGGATCCTCTTTAAGAGAAGGAATTGAAAAAATATATACAATTGAATAAGGATTTTTGAAGTATTCCAGTTAATTTGTTCTTGCATTACAATATGCTGATACATTTGATTCTTTGCATATCTTTCTCCCTTGATAGTGAGTTCCTCCTGGACTAGGATTAAATCCTATTTTTCTCCACAGTCTCATACTCTGTACAGCATCTAGCACCATGGATGCTCAATAGATACTTATGACCCAATCTGTTCACATCAGTTTAATACTGAAAACTTTTGTACTGTATATTTCTCTCCCATAGTCTCTTCTCCTTTACATTGAGATGTGGCTTCTTATCTTTCCATGTCACCTATCTTATTCCTCTTCATGGAGATATGACTTCTTATTGTCCTATGGTCCACATTCCCCACTACTGTTCCCAGCACTACGTGTTGAACCTCATTAGACTTTTCATTTTGCCAAATCACTTAGGATTCTTTCCTGCCTATTTGCATTTCTATGTTTCTGCATTCACGACCTGGAAAATTTCTACGCATACTTCATGATCCATTTCAACTTTCATTTCCTTTTGGAAATACTCTCCAAGCTCTTCAGGCAGAGGGTCCTGCAGTTCTTTTTCATTTCTGATGGCATACATCAGATCTTTCTGCCTGGTGCTTCCTGCTGGCCTGATGTAGAAGTTGGTGTAGGTTGCAGACATTGAACAATATTCTTGGTCAGCCAATCCCCTTCTGTTCACCTTTGTAGCCAGTATCCATCATTCCCTGGTGGCTCAGATGGTAAAGTGTCTGCCTGCAATATGGGAGACCCAGGTTCGACCCCTGGGTTGGGAAGATCTCCTGGAGAAGGAAACGGCAACCCACTCCAGTGTTCCTGCCTGGAGAATCCCAGGGACGGAGGAGCCTGGTAGGCTACAGTCCATGGGGTCATAAAGAGTCGGACACAACTGAGCGACTTCACTTCACTTCAAATAAATTAATGCATGAATAAAAGATAAAGTTATTCTTGTTAACAATGTTTGAAAGGGGGAGATCTGCTATTCCAGAGCAAGAAGATATGCAGAAAGGAGGTGTTCGTACAGCCAAGAACCCTTTGTAGCACCACCTCTGTTTTAGTGAGAGCTCAAGTCCAGCCAAGTGGCCTCATTCCTATCCTCCTCTCTACTACCCAGTCTCCATCTTGCTCCTGGAAGTGACCCAGGAGTTCCACTAAGCCTCTCTTCCTCTTTTCCCTCTATCTACTCACAGATCAGGACCTGATTGAAAGAAAAGGAGAAAGAAGATGTGGTACATATATACAACAGAATATTACTCAACCATAAAAGGAATGAAATAATGCCATTTGCAGCAACATGGATGGAACTAGAGATTCATATCATATGATGTCATATATGAATCTAAAAAAAAAATGATACAAATGAATTTATATACAAAACAGAAATAGACCCACAGACATATAAAGCAAACTTATGGTTATCAAAGGAGAAAAGGGGAGGATACATTAGGAGTCAGGGACAACACATTACTATATATAAATAGACAATCAAGAAGGACCTACTATATAGCACAGGGAGTTATACTCAATGTTTTGTAATAACCTACAAGAAAAATGACTCTGAAAAAGACTATAGATATAACATGAATCTCTTTGCTGTACACCTGAAACTAGAACAACATTTTAAATCAACTATATTTCAATTTATGAAAAAAGGATTTGAACAGGCACTCAGGTCCTGAGACTCCTGCTCTGGCTGTCCTATGCCTCCTCTGGAGGGATGATAAGGGGGAGCACAGAAGAAAGAGCTTCAGACCCTAAGGGAGGACACCAGTAATTAGTGTTTCTGCACGTTGGACCCTACAAAACAACTTCTCCAGATTCAACAAGCTGTCATCAAATGCTGTCTTTTCAGCCCTTCATTGGTGCACTAATGAATGAAGAGCATTCTATTGATTGCAGTTCTTATTGCTGCTGTTTAAGCCTTGCCCAGCCCAGGGAATTTGCATAATTTGAGGAGGGTTCCTGCTCGCAGAGGCCCTGGCTGCAAACCTCTGTCCTCCAGGTCTCCTTGTTTTTGGCTGCTTCTTTGTGGCCAGGATATTAAAGGAAGAAGTAACAGTGCAGACCAGAGACTGTAGGTAGTTGGGGCTCTCTACCAGAACCCCTCTGGTCCAGGCTGAAAACCCCAACCTGTCTCCCAAGAAGTAATCTGCTTTCCCTGTCTTCCCTAAGTCTTCATCCTCAAAGTCTGGGTGTCTCAACTCTGCCTTGCTCTGAGAATCACATTTCTTTCTTCAAACTGGTAGCTGCTTGGTGGAAATTTCTAGTCTCTCCTTCTAGCAATCACATCACACAGGGAACCTGAATTGTACTTCCAAGGAGGGGATTGCAAGTCTTTGTGCTCACCGCCTCCTAACTGTGTTGGAAGAACAGTTCTTGGGTTGCCAAGCCTGTCAGAAAGCAGGAGTATCACAGATACTAAGGGCACTTCTGAAGCCACCCCAGCTGTGGTGCTGATTTCAGAATAAAGGACTAGAGATGCCCTTGTGCCCAAAGCACTGCTGTCCTTGCCTGCCACGTGGCCTCTTGTCACTTGCTTCACATTTTGCCACCTTTTTGATTCAAATGACCCTGATACAACTTAATCCTTTAATTAGACAATTAGCACATCTCCACTGAATAGGATTTGTTCTTGTTGGGCTGGAGAAGAAAACTGCACATCACAGGAAGAAGATGAAACAGTAATAGCATGTGGGAAGTGGTTTGCCTCTTTTTAAGGGGCAGTGGTGGGGTGGTCAGCTGCTCCCAGAGCTAGTCCTCCCTGCAGAGGCTGAGCTACATTTCTTAACAGCTTGCAAATATGTTGTTTTTTGGGGTGCTCGAAGTGGGGACAGGTTGGACTTCTCCTTGGGGGCTTGCCCTTCGGCCTTCCCTCTCTGTCGTCGTCCTCCCAGGCTTTTTAAATATCTGCCACCATGTAACATCAGCCATGTAGGTTTCCTTCACGTTCATCCTCATGCTAAACCCTCCCTCCTCCTGGATGGCCCCTGCATTCAACTACACACTTCCTTCTCCCTGGGCGAACCTCGTCCAGAACTGACAGCCACAGAGGTTTCAGAATACAGCTCCAAGGCAAGACATAATCACAGGGTGAAGACCCCCCACCTGCATGGCTCCATGGGCTGGAGGGATGCTGACAATTACAGACCCTCAAGGCCTGAAGGAATCATCTTCCCTAAATGCTTCCAGTGCGAAAAAGACTAGTTTGGCATTTCTATCTGGGGCTTTAAGAGTTATTTTTGTCCTTGAAGTCTAATAGCTGGTTATTGGTAATTATAGGAAAAAAACTAGAGTGGAAATAAAGGGTTCTTGGAAGATTTTTTTCTGGTTTCTAGTATTATATTTTGAATTTTCTATTCAGTTAGACACAACTCCTGACCGTGACCTCTATGATTACAGCAGAAAAAGGTCTCCATCATCCACGAGTCTATGATTTCCATTTGGTTTCTATCCCTCTAACTGGCATAATTTCTCTGGATACCGCAGAGAAGGGATGTTACCTAAATGCTTGTTTTGCAGGGTGCCATTTCCATGAGTCAAGTTCGTTTGAGGTAAGGGCACACAGGGCCCAGTAGATCGCCCTTCATTGGTACCTTATTCAGAATGTTCAGAAGATTTGCTCTGTCAGATCTTCTCAGCGGCTCTCTACTGCCCACAGACCAAAACCTCCTTCCTCTGCTGGATCTCCTGTTCCTTCTGCATTTCTGTCTTAGCCTTTCTTTTATTCACTTCTCCATTCATTTCATAAACATAGATTTACCCTCTCTTCTATACTGCAGAACCTTTCCTAGGTTCTGGGGATGTAAACAAAAATAACATTGACTTTTCTTCTTGTGTTCTCAAAGGTGAAATAATACAGTAAAAGTCAAAGATATAAAGCAAAACCATGAGAAGTGTTAGCTGTGGCAGTGTGCCAGGAATGGGGCTGGAGGATAACCATAGAAGTTTCAGAGACAACGTAGCCCCAGAGTGTCACCACCAAGTGTGGATAAGCCTTTCCAACTAGAAGCAGTGTCCTGAATGCGGTCCCAGGTACACTGGCCACAGCAGACTCAGGAAGCCAGAACACAGGTGGCTAGAAGAAGGCTGGAGGAAAGGAAGCGTCCAGAGTGCGTAGAGCAACATATAGGGTGTGGGAACCATTCCTGGATATGTGTGTGTGTGTGTGTGTGTGTGTGTGTGCATGTATGTAAGTGTGTGTGCGATGGGGGTGTGGGTTGACATGATTAAATCATCGCAGCCTTGGGGCAGAAGACTTTAGACTTAGCCTGCTAAGGATATGTGTATGTGTGTATGAGTGCGATTGTGTGTATTTAAAGCCTATGATTGGATAAATACCTGAAGAAGTAGTACCACTAGAAAAATCTTTGAAATATAAAAAACATGAACAGCCTAGAAGACATCTAGCCCATTGAGTAAATCATGAAATATGCAGCCCCAAACTTCCTGATTCAACATCCCTTCCTGCACACATACTACAAGCTCAGACATTCCCGTAAATGCCACTCGTTATTTCTGAGAGTCCCTGCGAAGTGATTCCTGGGCTGGCAGAAATGTCTCTCAGCTCAGGGGCACCAAGTGGCTCCTCGCCCTGGCTCTGCCCTGCTTTAGTGTCTTTTGATGTGTGCCACCCACTGCCCCACCCATGGTGGGGGGACGCTAGCTTCAAAAGTCAGTGTCTGGGTGTTCCTGTGCTTCAGGCTTTGGAGAGGCAGACCTGAGACAGGGCCTACCCAGAAGTAGGAAGGTCTCCCCTGGTTCTGGGTCACATTGAGCCTAAAGGCAGACAATCCCAGGCTCTTCCTTAGATCCTGCAACCACCTCTCCTCTTCCCTCAGCCAGGTGACCAGGATCTGGCCTGGGGTCAGATCATGGGAAGAAGCTATTTCTCCACTCTGTCTCATTCCTGTTCCAACAAAATGCCTTCCCAGTTAAACACAGAGACTTCAGTTTGTTGCTTGTTACGATAGCGGTAAACATATCCTATAACAGCCATCAAAGACCCTGGCATCCGCACATCAGGAGAAGGGGACACTTAGCTTGGGAGCTAACTGGGATCAGAAAAACCCTAGCAGTAAGAATGCACAGAGACTCAAGTTGCAAAAGCCAGGATATAATTTCTGAAGAAAAAAAAAAAAAAGGAAGATGTTGTGGAAATGTTGGGAATCAGCTTAAAATGTATTGATCTGATCTCAAGTTTTATAATTAGAGAGAAATGCAGGTGCATATTTGGCAAAGTATTAGAACTAAAACCCATGATTTTTAATCACAAATTACCACAGGATGTATAAGCAGATAATCTGTATTGCAGAGTCAAGGACAGAAAACTGAAGCAGCAGCAAGAAAGCCAGAACAAGAGAAAACTTAAAATAAGAGGATGAGAGTAGGGCAAGACACACGTTACTCCAATATTAATAAGTGGCTTCACATCCAACATTTAAATTAATGGTTTTCATGTTGAGTTAATGATAAATCTAATAGACTCACCCAAACAGGATGGTGAGGAAAGAAAAATTAGACACAAAAGGGTGGATGAAGACTACAAGAGAACACAAAGAAAGGAAATTAGTCCCAGAAACATTAATATTGGTCTATATGGGCTTCCCAGGTGGCACTAGTTGTAAAGAACCTGCCTGCTGATGCAGGGGATGTAATAGACGCAGGTTCGATCCCTGCGTAGGGAAGATCTCCGGGAGAAGGCAACGGCAACCCACTCCAGTATTCTTGCCTGGAGAATTCCACAGACAGAGGATTCTGATGGGCTAGGGTCCATAGGATCACAAAGAGTCAGACATGACTGAAGCGACTTAACAGATGTAATAAATAATAGTAAAGGCATTAAATAGTGGTCAAAGAAGGTTTACCAGGTATGAAACCATTACTTTGAAACGAATTAACATAGTGTGAGGAAAGAGACAAGTGTCCTTTTGAATCGAGTTTAGCTATGAAGGGAAGAGAAGTGACACTGTAAATGTGGGAGATATTTGTCAAGGGAAGTTTTAAAATGTATACTTGAAGTTTTGAAAAACCACAGAGGTTTCATGTAGAACATCTGGAAAATGTAGTAATGTAGAAGAAATCAAAGGTTACCCGCCGCCTTGGAAGCCAAGGATAGCTGCTCCTTTAATGGTGTTTGGTCAGCTGTGCTCTTGGAGAAGACTCGCTCTCATACAAGGCCCCAGGGTGAGGAGGCAGCGGGAAGGGAGGAGCTGAGGAGTGACCACTGTCACAGTTATCCCCTCTTGCGTCTCCTGGACCACAGGGTCTAGAAATACAAGGGTTTTGCCCCCTACTTCCTTCTTTTCCCCTGGAGTGTCCAATATCACTGAGCAGGTGCTGAGCAGGTGCAGTGATGCAGTGAGGAAAATAGAAAGGGAGAAAGAAAGTGGAATGATGTACAGAACTCTAACTTCATTTTTGAAAATATTTTTAAAATTCTTTTTTTTAATTGGAACATAGTTGCTGAATGGAAAATTTTATTTGAGTCAATTTTGAGGATTGCAGCCCAGGAAAAGCATCTCAGAAAGCTCTGAGAATTGTTCTTTCTGTTAGAAGTCAAGGCACAGTTATATAAATATTTTTGAGACAGAGGGCTGTACATCAACTGTCTCGTTATTGAGCGTTTACATAATCCGTATCTAAACGTCATGCTGCTGTGTCATGTGATCTCTTACAAGATCTACCTTTACTTTTTAAGTTACAATTACATTGATTAAAAACATCAGAAAACATACAAAACTATCTGAGAAAAGAAGTCTTAGGATGTAGTGAAGACAAGGGAGAAGGAGACCAGGAAATGGAAAAAACCCAAGACCTCATTAGTGATTTTTCTGTCCCAACCTTTAGAAAAAGAAGGCGAGCAGGTGGAACAGGGAAAGAAGACAGGGATTTGGAGATGGGCTTCCCAGAGTGAACGGGGTGGGAGATAAATGAACGCTGTATAAATGGGCAGGTGGCACAGGGGAAGTGAAAGAAAGTGAAAGTCGCTCAGTCGTGTCCAACTCTTTGTCACACTTTGAACCCTCTGTACAGTCCATAGAATTCTCCAGGCTAGAATGCTCATTCTCCAGGCCAGGATACTGGAGTGGGTAGCCTTTCCCTTCTCCAGGGGATCTTTCCAACCCAGGGATCGAACCCAGGTCTTTCGTATTGCAGGTGGATTCTTTACCAGCTGAGCCACAAGAGAAGCCCAAGAATACTGGACTGGGTAGCCTATCCTTTCTCCAGAGGATCTTCCCGACTCAGGAATCAAACCAGGGTCTCTTGCATTGCAGGCAGATTCTTTACCAACTGAGCTATTGACTTAGCTCATAGGGGCTTCCCCTGTAGCTCAGTTGATAAAGCATCTGCCCACAATGTGGGAGACCTGGGTTCAATTCCTGGGTTGGGACATTCTCCTGGAGAAAGAAATGGCAACCCACTCTTGCATGGAGAAGCCCAAGGACAGAGGAGCCTGGCAGGCTACAGTTCATGGGATCACAAGAGTCAGATATGACTTAGCGCTATGTTTCTTCTTTCTTCTAATAAAAGGAAACATTAAGTAGCTCAGTGTGGCAAATGGGAACCGAGATCTATTCCCAGAAGGAAGAGACAATTTGCTGGGTATTGCACTTTAACCAGGGTGGGTGGGTAGCCCCAAAGGTACCTTAAAGGTAAGCTTGCTTGATTTTAGTGCTTCCATATTTGATTAGCACACATCAATCCCCAGACCAAGGTTGCTTCACAGAGAAGACAGGGTAGTCATCAAGAGCCCACCAAATATGAATGAATGCTGAGTGAGGGATGAGGTTGATCCAGCACCATACCCTGCAAGACATCCATGTTCTATGAATAATAAGGCAAATTTGAGTCTTCACATCAGGCTAGAGGTAGTTCACCAAATATAGGGGAAAAGGGCCTTCTTAACTTATATCTTTTACGCCAGCAATCGTTTTATAATAGCGAACAGCCATGCTCCCTAATGAATCTCTGGGATTTAGAACAGAAAGTACAGAAGTTGGAAAAGTGGTAGGTGGGAAATCTGGCTTAAATGTGCTTTTGACTGTGTCTTCCAGATAATTATAATGGAATCTACTTCTTCCCCACCTCTGCCTGTCATCCTCAGTATTAAATTATGATGATGGTGATTACTAATAATTATCACTTTCATATATTTGGCATTTTCAACTTTTTAAAGTACTTACACATAGATCTCTTCCCCATGAACCTAGGAAACAGGAAGTGCAAGCACCCCTCCACCCATCTTCAAGATAAGGACCAGGTTGAGGGTCCCTTGCCCTAAGTCATGGAACTTTTTACCGACCCCATGCATCCAATGGTCTCTAGCTCATTTTCTTTATTGGTCATTAGAAGGCTAGGTATTTCTTTTCCTACTCAAAGATAGTGTGAATGTGTGTATAGATTTGTATATTTCATGCATCAAATTTGAGTATATTGCACTATTAAGTTTAGAACAATTTCTCCTTCCCCTCTTCCATCTGTCTCTCTTTATCCCTCTATTTCTCTCACACACAGACATGCATATTCAGTCACTCATTTAAGGATTTCAAAACATTTTCCAAATAACAAGACAATATCTCCTTTGTCAGTTTTGATGGCTAGAACTTTGGCAGGCTTGTCTCAGCTTTTTGCTTCGTTTGTGTATTACAGAGCAAAATCTGGGGATAGAACTAGGTATCAGCATTGCACTTAGGAAACTGGATATGCAAGACTGTGCATGCGCCTTGGCCGACTGCTGATTATACTCCATGATCTGGAGCTAATCCCAAGGATTAAGTGAGCATCTGCTCTCGGATGCTGACAGCCGGATAGGGCTAAGCCATAAACAGAGGAGGTGGATCAGCCTCGGGCAAACCAGCCAATGGGGAGAGGGCTGGGCTTTCTCCAGGGCCCAAGATTTGACCCTGGCTGATCTATCCCTGCCCTCCTGAGTCTTGCTTCATCCTGCCCCTCACCCAGGCTCTCAACCTGGACACTGTGGAGGGGCGATTAGGAGTCCAGGTCACACTGCTCAAGTCTGTACCTGCTCTGGCAGCTCTGTGTGCATTTTGTGACCTTGGGCAGATTGCCGTGGGCAGGAAGCTCAGCTCTTTTATCTCCGGAATGTGGATCGTGGCAGTAATCCACTCCTCAGAGTTACAGCTCAGATTAGGTGAGCTGCTCCTCTCAGGGAGCCTTTGCTAGAATCGCTGCTCAGACATCATATTATACTATCCTGTGGCTCCTCTCTCCCTTTGTCCCCTGCTCATCATTTCAGCTCAAGTGCCCCCTCCCACTATTCCAGCAGATACTGATTCTCCTCGTCCTCTACCACACGTTACCTGGACCACTCTTTTTGACCTCCACCTTGTTAGGGTCATGCGTTTATTTTTCTCTGCTGCATGGATCTGAGTCTGTGAGCATCTTCTGGGGTGTGTCTATTTCAGATCTTAATTTTCTATAGAAACATACCTACAGACACACACACGTCAGGGAACAAAGGGAAAGGAAGGATGGAGGGAGAAATGAATGGAGACACTGTCTTTGGTTTTTCTTTTTTTAAGGATAATTTATTTACAGAATTTTGTTGTTTTCTGTCGAACATCAACATGAATCAGCCAGAGGTGTACAAATGTCCCCTCGCTCTTGAACCCCCCTCCTTTCTCCCTCCCCATAGCATCCCTCTAGGTTTTAATCATTCCCAGTGTTAGTTTCTTTCCCACCCTTTGTCCTCCTTAGACCAAGCCATCTTTAGGAGCTACACTGAATAGTACAAACTGCAGAAAGTCATCGGAAGGCACTTTCATAGTCCAGCCTTTGGAGACAGAAAGCCCCTAATTCTGTGATGTGACAAATGTAGTAGCGGTAAAGGAGAAGCTCTCCCAGTCGTGGGAGGCGGAGGACTCCCGTCTCTCTTTTTTTTCAGGCACGGAGGATATAAGACTAGTCCTTCAGCACTCTCCCAAGCTGCTTCCCCCAGACGCTGTCTCTTCTTGAGAATACTTCCTGAGATGGAACACAGGCATCATGCTGGAAAGGTGAAGTTCATCAAAAGTGACAGGAGTGTCTGGAGTTACGGGAGGTGCTGAGAAACACCAGCAACTGGGTCCAGGGTACCAGCAGGAGCACTGGCCTGACTCCCACACACCGGGCCTGGCTCTGGAGGCCACAGATCTACCTGGAGGGTGGTGGGCAAAGAGCCTCAACTCTGCGGCCTCAGAACTTCTGGGAAAAGTAATAGCCCAGCATCACTTCCAGCAGATATTAGGTGGCTTGCCACAGCCTCTAGGACTTCACTGCTTCTGTGTATGGCAGCAATTGTTATTTAAAATAATAGCAGTGAGTTACCTAGAAATGATGACAAGAGAAGCTTGTTCTCGTTTATTCATTGTAGTGACTCTACATTTTAGAATCCTGAGAGCTGAGGGATTCTGCACAACTAAATCTTTCAGAACCAAACTTTATCTACACTTAAAGACACAAAATAATTTTGTTCTAAAATTAAAAATGAAATCTAACGTATTTTCATAGATTTTTTCATTATAGTTAATATTTTGTTCTAATTATTTTTGTAGCTGTATAGAGACGATGGAGAGAATGCCATGCTCTTCTCTGGATGACCTGAGTCATCATTCTGAACACAAACGCTGATAACACAGGGCTACCCTCCAGAGCTCCTGAATTGTCCTCCCACTGACCTCTCCTGGACCATCACTCCCTCAAGTCTCTGATGGTGTCACTAGGCAGGAACAAAGAGAGACAATGTTTTTGTCTGGGGAGCCCAAGGCTCAGAGCAGGACAGGAATTTCCTCAAAGAGCGGGTGAGTGGCATTGCTAGGAGAGAACCAAGTCTCTTTATCTTGTGAGCCACAGGCTTACAGGACTCCAGATGCCAGCTTGTCTAGTTCACAATCCCCCTTTTAAAAAATAAATTTATTTATTTTAATTGGAGGCTAATTACTTTACAATATTGTAGTGGTTTTGCCATACATTGACATGAATCAGCCATGGGTGTACACGTGTTTCCTATCCTGAACCCCGCTCCCACCTCCCTCCCCATCCCATCCCTCAGGGTCATACCAGTGCACCGGCCCTGAGTGCCCTGTCTCATGCATCGAACCTGGACTGGTTTCACATATGATCCCTTATTTTCCTTTTCAGAGGGTCTCTAAGCCATCCAACTCAAGTTTCAAGGTTGACTTCTTATAGAGTTGATTGATATTGTTGCGGATGAAGACTGCCCCACTGTATACCATATTTTCAATTCTTCAGTTTGGAGAGATTCTTTGTTGAGAGCTAATACAAAACAAAACAATGGCCGACTATAGCAACCCAACTCATGATGTACTTCCTTCTTGGGTAACTGGAAGATGCTTGGCCAGAATCATATATAAGCAGTTTTTCTTTTTTTTTTTTCCTCTGTCTCTTTTTATTCCTTCCTTCTTTCCTTCTCCTTTCATTTTATTTTTCTTTGTTTCTTTCCTCCTCCCTCCACCCTTCTCCTTCTTATTCTTCTTCCTTTTCCTTCCCCTCCCCTGCTCCTCCCCTGCTCCTTTCTCACCCTTCTCCTTCTTCTTTCCCCCGTCTTTTTCCCTCTCTGTCATCTCTATCTGTAGCCCGTCTTTTATTCTATCTCCCTGTCTCTCTTGCATTTTTCCTGGTTAAATAGACTCTTCAGCATTTAGCATTCCTTGTGTCAATACAACAGTAATACTCCTCTTACACTACGTGCCGCCTGTCCAGAACTCCATATTCACTTCCTCATGGACCTTTGCTGATGGTATCGGCCTGTACCATCTTAGATGGGGAGTGGGGACTTGGTTGCCACCAAGACTTGGACACAACTTAGTGACTAAGCACATAGTACAGCACATAGGTGAATCACAGAACAGACCCAGCTATGGGTAAAATCATATTATCTATATAATTATTCTCCTGTAGCTTTTGGCTTGCTATTGGTCCTTAGTGGAGACTGAATGCTCGATTACAGCCCACCAAGTTACCATGTGACCTGAGCTGCCCACTGCAAATTGGTGTTGTCTGGTCCACCAAGCTATGATGTTAAGCATGGACAGGGGATCTTCATTATCAAACGGAAGTGATATGAATGAGACTGGGCTTAAGCAAGCTCTGAGGGCACATGCTGCATGAGGGGTGGCCCAGATGCCCATGGTCTCTACTTGTGATGCACTGTGTCATCTCTCTTTCAACCGATGGCCTCATAGGGAGCTCCTTATGATAAGTCCACTGAAGAAGAAAATCCTGGACTTGCGTTGTACAGATGGTTCTGCATGAGATAGTCAGCATTAAAAAAGTGTATGGTTGTTGCACTGTAGCCTCATCCCAGTTGGCCCTCAAAGACAATAGTGATGAGAAATCATCCCAGTGGCAGGACATTGGATAGGGTCCAGGAGAGATGGGAAGAGTTGCAGTTCATGGATAATGGACAGTTTGACTGGCTGGTCAAGGACTTGGGAAGAACACAAGTGGAAAATTTGTGCCAACAAGGTCTGGGGAAAAGGCCTGCAGATACACTTATCAGAATGGGCACCTAGTATGCAGATATTTGTGAACACTCAACAAAGGGTGATGCCAGTAATGTTGGATTTTAATAACTACTGGATAGGATGACCTGTCCTGTGGATACTGGTTAGCCTCCTTCTGCAGTCACTCCTGTCATTCCCTAATATGTTCATCAACCAAGTGGCCATGATGGCAGAGACGGAAGGTATATGTAGGCTCGTCTACATGTACTTCCACTCACCAAGGACAGACTGGCTACAGCCACTTCTAAGTGCCCAGTTGGCCAGCAGCAAAAACCAACATGCACATGGCACCATTCCCCAGGGTGACCAGCCAGCTACCTGGGGGCAGGTTGATTACATTGGCCTGTTTCCATTATGAAGGGGTAGCTCATTGTTCACAGTGAAAAAGTCACTCTTTCTCTTTATGGCTTTGGCCCAGCTGATAGATTTAAAACAAGAAATTCCAAACATCAACTATAATCATAGATTTGATGTATTTTGAGGTGTTTTACCCATAAATGAGAGCCCACTGAAAGGCTACTTACAGCAATTAAAAAAAAAAAAGAAAAAAGGTTGGTTATCTTATGTCAAAGTCCAAATCATGGTAGTATGTTCAAATTAGAAAGTGGAAAAGTAAAGCTCCCAAGGTAGGTTAAGTTACGTTGCATTAACAAATAGCCTTATACTCCTGATGGCTTATTAGAATGCTTCTTTCTCTTTGCTGTCATCAGAGGTTGGCTGGGGCTCTGCTTCAGGACCTAGCTTGACAAAGTAGGTGCTTTCTGGAGTGTTGCCTTTCGTGATGGCAGAGAGAAACCTCATGGGGATCTTGTACTACTGATGAAATTGACAGGCCCAAGCCACATACCCCCAACCTCAAAGGAGCCAGAAAGTTCAAGGCTGCCATAGCCAGGATGTTTTGGCAATCAGAACTAATGAGTACTCTAGAGATGAGGGAAGGCTTTAACTGGCAGGGTATTCCATTGGACAGAAGAATGACAGCTGCTTGTGAGGGAAGAGACAAAGGGAAGATGGAAGTCAAGATGCATGACTAGGGCCATTTAGTTTAGGGGCAGATGGTCAGCTACACAGGCCTAAGTTAGTCACTGCTCTCCAGTACAATATCATAAATGATGCTCACATCAGCTCCCAGTCAGGAAGGAAAAGTAAAATTGGGTTCTGCACAATTGTTGAAGAGGGCTGGAGCATTTATATTACACTTCAGAATGATTTTTACGCAAAATCTCTAAAATATTGATATTTTATATGTAAGACGAGATTATATTCAGCTTATTCTGCCAAGGCACCTATTAGTTACAGCACAGTGGGATTATCACTGGTTTTGTTATTGTCATAGTCGCTGCCTCCCTACTGGAGCTTATTATATATATAGTGAAGTTGGTTACAAGAAGCAAGGGAGAAGAGAGAACACCACGGCCTCATGGAGAGCATTCACTCCTTTAAATATGTGTGTTGGCTGTTTTCAGCTGTATCAGTTGAGAACATGTTGGGATGACATGCAGCCCTGGATAAGATTGTTTTGAACAATATGAGAAATCAGTGGCATTCAGGCCAAATTAAATCTAATTTACTCTACAAATTGCCAAACTATCAGTCCTATTAAGTCTGTTTATTAAAAGGCAAGAGAGTTGGCCTGGGTCGCAAGCTGTGGCTGGGATAATAAGACAAAGATGAAGCCCACTAATGTAGATAAATCATGTTTGATTTCCAGGCCGGGGTAGCCAATGGGAGGGCTTTCACCTCATCTCCCTTATCATCCAGAGGTGTCTGTGAGCCAGTCAGAATGTCCCCAGAGTCAGGCCATATGGATTGATTTCCATAGCACTGGGAGGCCCGTGTCATTGCCCCCAATCTGAGGTCATTAATAAAACCAACTCAATTTCTCTCTAGTCATCCATTATACAAAATACAATTTATGCTGGTATTTATGATTCAGAGGTAAGTGGGATGAGGAGTGTGACAGTGGCGGAGATGGAGGTTACGATCATTCCACTCAAATTCTAAAGTGTATCGATGGCAAATAATAGTTGACCTTTATTCCCAAATTTCTTGGGGTGATACAAAAAAACTTTAAGTTTAGATTGGATTTTCGGTTCAGTTCAGTCGCTCAGTCGTTTCCGACTCTTTGCAATCCCATGAATGGCAGCACGCCAGGCCTCCCTGTCCATCACCAACTCCTAGAGTTCACTCAAACTCACGTTCATCTAGTCGGTGATGCCATCCAGCCATTTCATCCTCTGTCGTCCCCTTTTCCTCCTGCCCCCAATCCCTCCCAGCATCAGAGTCTTTTCCAATGAGTTAACTCTTTGCATCAGGTGGCCAAAGTACTGGAGTTTCAGCTTTAGCATGTCTTTCCAAAGAAAATCCAGGGCTGATCTCTTTTAGAATGGACTGGTTGGATCTCCTTGCAGTCCAAGGGACTCTCAAAAGTCTTCTCCAGCACCACAGTTCAAAAGCATCAATTCTTCGGTGCTCAGCTTTCTTCACAGTCCAACTCTCACATCCATACATGACCACTGGAAAAACCATAGCCTTGACTAGACGGACCTTTGTTGGCAAAGTAATGTCACTGCTTTTCAATATGCTATCTAGGTTGGTCATAACTTTCCTTCCAAGGAGCAAGCATCTTTTAATTTCATGGCTGCAGTCACCGTCTGCAGTGATTTTGGAGCCCAGAAAATAAAGTCTGACACTGTTTCCACTGTTTCCCCATCTATCTGCCATGAAGTGATGGGACCAGATGCCATGATCTTCATTTTCTGAATGTTGAGCTTTAAGCCAACTTTTTCACTCTCCTCTTTCACCTTCATTAAGAGGCTTTTTAGTTTCTCTTCACTTTCTGCCATAAGGGTGGTGTCATCTGCATATCTGAGGTTATTGATATTTCTCCCAGCAATCTTGATTCCAGCTTGTGCTTCTTCCAGCCCAGCATTTCTCATGATGTACTCTGCATGTAAGTTAAATAAGCAGGGTGACAGTATACAGCCTTGATGAACTCCTTTTCCTATTTGGAACCAGTCTGTTGTTCCACGTACAGTTCTAACTGTTGCCTCCTGACCTTAATAATTGCCACATGCACATAAAATGAAGGGGAAGAGGGAATGCTAATTAAGATCTTATTCCTTAGGAAAGATGAGTCTTTGTTTATGGTGCTCACCTGCTTGGAAGGCCCTTTCTCAGAGTGCCTAGTTACTAAATCCTACTCATCCTTGGAGGTGTATCTCAAATTCCCTCTTGATTAAGTAGTCTACTTTAATATTCTAGTCTTTGTGCTTCCTTTATTTGAACTCCTGTCCCAGTTTAATATTAATAGCACTTGATTTGGTAAGTATCATATCCTTCACCACATTGAACTTTGATGAATCTTTTTATGAAATATTCAAAACAAATATGTAGGGAAATTCAGTAACTTGCCCAAGATGATACATTTAGTAACTCATGTTTGCCATTAATCTCCTCTTCAATGTTTGATTTCATGGGGTAGTCAGATCTTGAAGGGGAAGAGACTGCAAAAGTGGATATAGGTAAACTATATTTTTCTTTCTGGGACTAGTAAAATCAAGGCCTTCCAGTAAGCATCAAGCAATGGTTCTTCAGCCAGGGTAGACAGATAGGCTAGGTTGAGGCTGAACAACTGGATGCATCAATTCCGAAGGTATCCCCTGTGCTGGAATTTGACCAACAAGTGCCTTCCACAGATCCTTTTCTGCGCCTTCCACTTTATGCCAGGCATCCTTCAGCTCTGACTGACTTCATAGTATGTACTTCCTTAAACTAGGAGTAAGGAGCATGCGTAAGAATAAAGAATAATCCTCGAGTACTTGTCCTCAAACCCCAGATCTTAATTCTATGAGATAAATGCATGGGTTTTGGTTACCATTCCCTCAGCATGATCCAGTGGTAGGTTTAGAAAACCTCTGGAGGAAAGTAGAGGTGGGAGAAGGGAGGGATGAAAATCGCTCACAGTAATCCAAAGGCTTTATTAGTCTGTAATTAGGAGTGATGGGAGGAAGCCAAGTGAGGGAAAACTTAAGCTGAATTGCAAGAAAAAAAGAGTCTCTAACAATGAAGAGTATTCAACTGTGGAGGAAGATGACAGAGACAGAGCAGCGGCAGTCACTCATAATTTCTTTATTGGTCATTTGGTCTCTATATTTTGGATGAAATACATATCTGGGAACCATGCCAAGTCATGCAAGGGATGCCCTTTAACCAACATTCAGGGTGATAGCATTAATGGCCCTGGGAGAGGAAAATGAGATAATCTAGAGAACCAGCTGAGAATGAGAAGTCCCAAGAACAAGATGCTCTCTTAGTTTTGGGTCCTGATGCTGCACATCTCTTGAGCTATTCGGAGTTGGGGTCCTGGCCACAGAAACCAGTGATTGCTACTCTTGCTTCCAGTATCTCTAGATGCCATCTCTTACTGCCTCCAAGTTTAGAGAAATCTCAGTTCCCAGAATATCAACAAATGAGAATTAAAATGTGACCCTGTTCCATATAATACATTTATTTTGAAGTAAATGAAGAACACAGATGTTTTTAAAATGAATTAAAACATAGACAAATGATTTTGCATCATCCTTATGGTGATCAGTCCTGGGTGTTCATTGGAAGGACTGATGTTGAAGCTGAAACTCCAATACTTTGGCCACCTGATGCGAAGAGCTGACTCATTTGAAAAGACCCTGATGCTGGGAAAGATTGAGGGCAGGAGGAGAAGGGGACAACAGAGGATGAGATGGTTGGATGGCATCACCAAGTTGATGGACAGGGAGGCCTGGTGTGCTGTGGTTCATGGGGTCGCAAAGAGGTGGACACGACTGAGTGACTGAACTGAACTGAACTACGGTAAGACTTATTTATAGAAACAAATCTTTTGTTGCTTCCTATGTAGAACACTCTCTGAGTGTTTCAAACAGCAGCTCATCTGTCCTTTAGTCTCTCATCCAGGTGGATTTTGTGTGCTTCTGTTTTCATGTCACCTCTTTGTTCACAGTCTTTGCAAGAATTTCTGCAATCTGTTCTCAATTTACCATTGTAGTTATTACCTGTATTGTTCAAACCCTCTACAATATTTTAGTTTTCCCGTCTTTTTACTCCCCACACACATGTACACACATGACCAAACATAAAGACATGCTTATGAATGTATATGTATATGCATGTGCACACAAATACAGAAATAATAAAAATAACCCATTATTCATCTGAGAAATCTTGAGAATCTAATGAATCTAATTTTGGAAACAAAATTTGAGGAAGCATCTCTTTTGTTTTTAAACCAAATCTATTCTTTCTTCACACCCATTTCCCACCTCTGCCAAAATGGCAAGTGTATGTAAATTTAGCCACCACTCTTTTCCCACCTGTATTTCTTCTTCAGTCAATACAGTATATAAGAAGGCTACCTGCTTTTTAAGTCTCAAGTCCATCACTACTAGTACCAAATGTCCTCCCCAACCTCCTCAACAGGAAGGGATCCTAAACTTTTTCTGAAATTCGGAAGCCCACTGAAGGATACTCAACACATTTGCCCTCTCCAGCAGGTCTTTAGTTGAAGCCTTGTATCTATCACTATGCTGTACTTTCTCAAGTTGAGGGTCATATCCCTCATAGATTCCCACTTCCCATAGTACTTAGCAAAGTCCCTTTAACCTAGAAGTTACTAAGAAAGTACTCATTTTCTGGAATAAATAAATTAATAATCAGAAGATGAATTTTTCATATCACTCATCTACTTCAGACACATTCTGCTTGATCTTTCCTCCAAAGCCCTGTGACTCCCCTGAAACCACAAATAATGGCAGTCTATTAGATCACCACTGGTCACTACACTATGCTGAGTTCTTTCTTTCTACCCCACCAGTAGTCAAGTGGAATCTTCCATCTAGAGGGACTGCCTTTCTCAGCTGGCAATTCAGAGCTCCCAAGCCCTGTCTACTACAGGAAACATCTTCTGGCCATGCCAGGTTTGATCAACACTCAGGTTCTCTGAATTTTTATTGAAATGATAATTAAACTTCATAGCATAGCACTTGACTATTTTCTGTTTTACTAATGTTTTTGTTTCACCAACTAGACCATAAATAAATTGAGGGACATATAGAATAGTGGCAAAGAGCTTGACTGAACTTGAGTCAGCTACTTGGTTGGAATCTGATATTGATACTTATTAGCTGTGGGGTGTTGAATAAGTACCTAATTCTTCCATACCTCACTTTTTTCATCTCTAAAATGGGGATAATTATAATGCATACTTCATAGGATTAAATAAAAATTAAATGAGTTCACACACATGAAACACATACTTCATGCCAGGTACATAGAAGCAGTGTGTATATATATATTATTATCATTATCAAAACATAGATTTTATTTTTGCCATATTCTCTATCTTCTCTTCCAAGTACATAGTAAAGTGCCATACATGTTATGTGCAATTAACATACTCCATACAAATAATTCATTCAACAAATATGTATTGAGCACTTTCTAGGTGTCAGGTTAGTTCTAAGGGCAAAAGATACAAAAGAGAACAAAAGGAGTAATGCTCTGTTTTCAAAGAAATTATCTTTTATTGGTAGCTGCTGCTGCTGCTGCTAAGTCGCTTCAGTTGTGTCCGGCTCTGTGTGACCCCATAGATGGCAGCCAACCAGGCTCCCCTATCCCTGGGATTCTCCAAGCAAGAACACTGGAGTGGAAGATAAATAATAAATATGCATAATAATATGTAATAAGTTAATGTGATTATAATTGAATGTACATATTATATATTACATATAGTCATAGATTATTGAAATATATGTGTGCATATATGTATATTATGTGATAATATATAATAATATATGTTATTATATATGTGCTATGTGGAGAAGGCAATGGCACCCCACTCCAGTACTCTTGCTTGGAAAATCCCATGAACGGAGGAGCCTGGTAGGCTGCAGTCCATGGGGTCGCTAAGAGTCGGACACAACTGAGCGACTTCCCTTTCACTTTTCACTTTCATGCATTGGAGAAGGAAATGGCAACCCACTCCAGTGTTCTTGCCTGGAGAATCCCATTGATGGAGGAGCCTGGTGGGCTGCAGTCCATGGGGTCGCTAGAGTCGGACACAACTGAGCGACTTCCCTTTCACTTTTCACTTTCATGCATTGGAGAAGGAAATGGCAACCCACTCCAGTGTTCTTGCCTGGAGAATCCCAGGGACGGGGGAGCCTCGTGGGCTGCCGTCTATGGGGTCACACAGAGTCGGACATGACTGAAGTGACTTAGCATAGCATAGCATATGTGCTATGAGCAAAAATAAAGCAATAGGAAGTGGGATGGAATGAGAGGGGCTATTTTACAAAAGGTAGTCTCTGATGAGGTGACATTTGATAATAAACATAGAAGAGGGAATCATGTGAATATCTGTCTGGGAGAGCATTTCAGGGAAAATTGTAAGTGCAAAAGCTCTGAAGTTGGAAAGTATTTTATCCTATTTGAATAATGGCCAAGAAACCAGAGTGACTTGAGCAGCCTACACAACAGGGAAGAGTAGCAAGAAATGAGATTAGGACCTATTGGAGTCAGATCATACAAGACTAGTATGTCAAATTAAGAATTATGAAATTCTTAATTTTTAAAGAATTATTTTTACCAAAGGGGTTAAGAAATTCTTAACTACTTCTTCTTTTTTTTTTGGTTATCTATTGCCCAATAATAATCACCTAAAATTAATGGCTTAATACAATAACCATTTCAGTATTGTGACAGCAGCATGGGCAGCAGCATGTCGGGCTCTGCTGTCCTCCACTATCTCATGGAGTTTGCTCAAATTCATGTCCATTGATTCAGTGATGCTTTCTAACCATCTCATCCTCTGCTGCACCCCCCTTCTCTTTGCCTTCAATCTTTCCCAGCATCAAGGCCTTTTCCAATCATTTTGCATCAGATAACCAAAGTATTGGAGCTTCAGCTTCAGCGTCTGTCCTACCAATGAATATTCAGGGTTGATTTCTTTTAGGATCAACTGGTTTGATCTCTTTGCAGTCCAAGGGATTCTCAAGAGTTTTCTCTAGTACCACAATTCAAAAACATAAATTCTTTAGTGCTCAACCTTGTTTATAGTCCAAATCTCACATCCGTACATGACTTACATCCATATTGGAAAAACCACAGCTTTGACTGTACAGACCTTTGTCTACAAAGTGGTGTCTATGATGTTTAATATGCTGTCTAGGTTGGTTGTGGCTTTCTTTCCAAGGAGCAAGTGTCTTTTGATTTCAGGGCTGCAGTCATACTCAGCAGTGATTGTGGAGTCCAAAAAATGAAAATCTGTCCCTGCTTCCTCCTTTTCTCCTATTTGCCATGAAGTGATGGGACTGGATGCCATGATCTTAATTTTTTGAATATTGAATTTCAAATCAGCTTTTTCACTCTCCTCTTCCACCTTCATCAAGAAGCTCTTTAGTTCCTCTTCATATTCTGCCACTGTAATGGTATTATCTGCATATCTGAGGTTGTTGATATTTCTCCAGGCAATCTTGATCCCAACTTGTGATTCATCCAGCTCAGCATTTCGCATGATGTACTCTGCATATAAGTTAAATAAGTAGGGTGACAGTGTACAGCTTTGTGTTACAACTTCCCCAATTTTGAACAAGTCAGTTTTTTCATGTAAGGCTCTAACTGTTGTTTCTTGATCTACATACAGGTTTCTCATGAGACAGGTAAGGTGGTCTGCTACTCCTATCCCTCTAAGAATTTTCAATAGTTTGTTGTGATCCACACAACCAAAGCCTTTAGGATATTCAATGAAGCAGAAGTAGACGTTATTTTGGAATACTTTGCTTTCCCATGAGCTCAACATTCAGGAAACTAAGATCATGGCATCCGGTCCCAACATTTCATGGCAAAAAATGGGGAAACAGTGAAAACAGTGGCTAACTTTATTTTTTCGGGCTCCAAAATCACTGCAGATGGTGACTTCAGCCATGAAATTAAAAGATGCTTACTCCTTGGAAGGAAAGTTATGACCAACCTAGATAGTATATTAAAAACAGAGACATTACTTTGTCAACAAAGGTCCATCTAGTCAAGGGTATGGTTTTTCCAGTAGTCATGCATGGATGCTAGAGTTGGACTATAAAGAAAGCTGAGCACTGAAGAACTGATGCTTTTGAACGATGGTGTTGGAGAAGACTCTTGAGAGTCCCTTGGACTGCAAGGAGATCCAATCAGTCCGTCCTCAAGGAGATCAGTCCTGAGTGTTCATTGGAAGGACTGATGCTGAAGCTGAAACTCCAATACTTTGGCCACCTGATGTGAAGGGCTGACTCATTTGAAAAGACCCTGATGCTGGGAAAGATTGAGGGCAGGAAGAGAAGGGGATGACAGAGGATGACATGGTTGGATGGCATCATGAGGGGACTCGTTGGATATGAGTTTGGGTGGACTCTAGGAGTTGGTGATGGACAGGGAGGCCTAGTGTGCTGCGGTTCATGGAGTTGCAAAGGTTTGGACATGACTGAGTGACTGAACTGAACTGAACTGATCCAACAAATGTTGGCATTTGTTGGCATTTATCTGTTTCCTGTGCCTTTTATAAGTCCAGCTTATACATTTGTAATTTCTTAGTTCACGTACTGCTGAAGCCTTACTTAAAGGATTTTGATCATAGCCATTCTAGACAAAGGTCCAGCAAGTCAAAGCTATGGATTTTCCAGTAGTCATGTATGGATGTGGGAGTTTGACTATAAAGAAAGCTGAGTGCTGAAGAATTGATACTTTTGAACTGTGGTGTTGGAGAAGACTCTTGAGAGTCCCTTAGACTGCAAGGAGATCCAACCAGTCCATCCTAAAGAAAATCAGACCTGAATATTCATTGGAAAGACTGATGGCTGAAGCTGAAGCTCCAATATTTTGGCCACCTGATGGGAAGAACTAAAGCATTGGAAAAGACCCTGCTGCTGGGAAAGATTGACGGCAGAAGGAGAAGGGGACGACAGGGGATGAGATGTTTGAATGGCATCACCAACTCAATAGGCATGAGTTTGAGCTAGCTCCATGAGTTGGTGATAAACAGGGAAGCCTGGCATGCTCCAGTCCATGGGGTTGCTAAGAGTAGGACACAACTGTGTGACTGAACTGAACTGAACTGATGCCAGCATGTGAAAATAAGCACACTTTTATGTAGTTTGAGCATTCTTTGACGTTGCCCTTCTTTATAATTGCAATGAAATCTAACCTTTTCCAGTCCTGTGGCCACTGCTGAGTTTTCCAAATTTTCTAGCATCGTCTTTAAGATTTTCAGTTGTTCAGGCAGAACTGCATCTCCTCCAAAAGCTTTGTTCATAGTACTGTTTGCTGAAGTCCACTTGTTTCCAAGATATTTGGCTCTAGGTGAGTGACCACACCATTGTGGTTATAAGGGTCATTAAGATTGTGTGTGTGTGTGTGTGTGTGTATGTGTAGCTCTTCTGTGTATTCTTGCCATGATTCTTAATCTTGTCTGCTTCTATTAGGTCCTTAAAATTTTTGTCCTTTATCATGCCCATCTTTTATGAAATATTCCCTTGATATCTCTCATTTTCTTGAATAGATCTCTAGTCTCATTTATTCTACTGGTTTCCTTTACTTCTTTCCATTGTTCATTTAAGAAGGCCTTCTTTTCTTTCCTTGCTATTCTCTGGAACTCTGCATTCAGTTTGGTATATTCTTCTATTTCTCCCTTGCCTTTCATTTGTCTTCTGTGCTAAGCTATTTCTAAAGCCTGAGACAGCCACTTTGCCTTTTTGCATTTCTTTTTCTTTTTTTTTAATTTTATTTTATTTTTAAACCTCAAACACTGTATTAGTTTTGCCAAACATCAAAACGAATCTGCCACAGGTATACATGTGCTCCCCATCCTGAATCCTCCTCCCTCCTCCCTCCCCATTCCATCCCTCTGGGTCGTCCCAGTGTACCAGCCCCAAGCATCCAGTATTGTGCATTGAACCTGGACTGGCAACTCATTTCATACATGATATTACACATGTTTCAATGCCATTCTCCCAAATCTTCCCACCCTCTCCATCTCCCACAGAGTCCATAAGACTGTTCTATACATCAGTGTCTCTTTTGCTGTCTCATACACAGGGTTATTGTTACCATCTTTCTAAATTCCATATATATGCGTTAGTATACTGTATTGGTGTTTTTCTTTCTGGCTTACTTCACTCTGTATAATAGGCTCCAGTTTCATCCACCTCATCAGAACTGATTCAAATGTGTTCTTTTTAATGGCTGAGTAGTACTCCATTGTGTATATGTACCACAGCTTTCTTATCCATTCATCTGCTGATGGACATCTAGGTTGCTTCCATGTCCTGGCTATTATAAACAGTGCTGCGATGGACATTGGGGTACACGTGTCTCTTTCCCTTCTGGTTTCCTCAGTGTGTATGCCCAGCAGTGGGATTGTTGGATCATAAGGCGGTTCTATTTCCAGTTTTTTAAGGAATCTCCACACTGTTCTCCATAGTGGCTGTACTAGTTTGCATTCCCACCAACAGTGTAAGAGGGTTCCCTTTTCTCCACACCCTCTCCAGCATTTATTGCTTGTAGACTTTTGGATCGCAGCCATTCTGACTGGTGTGAAATGGTACCTCATAATGGTTTTGATTTGCATTTCTCTGATAATGAGTGATGTTGAGCATCTTTTCGTGTGTTTGTTAGCCATCTGTATGTCTTCTTTGGAGAAATGTCTATTTAGTTCTTTGGCCCATTTTTTGATTGGGTCATTTATTTTTCTGGAGTTGAGCTGTAGGAGTTGCTTGTATATTCTCGAGATTAGTTGTTTGTCAGTTGCTTCATTTGCTATTATTTTCTCCCATTCTGAAGGCTGTCTTTTCAACTTGCTAATAGTTTCCTTTGATGTGCAGAAGCTTGTAAGTTTAATTAGGTCCCATTTGTTTATTTTTGCTTTTATTTCCAATATTCTGGGAGGTGGGTCATAGAGGATCCTGCTGTGATGTGTGTCGTAGAGTGTTTTGCCTATGTTCTCCTCTAGGAGTTTTATAGTTTCTGGTCTTACGTTGAGATCTTTAATCCATTTTGAGTTTATTTTTGTGTATGGTGTTAGAAAGTGTTCTAGTTTCATTCTTTTACAAGTGGTTGACCAGATTTCCCAGCACCACTTGTTAAAGAGATTGTCTTTAATCCATTGTATATTCTTGCCTCCTTTGTCAAAGATAACGTGTCCTGCATTTATTTTTCTTTGGGATGTTTACTGCCTCCTACACAATATTGGAAACCTCCATACACAGTTCTTCAGGCATTCTGTCTACCAGTCTAATCTCTTGAATCTATTCATCAACTCCATTATATAATCATAAGGGAGTTGATTTAGGTCATACCTGAATTGACATAGTGGTTTTATTTACTTTTTTCAATTTAAGCCTGACTTTTGCAATAAAGAGCTCATGATCTGAGCCATAGACAGCTTCTAGTCTTGTTTTTGCTGACTGTATAGAGCTTCTCCATCTTTGGCTGCAAAGAACATAATCAATCCGATTTCAGTATTGACTGTCTGGTGATGTCCATGTGTAGAGTCTTCTCTTCTGTTGTTGGAAAATGTTGTTTGCTATGACCAGCATATTCTCTTGACAAAATGTAAGCCTTTGCCCTGCTTCATTTCATACTCCAAGGTCAAACTTGCCTGTTATTCCAGGTATCTCTTGACTTCTTGCTTTTGCATTCCAATCCCCTATGGTGAAAAGAACACCTTTTTTGTGTATGTTACTTCTAGAAAATGTTGTAGCTATTCATAGAACTAGTCAACTTCAGCTTCTTTGGCATTAGCGGTTCAGGCATAGACTTGGATTACTGTGATGTTGCATTGTTTTCCTTGGAAATGAATTGAGATCATTCTGTCATTGTTGAGGTTGCACCCGAATGCTGCCTTTCAGACTCTTTTGTTGACAGTGAGGGCTATTCCATTTCTTTCTAAGGGGTTCTTGTCTGGAGAAGTAGATATAATGGTCATATGAATTAAATTCTCCCATTCCCATCCATTTTAGTTCACTGACTCCCAAGATGTCAATGTTCACTCTTGCCATCTCCTGCTTGACCACGTCCAGTTTTTCTTGATTCATGGACCTAACATTCCAGATTCCTATACAACATCATTGTTTATAGCGTCAGACTTTACTTTCACCACCAGACACATCCGCAGCTGAGCATCGTTTCCACTTTGTCCCAGATGGTTCATTCTTCCTGGAGCTATTAGTAATTGTCTTCTACTCTTCCCCAGTAGTATAATGGACATCTTTAGACCAACATGGGGGCTCATCTTCTGGTGTTATATCTTTTTGCCTTTCATACTGTTCATGGGGTTCTCCTGGCAAGAAATGGAGTGGTTTGTCATTCCCTCCTCTGGTGGGCTACATTTTGTCATGACTCTTCGCTATGATCTGTCTGTCTTGGAAAGCTCTTCATGACATGGCTCATAGCTTCATTGAGTTATGAAAGCTCCTTCACAATGAGAAGGTTGTGATCCATGAAGGAGAGACATTATTAGATGTCATCTCTAATTTTCTAAAGTTTTAATAGATGCTGTTACAGCCACACCCTTGTTTTGATGTTACAAAGGAGTCATTTCCTTCTTTGGGAATATTTGACTTGTTGGAGAGATTAGTAGTGAAAAATAGCTTTATTTTCCTGTCTGAAAAATTCTGAGCCCTCCATATGTCTTTAAAATTCACTGGAAAACAAAACAATCTTTATTTCCATTTTGCAATAATCATACATAGCTAGAAACACCCAGCTGGTATTTTTAACATTCTATCTAAAGATTATTTTAATCAGAGTTAAAAATTCATTAAGTACATTTTCTGTGTCCCAAGTTCTAACAATAGATTTGTTGGTTATTCTTCTGCTATGTAACATGAGCCTCAATTTCTTTCAGATTCTACCTGCTGCCCAGTTTCAAAGGTATCAACACATGTTTTAGTATTTATTGTGATCTCACTTCTGGCACTGGTTTCTCTTTTAGTTATCTATGGCTGTGTAATAAGCTACTGCAAAGCATAATGGCTTAAAATTGTATTAGTTTTATTCACTTTTTAATCAAAAGTGAATTCTGCAGGTCAGGAATATAAGCTGTGCTCATGTGGACATTTCTTCTACTAATTTTGCTTGAGGGCATTCTTATGACTATGGTAATCTGACAATTTGTCTCAGGCTGGATAAGCTTTGATGACCTCCCATATCTGGTGGTTGTATAAAAATTGTAGCTGGGCTATGTGTCTCTATTATAAGAGTCAGATGCTTTACATGGTGGGGATAGCTTTTCAAGAGAGCAGTCTGCAATGCTTCAGCAATTTCAAATCTCTGCATCACATTTATTGATATTTTATATGGCCAAGCCCAGAGTCCACGTGTGAAGGGACAACACAAGGGAGTGGTGGATACAGAGGATATGATTTATTGGGGGTCATTATCAGTTTATTCAATCTAGAAGCAGAATGCTGTAATAAAAAGCCTAAATATGTGGCACAGACTTTGGGTTTGGACATCAGGAGAGATCTGGAAAAGTGGGAGAGGATCTGTTAATGAAGTTTGTAAAAAGAATAAATCCAAAAGTGAAGGTTGGAAAAATGTTTTTAGAGGCTTGAAAAATGGTGATTTATGGAGGTATAAAATTTTGGGCAGATGAGCATATGTGGTAATTAGAAAATAAAAAATGTACCTCATAACCTGGTGAATTGAGCTAAGATTTCCAAATTTAATTTTAAAAATTTCAACTTGCTTCTTTCAATTATATATGATAAACTATAGGAATAAAGAGATTAGCTAAAGTGATGATTGCTTAGTTTACAAGTAAAATTCAGATGCAATGTAGAGGACACAGGACTTATTGGGTTGGAAAATAAAACTATTTCATATCACCAGTCTATCTAGTTGACCAAGATTCTCAAAGTAATAGATAGTCTCAGTAAAGACCAAAATCACTGCAGATGGTGATTGCAGCCATGAAATTAAAAGATGCTTGCTCCTTGGAAGGAAAGTTATGACCAACCTAAATAGCATATTAAAAAGCAGAGGTACCACTTTGCCAAGAAAGGTCTGTCTAGTCAAGGCTACGGTTTTTCCAGTGGTCATGTATGGATGTGAGAGTTGGACTGTGAAGAAAGCTAAGCACTGAAGAATTGATGCTTTTGAACTGTGGTGTTGGAGAAGACTTTTGAGAGTCCCTTGGACTTCAAGGAGATCCAACCAGTCCATCCTAAAGGAGATCAGTCCTGGGTATTCATTGGAAAGACTGATGCTAAAGCTGAAATTCCAGTACTTTGGCCACCTCATGAGAAGAGTTGACTCATTGAAAAAGACCCTGATGCTGGGAGGGATTGGGGGCAGGAGGAGAAGGGGACGACAGAGGATGAGATGGCTGGATGGCATTACCAACTCGATGGACATGGGTTTGAGTGAACTCTGGGAGTTGGTGATGGACAGGGAGGTCTGGTGTGCTGCGATTCATGGGGTCGCAAAGAGTCAGACATGACTGAGCGACTGAACTGAACTGAACTGAAGGACCAAATAAAGTCTTTGTAAAGCTCTTTGTTAAAAGTTTAAAAAGGTTTAAGACAGTGCTTAGTAGAACTTCACAGCTACACTAATATCATAAGAGTACTGTTCCTCTGTAGCCTGACACATCCAGATTGTGGAGTTTTTTGTTTTGAAAAGAATTCTGGATGTGATTTTGGGGCATTAAGTGAGCACAAATAAGATTTATAGGAAATACACAATGTTTTTAAGAGGATTGCATCAGTAAAATCAGTGAAAACACTGATGGTTAGTACCAAAAGGGCCTGAGATAATTCAAAGTGAAAACAGAACTCTAGAGCCCAAACTTCAAAGATCAGGAAGCAACCTGAGAAAGGCATTCATAGGAAACCACTTCTATTCTTTCGTGGGAAACTAAAAGTTTCTCAGACGGTTTAAAGAAATGTTATGGGAAAAATGAAATAGGAACCATGCCTTGGAAGCAGAGCTGGAACACAGTCAAGAAATATTTTCTGTCCTTGAAGAAACAGTTGTGTCCAGCTAGATTCCAGAATTATCTCAGTCCCTTTTAATCCAAGATCCCTTCTCACATCCCATATCAGGCCTTACCTACTGCGATTGTCCCTTTACTGGTTCTCTTCTTCTACCCTTAGTTCTCTGTGAAATAGTCTCCATGCAGTAGCTAGAGAATTTCTTCTGTAACTTAAGTTAGATCATGTTACCGTTCTGCTTAAAGTATGTGTTAATTATCCATTGCTATGAAATAAACAATTCCCAAATTTAGTGGCTTGAAGGCAACCACCAATTTATCTGTGGGTCAGAAATTTGGGTTTGACCCAGCTGGTTTTCTTCTGGTCTCACTCTGTAGTTGTAATCCTTGGTAGCTAACTGAGAATGGATGGTTTTGGGGGTCTCTTGTGTCTGGTGGTTTATTTTTGATGCTTACAGAGTCATGTATCTCCAATGAGTGATCCTGGTTTTTAAAGTGATGATGGCAGTATTATAAGAAAGAATCTCCCATTCTGTAAGCTTTGTAAGCCATTGTTCATAACACATTGTTAATGTCCCACAGGGAAAGAAAGTATTCTTGGGTGAAAGCCAAGAATAAATATGAAAGTACACTATCAAAGAACACAGGGATGATTCACAACAGTTTACCAAATCTACACTCTGGCCCCAGTAACTCATAGCTCTCTCACTCTTCCTGGGTAAATTTAGTCTTCTTAAGATCTCAAAACTTTCATTTAATCACAAAATTTGATTGGAAATCCATGGTGTCATGCTCTGTAACAGGTTTAAATATCTATCAGGGTCCTTGGATCTGTTTTCTTAGGAATATCCTTGATCCAGACTAAAGTTTTTTGTATGTCTTCAGAATAATGAAAAAGAGTGAAAGAAGAAACAGGCATTAAAAATAACAAATTACAGACCTTGATTAAGAGTAAAGGTATGTGGATAAGATAGGAAGGATTCAAGGAAAAGCGCAAAGGTCAAGACCTTGTGTCTTAGACTGTCCAGGAGGTCTTGAATTGATTATTTAAGAATTTTATCAAGGAGGGAAGCATTCTGTAGACTGATTCTGAGCCCATGAATGATTTTGGAACAGAACTGAGGGGCAGAGGGATATGGCTATGATCAGAGATAAGTAGGTCTAGTTATGTGGTAAAATGCTAGTGGTAAAACGAAAGTTATTTCACTGAGCACGTTGAAGGCAGTTTCCCTTAAGTGCACTGGCCATATTTTTCCAGCCCATATTCTTTTTCACTAGGTTTAATTGTGGCACAAGGTATGGGACGTAGAAACTACCTCGGAAAACATAAGACCTGTGATTGCCATACTCACTGACACACTGGGGGAAAGACATTTCAAAAGTTGGCTAGACCATTTTCAAAACCGAAGAGAAGGTAAGGATATTTGCAAAAATTACAGTTTAATCACAGGGTAGGAAAGAGGCTGCTGAGGATGCTATTATCTTCCAGAGGAGGTTGTATTCCTTCAATGAGTAATCAAAAGTGCCAGAGAACCATTTGGAATGAGGGAGATAGCATATCCATTGGGCGGTCCATTAACCTCGTTCTTCCAGTTCCATGATGTTAAATAGCAATTAAAACATCATGCACTTATTTTCTGCCCCACCCTCCAGGACACTTGAAATCACTTCATATTTTAATCATAATGGGACATGATGTTAGAGCCAAGAATTGCAAACTCAACAGATTAGGGAATTTTGGGGGGAACTCACATGAAGGATACATTGTTACTGCAGGATCTGAAAATTATCTTCAAAGAAGTTTCAAAAATTATCCTATAAATGTAACAACCCAATCACATCCTTATTGCTTAATGGGGGACTAGGAAAATTCAGTTAACGTTGCTGTCACTTCTAAGGTATTTTCATTTGAAATGGGCACTGAAGACACCTCTAGGAGAAAAACCTCCTGGAAACACAACACTCTGGTCTTCATGAGTCTGAACCTAAGTGAATTTCTCACCAGCACTGCACCAGCACGGGTCTGGATCATCACATCACTGCTGTTGCTTTGCACATGTGGAACTTCATTCCCTGTTTAGTTCTGCAAACCCTAACATCTCTCAATGTCCAAATGAATTTGCCCTCCTTCAGGAAAACATCCCTTGCTTCTTTAGCCCATTCTCATCTCTCTTTCTTGTTTTCCTTTTCTTTCTAAATTCATTTAGGGACTTCCTGGGTGGCTCAGTGGTAAAGAATCCTACTGCCAATGTAGGAGATGCAGGTTCGATCCCTGAGTTGGGAAGATCCCCTGGAGAAGGAAATGGCAACCCACTCCAGTATTATTGTCTGAGAAATTCCATAACAGAGGAGCCTGGCAGGCTACAGTCTGTGGGGTCACAAAGAGTTGAACATGACTTAGTGACTAAATAGCAAACAGCAGCAATGGCATTTAGAGCTTAAGCCTCCTAATTAAACTCTGAATTATAGACCTTTCTATTGACATTAATAATATGATTTTAATGTAACATGTTAGACACTATTGCTCCAAGTACACAAAGCTCATATCCCAACTAGAGAGTGTAATAAAAAGAGCCTGATAAGAATAACTAGTGGTAGACTTTTCTGAAATTGTATTGGGTCTTCATGGGTGATATTTGGGCTACGGTTCCCTTAGGTGACATTTCTGTCTCAAGAATAACTTGCACATCTACGTTAGTTTGTGTGTGTGTGTGTGAGCATTTATTTAGCTAACTACTCATTACCCTGGAGAAGCACATTCGATTAAAATTAACTTTAAAATATGAATTGAATGCATACTAAATGTACACTATGGTGCTAAGTTTGTGAGAGATGGGTGGTCAGGGACTGGAGAACGACACTTAAAAAATGAAGCAGAAATTTCACTGGAAATTCTGACTTTTCTGCATATGCTTCTTGTGAATTCTGGACATACAATCATCCCCTAGTAGGCATAGGAGTTGTGAGTGTAGAGACCTGGTAGAGATGTGGGCATCAGCACAGAACAACTGTGATGTTAGATCAAATCACAAACTTCTTTGGTCTTTAGATGTGCCACGCTAAAAACTGATACAGAGCAATCGTTTCCAGAGTGGTGTTCACAATCAGAGGGTGAATAAGATGATTCATTGGGGTGTGGAAAGAGAATATTAAAACTGATACTAACAAAAGGATAGAACTATTAACACTTAATTTTCCATTTGACCTGAGAGCCCTCTCTCGGTGCTTTAATCATATGACTCAATGTGGTCTTGAGGTGTCCAGAGGGGCTGGTGAGGATTCCATACTTCAGAGGGTTTGGTGGGGTGCCAGTGTGTCTTTATTCTCTTTTG
The DNA here is from genome assembly GCF_029407905.1 of Bubalus kerabau. Classification (NCBI taxonomy): domain Eukaryota; kingdom Metazoa; phylum Chordata; class Mammalia; order Artiodactyla; family Bovidae; genus Bubalus; species Bubalus kerabau. The sequence goes on along the minus strand of NC_073644.1, from coordinate 22,170,650 downwards.
GTTTATATATGCCCAGGTAGTGGATTTGTGTATTCCGTTATCTTGTCCTAACTAAATCACCCTTCATTCACTAGAGAAGTGACAAAATAATCTTGTGAGGATGCTGTGCACTAAAGGCAAGGCTAACAGTACAAACCCAGAGACCTGCACAGTGAGCGCCTGGTGGAGCCAACACTTCTCTTTCTGCCTCAGGCTCCCACGGCACCTTTATCAGGGGAAGATGTAAAAATGGGTCAGGCAATGAATGGCAAGGTAAGTCACTTCTGAAAATGGGTGCTTAGAAAGGTTTCCTTCCTTGTGTGATGTTGTCACCAAAAGTGATGATTAAAGCTCTCATACAACCACATTGAAAAAAAAATACATATATATATATATAAAATTTCCTAACCTGGAAATTCCTAAGCTAGAAATTGACTAGTGAAATTCCATAGTTTTGCTCACTGGGTACGTAGGATTGAAAGGTGAACTCATGACACAGTCAAAGGCTTTGGCATATTCAATAAAGCAGAAATAGATGTTTTTCTGGAACTGTCTTGCTGTTTTGATGATCCAGCGGATATTGGCAATTTGATCTCTTGTTCCTCTGCCTTTTCTAAAATCAGCTTGAACATCTGGAAGTTCACAGTTCACGTATTGCTGAAGCTTGGCTTGGAGAATTTTGAGCATTACTTTATTAGCGTGTGAGATGAGTGCAATTATGTGGTAGTTTGAGCATTCTTTGGCATTGCCTTTCTTTGGGATCCCCATCACTTCATGGGAAATAGATGGGAAACAGTGGAAACAGTGTATTTTTCCAGGCTCCAAAATCACTGCAGATGGTGATTGCAGCCATGAAATTAAAAGACGCTTACTCCTTAGAAGGAAACTTATGACCAACCTAGCCAGCATATTAAAAAGCAGAGGTATTACTACGTCAACAAAGGCCCGTCTAGTCAAGGCTATGCTTTTTCCAGTGGTCATGTATGGATGTGAGAGTTGGACTGTGAAGAAAGCTGAGCACCAAAGAATTGATGGTTTTGAACTGTGGTGTTGGAGAAGACTCTTGAGAGTCCCTTGGACTGCAAGGAGATCCAACCAGTCCATCCTAAAGGAGATCAGTCCTGGGTGTTCATTGGAAGGATTGATGCTGAGGCTGAAACTCCAATACTTTGGCCACTTCATGCAAAGAGTTGACTCATTGGAAAAGACCCTGATGCTGGGAGGGATTGAGGACAGGAGAAGGGGACGACAGAGGATGAGATGGCTGGATGGCATCACTGACTCGATGTACATGAGTTTGGGTGAACTCCGGGAGTTGATGATGGACAGGGAGGCCTGGCGTGCTGCGATTCATGGTGTCGCAAAGAGTCGGACACGACTGAGCCACTGAACTGAACTGAACTGAACATTAAGCTATAGTTACACAATAAAATAAAATTGCAAATTTTGGTTATTTCACTTTTTATCACTTAAAAATATTCTCAATGGTTTTAATGTAAGCATATATACAGTTATGTATACATTTAAATACATTTGTATTATGTTTGTTTATTTGTCCATTTTGGAGAAGGCAATGGCACCCCACTCCAGCACTCTTGCCTGGAAAATCCCATGGGTGGAGGAGCCTGGTAGGCTGCAGTCCATGGGGTCGCTAGACGTCGGACACGACTGAGCGACTTCACTTTCACTTTTCACTTTCATGCATTGGAGAAGGAAATGGCAAACCACTCCAGGACAGAGGAACCTGGTGGGCTGCCGTCTAAGGGGTCGCACAGAGTCGGACACGACTGATGCGACTTAGCAGCAGCAGCAGCAGCATTTGTCCATTTAATCTATTTATTAATATGGGGGAAGCGAGTTCAGTTTTTTCCTGTTAAGTATATATGAGTAAAAAACTATTGGAATCCACTGAGTTTGAGGAGTATCAAGCTACTTTTGAAAGTATTTTGTATAAGCATGGTAGTAATGATAGAGAATGCTACTTGAGAGGCAGATACAAAGCTACCGGCCCACGTGATCAGTTAGGCAATTAACTGCAAGAAGGTGCCAAAAGAGATTTGACTAAAATGGGGATGATTTAAGTTTGCTAGAAGAATACAATTCAAATTCTTCTGTCTCCTCTTCAAGGCTCTGTTGCATATTCCCCAACCTCTTCTGCCTTACCACTCAGTGTCTATTTGTATAAACTCTCCTCTCCAACCTGGATTAAGACTCTTTGCCTCCCAAATAGAACTGGTGTCTGCTGCCCCCAGACATCTCTTTTCCATTCCCCGTCTGAAATGCCCTGTCATGTCCTACTGACCTTCTTGTTGTATCCAAATCCTGACCATTCTTCCTGACCAAGGTCAACTCTCTTATCCTACAATCTTCTCAGGCCACTTTAGCCCCCGATTTTCTCTTTCTTTTTTTTAAACTAATAGCAGAGTCTATCTCTGCCACTCATTTGCCAATCAACTATATAGTGCATTGTGACAGTTCTGATATTACATTGTGCCATTTCGTTATTTCCCTCTTCTGGTTTTCGTTTTTTATCTATTTCCTCTCATATTTTTCTTTATAACTGTAACTTCACTCAAACATCCATATAGTACTGGTGACATTTTCCTCTTCTGCTATATCTTCTCTTAATCTGTGCTTAGTATGTAATTAGACTCAGAGAAGGTGTTTCATAAATATTAGTTGTTAGAATAAAAGATGGGCAGTTCAGTTTGATCTTGCATTTCCCCAGATGAAACTAGAACAAAAAGATAGACTCACACTGCTGATGTAAGGATGAAATGAGTGATGTGCGTAAAACGCATAGCTTGGTAAATTTTGCTTTCCCCAGAATTAACTCACTAATGGAAATTTTTATGTCATAAAACTATATGGCTATTTTGAAGCAGTGTTTGGACTGGAATGAGTGATTTGAGGCATCATTCATTCAATTACTCACTTTGACACTAAAGAGATGTTTTACGTTTTCATTTTTGCATGTCTTCTTATTATGGCAGTGATTATTCTCTCCTATGGTCAAGATAAGGGATCATAATTTCTTGACTCATTGATAATTGATGCTAATAGTATGATGGTCTCTCTGACAATTCAATATACTGACCCTGATGAAAGAAAAAGAAAAGAAATGGATGCATACACACACCTGCAGCACCCTTAATCAGACCTGAAGCTTCCTGCTGACAGATATTTAACTCATTAATTCTGTTTGGCTGTTGATCTGACACTATCACTATAATACAGTATGAAGTGCTAATTATCACAAAATCCAATGATACAATTTACCGGGAGAGAAAAACTTTTTAATTTTTCTTTATTGGAATCTGCCTGCTCCTTCTTTTTAATTTGATCAGCATTTACTGTGATAGAAGAAGAAACCATGGCACCGCATTTGCCTTGAGCCCTAACTAATGCAAAGAACAGTTCACTCTCAATCCATGTTATTTTTCAGATAATTCAGCACATCACTGGGTGCTTAATAAGAGTTTCTGTTGGTAATCTAAGAAGACAAAACAAATCTGAGATTCTGTATCCCTTCAAACGGGAGCTCCGCTAAGTCGGGTGATGAACGGAAGAGGCCAGGACTCGCTTCCTTCAAATCCATTCATGTGCACAGGCACCAAAGGGCTGGACATTTGTTTCATCCCATTTATTAAACTAAGTGGGCTGGTCAGTTTCAATGTTCCTTCCAGGTCCAGATTTCTTAACAACCAAGTCGCCACTTCCACAGACTTCTGAGGAGAGGGTATGTGAGTCCTGAAGTCTGGGAACTGCCAGTTACCTCCTAGTCCAGGCTGCTGATTCTAAGCACAGACCTAGGGAGTGCTGGGAGTATCCTTCCCAGAGCATCCACTGCCTCTCCTAGGAAACCACTCACTGCCTAAGGTTCTCCAGTCACCCAAGTCCCCCTATTGACCTAGTCAAGATCTGGTGATCCTGGAATAGCATTTCCTTTGCGTTATAGTCAGCTAACAATTGCGCAGTCATTTTTGTACCTGGAGGCATCACTAACCACATGGCTTTCAGCTTTTCTTTTATAGATCTCTTAAGACTGTACTTTCTTTCTTTTTCCCTTATTTATTTTTTATTCTTTTTAAGTTGAAGTATGGTTGATTTGCAATGTTGTGTTAGTTTCAAGTATACAGCATAATGAGTCTTATATATATATGTGTATATATATATATAACAAAATATTGAACATAGATCCATGTGCTATACAGTAGATCCTTGTTGATTATTTTATATATAGTAGTGTGTATGTTAATCTCAGACTCCTAATTTATCCCTCCCCCATCCCCTCCCTCTTTGGTAACCATGTTTGTTTCCTATGTTGGTGTGTCTATTTTTATTTTGTAAATAATTTCATTGGTATCATTCTTTTAGAATCCACGTATAAGTGATATATATTTGTCTTTCTCTGTCTGACTTACTTCACTTAGTACAATCATCTCTAGGTCCATCCATGTTGCTGCAGATGGCATTATTTCATTCTTTTTATGGCTGAGTAATATTTCATTGTGTGTATGTGTATATATACACCATATATTCTTTATCTGTTCATCTGTTGATAGACATTTAGGTGGCATCCATGTCCCAAAAATAATGTGCAGTGAATTCAGGCATGCAGTTATCTTTTTGAATTAGAGTTTACTCTGACATCGACATGACCTGTGCCTGTAAGTAGTGAGAGGAAAGATGGGACAAGGAGCATGTGTGTGTGAGGAGCGGTTGCTGTGGGTGGAGAGAAGTGGGAGGGAATGAATGAGCAGGGCTGCACGCTGCTCCTGGAATGTGCCCTCTATCTTCCAGGCCATCAATCTCACCTTTTTCAGCAGAACTCCCTTTACATAATTCCTTATTCCTGGAGCTCAACAATAGAATTCAACAATGGGAGAAGAAAGGCAAGGAAATTTTTTAGAGCACAGACCTCTTTAAAAAGTTCACTTTATGTGCAATGAATGAAATATTGAACATCCGGTATATTATTTTAAAAAGGGATATTAAACAACAGTGCAGGACTGTCTGATTATATTACAATGTCTATCTTCTCATGTGTCAGCAACAAGTAACGCTGAAGGAGGCCTAATTATCATACTCACAGTGGTCCAGGTAGTAAAACAGTTATGCTTTGCTTTGCTCAGGATGTTCAGAGCTGAAATAGATAAACTATGTGGGAGACTAGTAATAGGTAATTATTCTCTACTTACATATTCAGCCTCATAATTCTAAATTAAGGTAAGTGGAAAAAGCTTATAAAATATTCAAAGCTCCTTTATCTTTCCTCCTCCCTCTTATTAGAAACTGTGCATGAATTTGCATAGAATAAACTGAGCTCATAAATCAAAGAAGAAACTGCAAGAATGCTCTTTGTAAGTTATAATTTAAGGTTAACTGTAGCACATTTTGCTTACTGTATTATTAATGACTTTCGTTCACTCATGACAAGATTACATATTAAAAATTGTTGGTAGACAAAACTCAGTTCATAATCAATTTGCTTCTTAATGTGAGCAATCTGCGTGCATCCCTACGGCGGAGGCAGGTTTAGCGAGGATAATGGAAGGAGTGCCTTGGGAAGGATGGTTCTCACATAGCCGAGCTCCCTCGGGGCTGTGATTGACAGGCAGCCTCGAAGGAGAATGAGGCCACTGATGCTGGGCAGCCCTGGATGGCTCAGGCCTGGCTCGGGGCTGCTACCTGAGGCTCCTGGGTTGGCCCCCTCTCTCAGTAAGCCTCCTCTCTCTTTCCTCCTGTCATCCTACAGCACTTGACACTTACCCACCACTAGCCAGTCCTCGATATCTATTTAGCCTCATGGCCTCGTGTTTTAAAATTCATCACAGCCATTTACTGGAAAATGTATTCTCTTTGCACTGTTAAGCCAAGTCCCTTTCCACGTGCTTTCTCAAATCAGGTTTTTGGGTACTTGAGCTGTTTTTCTCATTTTTCTTGTTCTTCCTTGTTCATGGCATGTTTAGATTTCTAGCCAGTTCCTTGCCTTCACTTCCATGTTTCAGCATTGCTACTCCTCTTTAGAAATGCTTTTTCTTTTGTACTTGAACAAAGGATTGCCAACCCTGCCTTGGCAATTATAGCTTCCCACCTCCCGGACCTGAGGGTAAAATTTTCATTCAAATAGAGTTAGATACCAACTGCCTTCTGATGCCTGTGCTACAGAAAGACTTACCCTCGCTCTCAGCTGCGGAAGCAGAGTGATGGGATGTTCACAGGTTACTTCTCTGGAAGTCGGCATGGGCGGGTTTACTCTTGTGCTGTGGTCTTGTGTGGCAACCCTGGCTCTGCTTCAGGTAGGATTTTGGAAGAAGAATCATCTCTGAGCCGTGCACATGCCTGGGTGTTTTCTGAATGTGTGGGGAGGCATCTGAAAATCTTATATTGCAATGTTAAATTGCTTTGTTTCATTAATGCTTTAAATCCCAGTATTGTAGATTCAGATGGGTAGACATTTATTTATCTAGAGTGTATCTTGAAATTATGTCAGAAGCCTTTATGCTGAAAACACCTGAGGTTTCAGTCCCTTGGGATGAGGAACTTTTGATGTAGATGTAGTGTCTCTAAGATGGATAAAGCATTGATGGTAGATTCTAAACTATCATCAGGGAAGATCGGGGTGGACAGTCGTTTCTTATTTGATACTAATTTCGAATCAATGAGGCTGACTTCCTTTCTTGACCTTCGCTGCCTCAGAGACTCTCCTTCCCCTTCCACATGCAAATATTCCAAGGAAACTAGAAATATTCAGAGGAACTTAATGGAAAGTCAGAGGAGGCACAAAGATAAAAGAATGTGTTGAGATGTGGTGTTGGCAGAAAATAGAGTCTGAGAAACGTGCTGAGGTATGAAGTGGCACGGATGCTCGAGGGGGAGGTAACTCATCTCAGATGGAAAAAAAGCCAGGCCATTCATTAAATTCAAATTAAATAACAGGGATGAAAGGGAAAGTCAAAAGTGACTTTTTTCTTTTTCTGCTTGATTTAAAAATTGAGTGTTCTTAGGAGTTGCATCTCAACCTTTTCATACTTGACTCTCGTCTTAGTGGCCTCATTACTCTCTGGGCTTCAACCTTGACTCTTAATCCCTGACTCTTACATTTCTCACCTCAGTGCAGCCTACACTCCAGTCTTATGCTTTCAAGGCCCTGCCTTTTGCTCCCATGAAGCACCTCAAAGTTACCTTGTCCCAAATAGAACTCCCTTCTTTCCCACTCAAACAACCCCTTGGACTCTCCATTTCTGTGCATTACAGTCATCCTCCCAGCCTCCAGGCCACATCCTGACAGTCTTTCAACCTCCCCTGCCCCTCCAGGCTCCAAGCCCTCCTGACCCTACCCAGTATGTTCCAAGTCACCTCTCACCTGCAGCCCCTGAACTTGCCTTAGCACAAGTGCTCATTGGGTGCCATTGCGATTTTCTAGTGATGGCTCTTTTGCCAAAGTTATTAATCCTCAAGCTGTCATATACATCACCATAATGTAGCTTCCTAAAACAAATCTTTTTTAAAGAGTTTATTTATTTATTTTAATTGGAGGATAATCACTTTACAATGGGCTTCCCTTGTGGCTCAGCTGATAAAGAATCCACCTGCAATGCGGGAGACCTGGGTTGGATCCCTGGGTTGGGAAGATCCCCTGGAGAAGGGAAAGGCTACCCACTCCAGTATTCTGGTCTGGAGAATTCCATAGACTGTATAGTCCATGGGGTCGCAAAGAGTCAGACATGACTGAGCAACTTTCACGTTCAGTACAATATTGTGGTGTTTTTTGCCATACATTGACATGAATTTTGCCATACATAGCCATGGGTGCACATATGTCCCCCCATCCTGAACCCCCTCCCACTTCCCTCCCCACCCCATCCCTCTGGGTTGTCCCAGAGCACTGGCTTTGAGTGTCCTGCTTCATGAATTGAACTTCCACTGCTCATCTATTTTACATATGGTAATATACATGTCTCAGTGCTGTTCTCTCATACCACCCCACCCTTGCTTTCTCCAACATAGTTCAATAGTTTGAACTTTTGATCATGCCTCTTCTTTATTTAAAATCTTTCACTGGCTCTTTGAATGATCAACTCAGATTTCTCAGTGTAGCTATATAATCCTTACGATCTTCCTCATGTCTGCTTATCTATTATCTTCTACTTCTCAACTATAGACTTGTGGATTTCAAATCAAACATTACTCTCAACTTCTCTCTCTCTTTCTCCTATAGCATCTAAATTTTAGGCAGTCACTCTTTATTTCACTTTTAGGCAAAGGCAGAACTTTTATTTCTGTAATGTTGCCAAAATGTTCATTTAATTCATTAAAAAAGGTATGGAGCATCTATTATGAAATTCTAGGAGTTGGAGGAGATGGGGGAAGTGAAGATAGTTGAGTAAAAGCAGAGAGTGAAGGAGAACAGAAGACGAAGAGGGACTTTACTTCTGCAGCAGCCCTGTTTGCTTTCCAAGAGCACAGCAACAAGAAACCCTGGGGAATAGTGCTGCTAACACCATTCTGGGACCAACTGCAATCCTAGATGTTCTGACCTTCCTTTGAGTGGAAGCTGAGTAATGGGTTCACATTGATTGACCAGCTCATAAGGGCTAATTACTCTCCCAGCTTTTTTTTTTTTTTTTTAAACATTTACTTTATTTTTATTACTTTTTATTTTTTAACTTTACAATATTGTATTGGTTTTGCCATATATCAACATGAATCTGCCACAGGTATACATGTGTTCCCTATCCTGAACGCTCCTCCCTCCTCCCTCCCCGTACCATCCCTCTGGGTTGTCCCAGTGCACCAGCCCCAGGCATCCAGTATCGTGCATCGAACCTGGACTGGCAACTCGTTTCATATATGATATTGGAGGCTAATTACTTTACAATATTGTATTGGTTTTAAACTCAGAGACACAATATCCCAAACTAACACTTGAAATGGGATTCCATTATTACCTTGGCGTTATTACAGCGTTTGTTTTTCACGTGGTTACATAATCCAGCTGAGCTCACCTGTAAGATCTCAGGCTCTAATTTGCCAAGTTCAGTTTGTCATAGGCACGTATTTAGTTCTTCTGTTGCCAAGGGGTCCATCACAGGAGAAAGCTTGAATATTCATTAAAGTACCACATTGTCTTTTTACCTTGGGGAGGCTGTGACCTCCAAAGTTGGAAGAAAGATCCATGCTCTCCACATAAATGAGGATTTTGCATTCTCATTTTGAGTGGGGAATCCCAGAAGGGTGGGGAATGGGAATTTAAAAACACACACACACACACACACACAAACAAAACACAAAAACAGAAACAAGGGGGGAAAAGAAGGAGAGACTCAGTTTGTGTATTTCTGCTTCTTGCTGGTGAGTCTGACAATAAAACTGTCAACATTACAATATAGAAATTGCTTAGTAGCTCATTTGAAAGTTATCCCTCCAAAGTCACAAAATCATTCATAATTAATTGTCAATTGATTGATGCAGGCCTATGCCATAGGAGTTCTGAGGAGGTGAGATCAATGTGGATTGAGGCAGCCCAAGGGCCTTGAACAAAGACCAGGACTGCAGTGCGAAATGGAAGGAGCAGCTTTTGAGGGTGGGGAGGCAACGGTGTTCCCTGGGTGACTTGAATTCACAGGGTCATGATGCTCCCAACAGGGTGCCCTGCAGACGCTGGCTGAAGTAGAACATATGCCACATCTGAGCAAAGTGTCATTGACACCTTCACTGCATGGGGTGTTTTGAGCCGTTGAACTGAGGCCTCCTAGATCTAGTACAGAATTTGTGTTTGACTTGATGTTCTGTATGGAAGCGTATAGCGCACTCCTCTATTTCCCCTCTTGTCTAATTCTGTTGTATGGAGGATGCTGACTGCTGTTGACACTTTGACATGCAGTTCTCTTTCTATGCATCTATATATGTAGATACAGATACATATCCATGTATACACCAACATTCATACAAATTCTAAACCTAAATGGGATCAGTTATATGTATACAATTTTCATGAATTGCTTGATTTATTGTCTAAGCATGTACCTGAATGATCATTCCTCATCAATTGCCTTCATTCTTTTATATTCCACAGTGTCCTAGATGAAATGGTAACCCACTCCAGTATTCTTGCCTGGAGAATCCCCACAGACAAGAGCCTGGTGGGCTACAGTCCATCAGGTTGCAAAGAGTCAGACATGATTGAAGTGACTTAGCACACACTGGATTGATGGCCATATAACTTGTTTTCAATTTTTCTCTAGGGTAAAAATCATCTTGATATTTACACTTTTGGACCAACTATTCATTTCTCTGTAGGACAGGTTCATAAAAATAGAATTGCTAACTTTGAAAAAAATCCACTAGATTAAGTTCCAAAAAGATTCTATCTACATCACACTGAAGTATATAATATGTGTTAATGCCCACTTCCCCTCATCAATGTTATCTTTCTCTGTTTGCAAAATTGGTGTGTGAAAAATGGTATTTCATTGTTTTAAAATGCATGTTATTGATTACTAGTGAGGTTTAATATCTTTTTAATGTGATTAACCCTTTTTTCAAGTTTTTTTTTTTTTATGGCTCCAAAGAAGCCATTTGTCTCATTTCTAGTCCTCAAGCCCTCATTAAAATTCTTCAATTAGAATAAAATCAGTTTGACTTCCACTGAATCTTTCCTAACCATCAAATACCTAAGCCAAGTAATGTGAAAGTGTTAAGTGAGTTAAATAATCAATTGATCAATATGTATTCACTGGGCAATTAATGCTTCTAGTCTGTTCTGGATATTGTTGTGGATATGGCGCTGGCCTTTAAGAAGCTTATGTGATCTTTTAGGGTGATAAGACTCAAACTGTAATCAATGGCAGCACCACTGTTTACTAGACCCCAAGGACTGTAGGAAACCCTGGAAGAGAGGGGCTCTGTGGGTTGGAGTAGCTGAAAAAGGCTTAATAAAGAAGTTGTAGTTGTTCTTAACCTTGAAGGGGCCTTTTGGAGGAAGGGAGTGCATTTTAGGTTGGGAAGAATAGTGTGAGACAAGATACTACGTGGGTAAACTGCAGCTTTTGGAGAGGAACAAGGAATATGGTCATCCTGAAGCAGGAATCATGGAAACCTAAAGGAGTCCACAAATTCTTGAGCTGCTGTGTATACTACCCCCAGCCCCACCTTTGTCTTGATCTGCCTTTGTGAGGCTATATGTCAGGGAGTGAGCTATCAGGCTCAGGGTCCAGGAGGACAGATAAGGACAGGGGCAAAGCTCTGCCTTGTGAAACTCCACCAGATCCCCCAGGAAGCTGCTGGATCAGAGACCTGCCTGATTGCAGCCCCTAAAGCCTCATCATTTTGTCCAGAGGTGCCATTGCTGCAATTACAATCCAAACCCGGAGTCAATTACTCACTGTGTGAATCACCCCCAAAAGATTGCTTTTTCCTTTTCCATTAGTATCACACATAATTGCACTCTGTGTGGTTCCTAAACTCTTATTCCTGACTTCAATGTCCGTGAGGATGTGGGGTGGTTATAAAGTCCCTTCAGCTCCTATCACTGACCTCACTGACACTTTACATAAGGCTCTTTTATTATTTACTTCATTAACAATACATCCAAACTCCTACCATTAATTTTTTAGCTCCTCGTGAGGAAAGAATCATTGTGTTTTCCCTGCTGATTTTTCCATATGCTCATCCTTTCCTCTTTTTATTTGTCTCCTTATTAATGGGGAATGTTAACACTCACACACCCTTCAGCTGTCAGGGTGCCTGATTTTGGTGGTCCTGTGCTTTCTTTTTGATGGGCATTCTCCATTGCAGACCCCACCCTTCCCTATCTCTTGGCTCACAAGATCACAATGAACTGACCCAGGGCGTCTTTCTCTGTCTTTCTCCCTGTTTCAATGTCAATCAAGCAGTTAAGCCCTGCTTTCACTTTCTTTCTGCTATTGAGTGTGGCTGCCCCATGTATTACCTGCCCTTGTGTGTGTGCATGCTAAGTTACTTCAATGAGTCCTACTCTTGGCAACCCTATTGGACTGTAGACTGCTGGGCTCCTCTGTCCATGGGTCTCCAGGCAAGAATACTGGAGGGTGTTGCCATGCCCTCCTCCAGGAGATCTTCCTGACCCAGGGATCAAACCCACATTTTCTGCAGCTCCTGCATTGCAGATGGATTATTTACCACTGAGCCATTAGGGAAGCCCATCACCTGCCCTTAGGGTTACTATATGGGATCAACCAACTCATCATAAAAGGGCAAAAGCCATGCTGATCCCTCAGCAGCAAGGGAGACAGACGATGAGAAGAAGCTGGGGTAGGGTAGGGTATCAACCCAGCAGGCAGGCCTCCATCTGGCATACAGAGGACACTGTTCGATATTCGGGCCAGAACTCATGCAAAAGCCCTAGTCTGGTTAAAAAAGAATCATTAGGAGGGGATTTTAGTCAGTGGCGATATTTCCAGAAAGTTAAATAGTAGTGGCTCTTGGAAACATTTCACAGGAAACACATTCACCGCCGGAGTATATGATGGGCTGAGGCATTCAAAAGCCAGAACAGGAACGTGACACCACAGTGTGCAAACATTCCAAACACGTGGGCAATGTCTTAGTCCAGGAGCACAGGGGCCAGAAAGGATAGGAAACCCAAGCCAAGGTACAGTCATGAGACTGGACAAGCAGAGGAGGGGCTTCCAGGGAGGTGTAGAGTGTGAATGAGTATTTAGAGAGCACCACCAAGTCTAGGGGTGCTAGTGGTAAAGAACCCACCTGCCAATGCAGGACACATAAGAAACATGGGTTTGATACCTGGAACAGGAAGATCCCCTAGAGGAGGGCATGGCAACCCCCTCCAGTATTCTAGCCTGGAGGATCCCATGGGCAGAGGAGCCTGGTGGGCCACAGTCCAGAGGGTCGCAGAATCAGACACAACTGAAGCGACTTAACACACATGCACACACACATACACACACACCCTCCAAATCTAGAGTCACAAATTTAATGATTTTTCACCTACAACTAATGTCTCACTCCAATTCAACAGTCTATTGTGTTATTTCCTGCAAATTGCCTTCCTCAAACCTTTTCAATTTAGTTTCCATGAAAGTAATAATTATATTTCTTTTGCAATCATACTTTGTTGATTTACATAATATTTAGTTAAAATGTGTCATTATAATAAAAAGCCCCAAATGGCAAAAATATATTTCGTCATAAACATAACTGACTCTTGGTGAGCATGGAACTCACAGGTGGTAACAGAGGTATGTAGGTAAACCAGGGAATTGCCTCCCAGTCAGAGGCTTTTAGTTTGCTCTGGGCATAAGAGAGAATACCAATTAATCTTAAGTGTGAGGCAAGTGTCATTTCCTGTCCTTCTCTACTGCCTCTCAGCCAGAAGGAGAGTATAAGGCCCTGAAGGATGAGAGATCATGAATTCAAGGAGGGAATGTGGCTGAAAGATGAAGGGTGATGAGTTGCTTAAAATCTTCTATTTATATATACTTGCTGTATACATGCGGCTAAGGCAATGGCACCCCACTTCAGTACTCTTGTCTGGGAAATCCCATGGACGGAGGAGCCTGATAGGCTACAGTCCATGGGGCCACTAAGAGTCGGACAAGACTGAGCGACTTCACTTTCACTTTTCACTTTCATGCATTGGAGAAGGAAATGGCAACACACTCCGGTGTTCTTGCCTGGAGACTCCCAGGGACAGGGGAGCCTGGTGGGCTGCCGTCTCTGGGGTCGCACAGAGTTGGACACGACTAATGCGACTTAGCAGCAGCAGCAGCAGCTGTGTACATGGGAGAAGGTAATGGTGCCCCACTCCAGTACTCTTGCCTGGAAAATCTCATGGACAGAGGAGCCTGGTGGGCTGCAGTCCATGGGGTCGCTATGAGTCGGACACGACTGAGTGACTTCACTTTCACTTTTCACCTACATGCATTGGAGAAGGAAATGGCAACACACTCCGGTGTTCTTGCCTGGAGAATCCTGGGGAAGGGGGAGCCTGGTGGGCTGCTGTCTATGGGGTCACACAGAGTCGGACACAACTGAAGCGACCTAGCAGCAGCAGCAGCTGTATACATGTGTGCATGCATGAGCGTGAAAGTGTATGTGTATTGCAAAGAAATAACAATCTTCTTGAAGGCAACTGCAAGCAAAGTGGTGACGTTAGAGACCAGACTGCAAATAATTAAGACATGTCTAAATGGAAAGGCTGGAGAAGGCAATGGCACCCCACTCCAGTACTCTTGCCTGGAAAATCCCATGGGTGGAGGAGCCTGGTGGGCTGCAGTCCATGGGGTTGCTACGAGTCGGACACGACTGAGCGACTTCACTTTCACTTTTCACTTTCATGCATTGGAGAAGGAAATGGCAACCCACTCCAGTGTTCTTGCCTGGAGAATCCCAGGGACGGGGGAGCCTGGTGGGCTGCCGTCTATGGGGTCGCACAGAGTCGGACACGACTGAAGTGACTTAGCAGCAGCAGCAGTGGCAAATGGAAAGGCAGTTGAAATAGCAGGCGTGGACTATTTTTCAAAGGAATTAAGGGCCCAGGTAAAGGAGAATGATAAGGACTTCAGTGGAGGAACAAGAGAAAATCAAGACAAACTTTGTAACATAAACAAGAGAAAATCATGTTTATAGTTGAAAGTAGCATGCTGATGGAGAGGGATGTTGGAAGATGAAGCTGAGAAGATGTGCTACAAAAACAAAAGCAAATGATACAAATATCAGTTCATACAAGAGCAGATAAAGTTCTAAGACAAAGGCAGGGATGTATGGAAACACTGAGACACGATTCAGCAACCTCTCTAAGAAAAGAATCCATAAATCTATAGACTGAGATGATGTTTTTAATGCAATGATGTTACTGGAAATAAAATACATACAGTGATTGTGTAAATGAGGGAATTGAAACTATGTAAGTGCATCGAGAAAGACTTACCAGGTAAGGATAAGACTGAAATGTGAACAGAAATATGAAAAGGGATTTTCCAGGCAAAGTAACAGGGTGGGGGAGTTTTGGGCAGAGGACTCACACGTGCATCTCACAGTGTGACGATGCAGAGTTGGGTTAGTGGTTTGGTGTGGCTTCTGCGCACTTTCACTTTTCACTTTCATGCATTGGAGAAGGAAATGGCAACCCACTCCAGTGTTCTTGCCTGGAGAATCCCAGGGACGGGGGAGCCTCGTGGGCTGCCGTCTCTGGGGTCGCACAGAGTCGGACAGGACTGAAGCGACTTAGCAGCAGCAGCAGTGGCTTATGCACAGCGCGCTTGTGGTGGGGGTGGGAGTTGGGGGGCAAGGCTGAAGCTGAACACATTGGCAGCAACATTTTTACCTTTATATTTTTATTCTTAGAGTGAGGAGATTGAATTTTACCTTGTAAATTTGGGGACCTCTGTCCAGCAATGATTTTGGAAAATCTGATTCATGTTTATTATGAAGTTGCAGATATAATAGTGTGAAAGAAATGCAATAACCGGATTATTTTCCTGGAACAATAGTTATAGTCCCCTGTTTTGAGAAAAAGTCTTTCTTCAGCATCTTTAAGGGCAT
Source organism: Bubalus kerabau (assembly GCF_029407905.1). Taxonomy (NCBI): domain Eukaryota; kingdom Metazoa; phylum Chordata; class Mammalia; order Artiodactyla; family Bovidae; genus Bubalus; species Bubalus kerabau. The sequence goes on along the minus strand of NC_073644.1, from coordinate 22,155,122 downwards.
GTGGAATTTGAAACGTAAAACAGAAGGTCTTTGTTTCCTAATTTAGGCCTAATGAGAATTCTTTCTCTGTATATATATGGATATATGGGCTTCCCTGGTGACTCAGTGCTAAAGAATCTTCCTTTCAATGCAGGAGACATGGATTTGATACCTGGGTTGGAAAGATACCCTGGAGAAGAAAACTGTAACCCACTCTAGTATACTTGCCTGGGAAATCCCAAGGACAGAGGAGACTGTGGGCTATATAGTCCATGAGGTCACAAAAGTGTCGGAATGACTTTGCAACTAAAACAACAACAACAACTATATATATATATATCATATGTGTATGTGAGTGTAAGCATAATATATATACACACACATACATTGATCCAGAAAATAAGATGAAATTGATGTATAGGGTTAAATTGTAGAGGCTAACTTTATGTTCAATAAAGCATTTTAATTTTCAGAAAGAAGAAAGAAATGGGAAAATAACAAGGAGGCTTCTGTCTGAGATCCCAAGGCAGAGGTAAAAGGCTGGAAGAGAAGATAAATGTGAGCTCTCTGCAGAGAAGGAGAATTGCTCTCCTTAACCCAGGCAGGGGAGAATAGGTCCTAAGGAAAGAAGGGTTTAGTAAGACTTTCTGAGGGTTCTTAGTCTTCTATGAGTTTTCTTTCCTTTTCTTTTTTTTTTTTTGGAAAACATCGACCAGAAAGCTTTGTTGTCTAGGAAAGGGTAAAAGGATGTCTGGTTGAATTGGAATTGACAAAACTAGGCAACTCAGAGAGGGCAGTCTCAGGAGCAGCCTTTAACCACAAAAGAGATATTGAAGGCGATGCAATCGATAGAACTGGAGCGGGCGCGGGAGGAAGATGATGAAACCCATCAAATTTGATCACTGGGCAGAAGTGGTCAGCGTCAGCTTCCTCTTCAAGGGTCACTCGATGTCAGCCTCCATTCAGGGGCTTTCGCCTCCCCTGCTGATTGCATTCTTAGGACCATAAAGTTGGAATGTCGAGAGGGAAAAATGCATGCTGCCTGCTCCAAACTTCTTGAAGTCCCTTTCACAGTGGCCTATCTGGGTAGGTTTTCTGGATTCCTGGGTTACAGAGACTCAACTGCCCAGAGTACACAATAGGCAGGACCACTCTATCTGAAGACACATTCATCATTCATTCATTTGTTCAAGTTTATTCCTATTTGCAGAAGATTTTAAGAAATATGGCTATAAATCCTTTGCAGCTTCTTCCATCAAGAGGTGGAGTCTGTTTCCCCTGACTGAGCACTCTTCTTGATTTAACAGAACAGGGAGAGACACGTGACTGCCCCAGACGTTGCCATTGTATCTGAGCTGAGACAATTGTGCAAACCCTGCTGAACCATGTGCACAGAAATGGGCTCAGCTGAGCCCAATTCCAAATGCTTTCCCACAGGGTTCTTAGCAAACCAAGGGGCTCAAAATAAGTATTTGAGTAAATAGGTTTGGGGGTAGTTTATTATGTGGCACCAGCTAGCTGATCATCTAAAGATAGATTTAGGAAGACTCACAGTAGAAGGGATCCAGAAATCAATATTGGATTTCTGGAATACTGAATCCCTCCAGGATATCAGAGGCTCATCAAAATAAGATTAAGGAGAAAATAGCTATCTTAAAACCATCCTAATAAATTATCATTAAACATCAAGAATCCAATCATAACATTCAGGCAAAACTCCAGGTAAATGCTGATTGCAGTTAGAAAACATCCGTTCAAATGACTGCATTGTAACAAGAAAACAGTGATGTGCATAGCATCTATAAAGGATGTAACAGGAGTCAAAAAAAAAAAAAAGAAAGAAAAGGGAGTGTTCTCTGTCCCTGGAAAGATGAGACAGGGAGTGTGTTTTGGCATCTCTTGAGTGGTAGATATAAGCCTGTCACCGAGTGGGGAGCAATTGCCTGTGAATTTGACTATCTGATCGAGGTCACCCCTTTCTCTACCTGCTTTGTTCCCCTTTTATCAAACAACCTTTGGAGTATAATCTAGGTTCGTGTACATACTTGTTCATAGGAGAGCATGTTCTTATCCATAAGCACTGACAGTCTATCTACTTAATAGTTATATTTCTCATTGTAAATTAATGAACTGAGCTTCTGTGTTTTATAGACTGTCTTTGTAAGCTTGATTCATGCATTTGCTGGGCTACCAGTCTGGCTTCAGGCCTATAAGCCTAGGATGAAGAGAATGGTAAATTCACCAAACATATGCTCTACTTGAGTGGGAAACAAGTGCCTTCACTGGCAATACCTGACCTCATTTGTACCTTTTACTCAAACTCAGAACAGCCCAAGTCTCCTGATGTTCTGGTCAAGGCCTCTTTCACTTCTCCTTGTGGTTAGTTATAATGCAAGCAAATGCTTCTTGAGGGCTCAGTGGGTGCCAGACGTTGCTCTAAGGGCTTTACAAGGGTAAAGTAAACCTCACAGTGACCTGAGGTGTAATGCTATTCTGATTTGACAGATGAGGAACCTGAGAGACAGACAGGTTTAGTAATTTTCACATAGCTAGGAAACATAGCAGAGAAGGCAATGGCACCCGCCTCCAGTACTTTTGCCTAGAAAATCCTGTGGATGGAGGAGCCTGGTAGGCTGCAGTCCATGGGGTCGCTAGAGTCGGACACGTCTGAGCGATTTCACTTTCACTTTTCACTTTGATGCATTGGAGAAGGAAATGGCAACCCACTCCAGTGTTCTTGTCTGGAGAATCCCAGGGACAGGGAAGCCTGGTGGGTTACCATCTATGGGGTTGCACAGAGTTGGACACGACTGAAATGACGCAGCAGCAGCAGCAGCAGCAGGAAGCACAGAGCTGGGATTCAAACTTAGGAGGTATATTTCAGGATGCTTACCTATGATCACCAAGCTCACCGATGGACATTACTTGTCCAACCAGGGTGATGCTGTCTTTTTTCAAACCCCATCCCTTTAAGAAGAAATCTGAACATCTTCAAACATCTAACAGATTAAGTCCAAAGCTTCTATATGGCTTTAAAGGCACTTTAAATCTGATTCAGTCTGATCTCAATGTATTGATAGAACATCAACTCCTATGTTTCATTTAATTTTAGCAATTACCTGAAATGTTTTATATGCCAAATATCAAGCTCTATGCTGATGGAGAAACAATGATAAATAGTTTATAAATAGGCAAATAAAATACAAATCTGTGAAAATATAGCAGAATTAGGCAGTTGGTGTGTGTTTGTAGCAGAAGAAATTCACCTCTGAACTGGGGATGCTGATGACTCGGAAAGGAGATAGAATGTAAGGTCATCTCAATGAGGATTGTGTTAGACCAAGTGGAAAGAGAAAATAATTCATTACAGATAAGAAGAACAACATAAGCAAAGACAAGATCTTAAAAGAGCCAGGGTCATTTTAGGAACAGAAAATGCACAAGTGTGATAAGAGCAAATGAGTATGATTTCAATTAAGGTGAAAAAAATAGAGTGCAGCTGGTGGTGGACAGGCTAAGAGGTTTAAACTTAAAGTGATAGGTCAACTCAGTGATTTTAGCACATTCACAGTGAGTTTATGATTGAAGCCTTGAGAATTGTGAGGCTCTTCAATGTAGACTTGAAAACACAATCGGTGCTTGAGAGGACTACTCATTTAATTCCTTGTTCTGAACTGTTTATCTGCAACTCTGATGGAGAATCATGGGGTGCATAGGTACTAATGTGGTGTTTCCAGGGGCACATTCTGAGTCTCAGTATTCACTTCAAATGCTCCTCAGTTGATGATTTCCAGGGTCACCTTTGTTTGAGACAAGCCTAGTATTTCTGTCTTAAATGTTTGCAAAGCTCAACAAGATAATAAAACCTTTGAAAATTTCTACCACACAAAAATGTCTTCAGCTATATTTAATATAGCTTTCCAAGCTTATTGCTATGAAATTTCCCTTGGCTTCTGAAAACACTATTATTATATAGGTTAGTGTTGCTTTCTGTTGAAGATTTGGGAATCTTCCATTTAGTTGATGTCCTTCATTAAACAAATGCCACAATATATCTTCTTCCTTTTGGGGACAGTAGGCAGAGCACATAACTTGCAATGGGGCAGCTAAGTTCTGGTCCTCAGAACTGATCAACAGTGTGACATTGTATGGATAATGGAGCTGAACCAATATTTTTTCATAGGATGAGTGAAACTGATGACTTCTGACTTTTCTTCTAAGACAATCACAGGAATAGGTTGGACGAACATATTCATAGTTTTGAATATAGAAGGATAGTTATTGGTTTTATACACTGAAGTTTTGGCCTGAATTCTGAACCAGGTCAAGAGTGTATTAATATTATAACCAGATAATATCTTTGTACCACTCTCCCTGGACTCAAATGACCTGAAATAGCGTGGCTTCTGCCTTAACCCCTAATCTTAAGTGATCTGAGAAAAGAAGCATGAGCTTTAAGATAAAGGCAACATTTCTACCACCAGCTGCCCTAAAAATGTTCTGTGCAAAGGTCCTGAACTGGAGATCTTAGAAACAGGGTCGTCAGCACTGACTGGAGCAAGTCAGATCCCTTGTTTGCTGCAGTTTCATGACTTTGGAAAGTGGATTTTAGACTAGACCGGGGTCAAATTTCTCTCAGTGTGCAAAAATATTGCTCTTGTGATCATGTAGAAGGGAACATTAGGACGTAAAGGAAAATTTGGACTCCCATTTCATTCTGAAGAGATATTGAGTGTTTCTGTTTCTTACTTCTGTCCTTACATGTATACACTTTCCTTACAGTGAAGAGTCCAAATTTAGCACATGAATGTCAGATAGGAAATGTGGAGGTTTTTGAGATTAACATTCTGGTAAACCCATCTCTAGTGATTGAGGCACTTCTTTGCACCATTTGTCTGCTTTAAGCGTCTGTTTTGATGTCTATGTACCAGCTTTGAGTTCACCTCCTAACTAAGAGGATCCACCATGTGGATTCCTGAACTCCAGAAATCAGGGCCCATCAAGCAGTGGCTGCTCTAATTCCCCAAAGAGGCCAACTCCTCCCCCGGAACTACAACTAAAGGAAAGTAGAAGCTGGCTGTGACAGCTCAAATGCAATGACCTTGAATTTCCTCTTTTCTTAAGCCTTTTTTTTTTTTTAATGAATTGCCAAGAGGCTATTGGTTGGAGAGGCAGAAAGGGAATTAGAAAGGTGGAAATGTAAAGTGCAAAGTGGGTGGTTTCATGGATAAAAGTATTTGGGGGAGGACAGGTTGAAAAATTTGTTGAGTTTAGGGGGTATACAATATATTTTATGTTTTATTGTTGCTGCAATAGGGCTGAGAAATCCGCTTATGGAGTTGGCAGTGAGATAGTCAACCAACCCCAGGAATACCAATATGTCAAAAGGAAACCTTTTCCTTTCAGCAAATAAAATATTAAGAGGGCTCAACAAGAGCCAGTGGGAAGTGGCCTGGAGAAGGAGATGAAAAATTAATTTTAATGCATGGAAGACTAAGTAATTCACTTATTTCACAACCTCAATCAATTTTAATATTTTAGTATTTAATGTGAATGTAGTGGCTCTCCAATAATATTTTAAAATTTGTTTCTCCCTTTTTGGCTTTTGTCCTATGAGTACTTGAGCACTTTCTATTTTCTTGGCCATTTTTCTTAGTGTCTAGATAGGGAGGTTTCAATGATTTCACATTACTCAAGGCTAGAATCTACCCTCTCCTCTCTTCACCAGTTTTAAAAGTTATAAGATTACTAAATGGGGAGCAGAGGCAGCAGGAAAGACCCTAAACCAGCTTTTAGGCAGGCTGATTTTTGGAAAGGCCACTGAACCCCGAGAGCCTCTCACATCTTCTGGGACAAGCCATTGCGTGGAGAGCAAAACGGGCTCATTTAGCCATTAGTCCTTTGGATATCAGCCCAAGAGGGGAAGCTGTCTGCCTTTCCCCACAATTTAGACACTTATCTTACAAATTCACCAAGCTCGGTGATTTCTGAACAATGCCAGCTGTTAGGGAGCCATTTCCCTGGCATTTTCCCCATAATTTGATTTGAAAGGAAAAGATTAAACTCAGTCCGACCCAGAACTGTCAGCCCAATGCCCTCAAAGAGTTTGACAGAAAAAAACAAAAAACCAACAAAACCTTGCAGACACTTAGATGAAGAGACCACCTGCACCTGTGTGTTAAGGCAAGCTCTCAGGCACATCTACAGGCCAGAAAAGGAAGGTGGGTAGGACCAACCACGGAGACTTCCCCCCGAAATACGGATGAAAGGGAAAACTCAATTCACGTCCTTATTGATGACCAACATTTAGGCAATGACAATTTTAGGAACAAGGCTAGATTGCATTTAAATGGTGAGTGGCTGGTATGAGTTAAAATGTTAGCATTTTAACTATATTTAACTGAAATATTTCAAATGTTAGCATTTTAACGATAGTTATAGCAGCTAAGTTTTCCAGGGTGTGGTGATGTCACTTCCAAATCAGTAATAAACATTCTATCTATTCTTCTATAACTGAGTAAATAAAAATATCAGATTTTTTTGTGTGTGAAATACTTATTTTACTTAATGCTCCCCTCAAAATATGATTTTGATCATAGTCTTACCTTTGTTTCTCTGGTAAGGTCATTGATTCCTGGAGAGGTTAACTTGTTAACAGTGAAACAGCTGATAAACACTAGAATTGGATCTTGGTCCAGCTTTAGATCTGGGGTCTTATTGTTTTGTTACGCACCTTCCCTGCAAAACGCAAGGGAGGAATGTGTTATAAAATTTTTAGCCCATGTTGGTTGAAAACTAACCTGGTGAAATCTGAAACTGGCCCCTATACACAAAGAGTAAGGAGAGACCAAGAAAGAGTCAGGTGGTGGTGTTAAGAAGAAGGAAATTTACAAAGGAGGCTTATCTCTAGAGCTATAAGGTGAGTAGATCTGCCCCCACCCACCAGCATCTTAAGAGTTTATGGAGATTGTGAAGTCAGATTCTGTCACATATACCATCCACATGGTCTCAAAAATACATACCTCCTTCAAGCCTGCATCATTGAAAATGGCTCCCACTTTGGGAACAGTTGGTGAAACATACATTCCAAGGATAGGAAGTGGGGACAATAAGCCTGGTTCCAGCTCTTGGGTCAACCAGCACTCATATCTTCTTGATGATCTCCTCCAACAATCCAATGGAGTTCTTAACTTATACTGATGCTCAAACTTTCTCAAATATAAGTATTTTAAATTATCCTTCTTGAAATTGGTCTCATTGTTCTTCTTCCCTGGGCTCTACTTCAGTTTACTGAGGGATATGTTGGGGAGACCATGGATGCTTCTGTTGATACCACCCTCTAAGTTTAGAAGCAAGTCTCAAATATTTCTAATTTATTTTGATAAATGTCAATGTTTAATATCAAGAAATATATTATAAAGTCACAACATATTCTTTCAATTTAGAAATAATCCAATTCCTCCATTTCACAGGTGAAGAAAGTTAGATATAGAGACTAACTTCCCCAGAGTCACAAAGGTCAGTTCAGTATTCAGTTGTGTCCGACTCTTTGCAACCCCATGAACCACAGCATGCCAGGCCTCCCTGTCCATCACCAACTCATGGAGTCCACTCAAATCCATGTCCATTGAGTCATTGGCACCATCCAACCATCTCATCCTCTGTCGTCCCTTTCTCCTTCTGCCCCCAATTCCTCCCAGCATCAGGGTCTTTTCCAGTGAGTCAGCTCTTCACATCAGGTGGCCAAAGTATTGGAGTTTCAGCTTCAGCATCAGTCCTTCCAATGAACACCCAGGACTGATCTCCTTTAGGATAGACTGATTGGATCTCCTTGTAGTCCAAGGGACTCTCAAGAGTCTTCTCCAACACCACAGTTCAAAAGCATCAGTTCTTCTTCACTCAGCTTTCTTTATAGGCCAACTCTCACATCCATACATGACTACTGGAAAAACCATAGCCTTTACTAGATGGATCTTTGATGACAAAGTAGTGTCTCTGCTTTTTAATATGCTATCTAGGTTGGTCATAACTTTCCTTCCAAGGAGTAAGTGTCTTTTAATTTCATGGTTGCAGTCACCATTTGCAGTGATTTTGGAGCCCAGAAAAATAAAGTCAATCACTGTTTCCACTGTTTCCCCATCTATTTGCCGTGAAGTGATGGGACCGCATGCCATGATCTTAGTTTTCTGAATGTTGAGCTTTTTTTTTTTTTTTTTAAATTTTATTTTATTTTTAAACTTTACATAACTGTATTAGATTTGCCAAATATCAAAATGAATCCGCCACAGGTTTACATGTGTTCCCCATCCTGAACCCTCCTCCCTCCTCCCTCCCCATTCCATCCCTCTGGGTCGTCCCAGTGCACCAGCCCCAAGCATCCAGTATCGTGCATCGGACCTGGACTGGCAACTCATTTCATACATGATATTTTACATGTTTCAATGCCATTCTCCCAAATCTTCCCACCCTCTCCCTCTCCCACAGAGTCCATAAGACTGTTCTATACATCAGTGTCTCTTTTGCTGTCTCGTACACAGGGTTATTGTTACCATCTTTCTAAATTCCATATATATGCGTTAGTATACTGTATTGGTGTTTTTCTTTCTGGCTTACTTCACTCTGTATAATAGGCTCCAGTTTCATCCACCTCATCAGAACTGATTCAAATGTATTCTTTTTAATGGCTGAATAATACTCCATTGTGTATATGTACCACAGCTTGCTTATCCATTCATCTGCTGATGGACATCTAGGTTGCTTCCATGTCCTGGCTATTATAAACAGTGCTGCGATGAACATTGGGGTACTCGTGTCTCTTTCCCTTCTGGTTTTCTCAGTGTGTATGCCCAGCAGTGGGATTGCTGGATCATAAGGTATGTCTATTTCCAGTTTTTTAAGGAATCTCCACACTGTTCTCCATAGTGGCTGTACTAGTTTGCATTCCCACCAACAGTGTAAGAGGGTTCCCTTTTCTCCACACCCTCTCCAGCATTTATTACTTGTAGACTTTTGGATTGCAGCCATTCTGACTGGTGTGAAATGGTACCTCATAGTGGTTTTGATTTGCATTTCTCTGATAATGAGTGATGTTGAGCATCTTTTCATGTGTTTGTTAGCCATCTGTATGTCTTCTTTGGAGAAATGTCTATTTAGTTCTTTGGCCCATTTTTTGATTGGGTCATTTATTTTTCTGGAGTTGAGCTGTAGGAGTTGCTTGTATATTCTCGAGATTAGTTGTTTGTCAGTTGCTTCATTTGCTATTATCTTCTCCCATTCTGAAGGCTGTCTTTTCACCTTGCTAATAGTTTCCTTTGATGTGCAGAAGCTTTTAAGGTTAATTAGGTCCCATTTGTTTATTTTTGCTTTTATTTCCAATATTCTGGGAGGTGGGTCATAGAGGATCCTGCTGTGATGTATGTCAGAGAGTGTTTTGCCTATGTTCTCCTCTAGGAGTTTTATAGTTTCTGGTCTTATGTTTAGATCTTTAATCCATTTTGAGTTTATTTTTGTGTATGGTGTTAGAAAGTGTTCTAGTTTCATTCTTTTACAAGTGGTTGACCAGAGTTCCCAGCACCACTTGTTAAAGAGATTGTCTTTAATCCATTGTATATTCTTGCCTCCTTTGTCGAAGATAAGGTGTCCATATGTGCGTGGATTTATCTCTGGGCTTTCTATTTTGTTCCATTGATCTATATTTCTGTCTTTGTGCCAGTACCATACTGTCTTGATAACTGTGGCTTTGTAGTAGAGCCTGAAGTCAGGTAGGTTGATTCCTCCCGTTCCATTCTTCTTTCTCAAGATCGCTTTGGCTATTCGAGGTTTTTTGTTTTTCCATACAAATTGTGAAATTATTTGTTCTAGCTCTGTGAAGAATGCTGTTGGTAGCTTGATAGGGATTGCATTGAATCTATAGATTGCTTTGGGTAGTATACTCATTTTCACTACATTGATTCTTCCAATCCATGAACATGGTATATTTCTCCATCTGTTAGTGTCCTCTTTGATTTCTTTCACCAGTGTTTTATAGTTTTCTATATATAGGTCTTTAGTTTCTTTAGGTAGATATATTCCTAAGTATTTTATTCTTTCCGTTGCAATGGTGAATGGAATTGTTTCCTTAATTTCTCTTTCTGTTTTCTCATTATTAGTGTATAGGAATGCAAGGGATTTCTGTGTGTTGATTTTATATCCTGCAACTTTACTATAGTCATTGATTAGTTCTAGTAATTTTCTGGTGGAGTCTTTAGGGTTTTCTATGTAGAGGATCATGTCATCTGCAAACAGTGAGAGCTTTACTTCTTCTTTTCCAATTTGGATTCCTTTTATTTCTTTTTCTGCTCTGATTGCTGTGGCCAAAACTTCCAAAACTATGTTGAATAGTAATGGTGAAAGTGGGCACCCTTGTCTTGTTCCTGACTTTAGAGGAAATGCTTTCAATTTTTCACCATTGAGGATAATGTTTGCTGTGGGTTTGTCATATATAGCTTTGATTATGTTGAGGTATGTTCCTTCTATTCCTGCTTTCTGGAGAGTTTTTATCATAAATGGATGTTGAATTTTGTCAAAGGCTTTCTCTGCATCTATTGAGATAATCATATGGTTTTTATTTTTCAATTTGTTAATGTGGTGTATTACATTGATTGATTTGCGGATATTGAAGAATCCTTGCATCCCTGGGATAAAGCCCACTTGGTCATGGTGTATGATCTTTTTAATGTGTTGTTGGATTCTGATTGCTAGAATTTTGTTAAGGATTTTTGCATCTATGTTCATCAGTGATATTGGCCTGTAGTTTTCTTTTTTTGTGGGATCTTTGTCAGGTTTTGGTATTAGGGTGATGGTGGCCTCATAGAATGAGTTTGGAAGTTTACCATCCTCTGCAATTTTCTGGAAGAGTTTGAGCAGGATAGGTGTTAGCTCTTCTCTAAATTTTTGGTAGAATTCAGCTGTGAAGCCGTCTGGACCTGGGCTTTTATTTGCTGGAAGATTTTTGATTACAGTTTCAATTTCCGTGCTTGTGATGGGTCTGTTAAGATTTTCTATTTCTTCCTGATCGAGTTTTGGAAAGTTGTACTTTTCTAAGAATTTGTCCATTTCTTCCTCGTTGTCCATTTTATTGGCATATAATTGTTGATAGTAGTCTCTTATGATCCTTTGTATTTCTGTGTTGTCTGTTGTGATCTCTCCATTTTCATTTCTAATTTTATTGATTTGATTTTTCTCCCTTTGTTTCTTGATGAGTCTGGCTAATGGTTTGTCAATTTTATTTATCCTTTCAAAGAACCAGCTTTTGGTTTTGTTGATTTTTGCTATGGTCTCTTTTGTTTCTTTTGCATTTATTTCTGCTCTAATTTTTAAGATTTCTTTCCTTCTACTAACCCTGGGGTTCTTCATTTCTTCCTTTTCTAGTTGCTTTAGGTGTAGAGTTAGGTCATTTATTTGACTTTTTTCTTGTTTCTTGAGGTGTGCCTGTATTGCTATGAACTTTCCCCTTAGGACTGCTTTTACCGTGTCCCACAGGTTTTGGGTTGTTGTGTTTTCATTTTCATTCGTTTCTATGCAAATTTTGATTTCTTTTTTGATTTCTTCTGTGATTTGTTGGTTATTCAGCAGCGTGTTGTTCAGCCTCCGTATGTTGGATTTTTTAATAGTTTTTCTCCTGTAATTGAGATCTAATCTTACTGCATTGTGGTCAGAAAAGATGCTTGGAATGATTTCTATTTTTTTGAATTTACCAAGGCTAGCTTTATGGCCCAGGATGTGATCTATCCTGGAGAAGGTTCCATGTGCGCTTGAGAAGAAGGTGAAATTCATTGTTTTGGGATGAAATGTCCTATAGATATCAATTAGGTCTAACTGGTCTATTGTATCGTTTAAAGTTTGTGTTTCCTTGTTAATTTTCTGTTTAGTTGATCTATCCATAGGTGTGAGTGGGGTATTAAAGTCTCCCACTATTATTGTGTTATTGTTAATTTCTTCTTTCATACTTGTTAGCATTTGTCTTACATATTGCGGTGCTCCCGTGTTGGGTGCATATATATTTATAATTGTTATATCTTCTTCTTGGATTGATCCTTTGATCATTATGTAGTGACCATCTTTGTCTCTTTTCACAGTCTTTGTTTTAAAGTCTATTTTATCTGATATGAGTATTGCTACTCCTGCTTTCTTTTGGTCCCTATTCGCATGGAAAATCTTTTTCCAGCCCTTCACTTTCAGTCTGTATGTGTCCCCTGTTTTGAGGTGGGTCTCTTGTAGACAACATATGCAGGGGTCTTGTTTTTGTATCCATTCAGCCAGTCTTTGTCTTTTGGTTGGGGCATTCAACCCATTTACATTTAAGGTAATTACTGATAAGTATGATCCCGTTGCCATTTACTTTATTGTTTTGGGTTCGAATTTATACACAATTTTTGTGTTTCCTGTCTAGAGAATATCCTTTAGTATTTGTTGGAGACCTGGTTTGGTGGTGCAGAATTCTCTCAGCTTTTGCTTGTCTGAAAAGCTTTTGATTTCTCCTTCATACTTGAATGAGATCCTTGCTGGGTACAATAATCTGGGCTGTAGGTTATTTTCTTTCATCATTTTAAGTATGTCTTGCCATTCCCTCCTGGCTTGAAGAGTTTCTATTGAAAGATCAGCTGTTATCCTTATGGGAATTCCCTTGTGTGTTATTTGTTGTTTTTCCCTTGCTGCTTTTAATATTTGTTCTTTGTGTTTGATCTTTGTTAATTTGATTACTATGTGTCTTGGGGTGTTTCGCCTTGGGTTTATCCTGTTTGGGACTCTCTGGGTTTCTTGGACTTGGGTGATTATTTCCTTCCCCATTTTAGGGAAGTTTTCAACTATTATCTCCTCAAGTATTTTCTCATGGTCTTTCTTTTTGTCTTCTTCTTCTGGGACCCCTATGATTCGAATGTTGTAGCGTTTAATATTGTCCTGGAGGTCTCTGAGATTGTCCTCATTTCTTTTAATTCGTTTTTCTTTTATCCTCTCTGATTCATTTATTTCTACCATTCTATCTTCTAATTCACTAATCCTATCTTCTGCCTCTGTTATTCTACTATTTGTTGCCTCCAGAGTGTTTTTAATTTCACTTATTGCATTATTCATTATATATTGACTCTTTTTTATTTCTTCTAAGTCCTTGTTAAACCTTTCTTGCATCTTCTCAATCCTTGCCTCCAGGCTATTTATCTGTGATTCCATTTTAATTTCAAGATTTTGGATCAATTTCACTATCATTATTCGGAATTCTTTATCAGGTAGATTCCCTATCTCTTCCTCTTTTGTTTGGTTTGGTGGGCATTTATCCTGTTCCTTTATCTGCTGGCTATTCCTCTGTCTCTTCATCTTGTTTAAATTGCTGAGTTTGGGGTGTCCTTTCTGTATTCTGGCAGTTTGTGGAGTTCTCTTTATTGTGGCGTTTCCTCGCTGTGTGTGGGTTTGTACAGGTGGCTTGTCAAGGTTTCCTGGTTAGGGAAGCTTGTGTTGATGTTCTGGTGGATGGAGCTGTATTTCTTCTCTCTGGAGTGTAATGAAATGTCCATTAATGAGTTATGAGATGTCTATGGTTTTGGGGTGACTTTGGGCAGCCTGTATCTTGAAGCTCAGGGCTGTGTTCCTTTGTTGCTGGAGAATTTGCTTGTTATGTTTTTCCCTGGAACTTGTTGGCCCTTGTGTGGTGCTTGGTTTCAGTGTCGGTATGGAGGCGTTTGATGAGCTCCTGTCAATTAATGTTCCTTGGAGTCAGGAGTTCCCTGGAGTCAGGGATTGGACTTAAGCCTCCTACTTCCAGTTATCGGTCTTAATTTTACAGTAGTTTCAAAACTTCTCCTTCTATACAGCACCACTGATAAAACATCTACGTTAAAGATGAAAAGTTTCTCTACTGTGAGGGTCACTCAGAGAGGTTCACAGCATTACATGGAGAAGAGAAGAGGGAGGAGGGAGTTAGAGGTGACCCAAATGAGATGAGGTGGAGTCAATAGTGGAGAGAGTGGGCTAGCCAGTAGTCACTTCCTTATGTGCACTCCACAACTGGACCACTCAGAGATGTTCACGGAGTTATACAGGGAAGAGAAGAAGGAGGCAGGAGACAGAGGTGGCCAGAAGGATAAAAGGGGGAAATGAAAAGGCAGGAGACAGATCCAGCCAGTAATCAGTTCCTTAAGTGTTCTCCACCGTCTGGAACACACAGAAATTCACAGAGTTGGGTAGAGTAGAGAGGGGTTAGGGAGGAGATACAGGTGACCTGGTGGAGAAAATGGAGAGTCCAAAGGGAGAGAGAGCAGCCAAGCCAGTAATCTCGTACACTAGTGAAAAATGGGTCCTGAAGATTGGGTTCTTAAAGGTACAAAATTGGTAACAAATACATAAAAACAAAAATTAGAAATCTAGAGTAGAGTTTGGAATTTCAAAAATGCGATGTTAATGAAAAGGAGAAGGAAAAGAAAGAGAGAAAAAACGAACAAAGAAAAACAAACAAGGTCGTGAAAGTAATAAAGAAACTACAGGTACAAAATTGATAACTAATACCAAACAGCAAAAATTAAAAATCTAGAGTAGATTTTGGAATTTCAAAAATACAACGTTTAAAAAAAAAAAAAAAAAAAAAAAAAGAAGAAGAAGAAGAAGAAAAATAAAGAGAGAAAACAAACAAACCAACAAAAACAATGTCGCAAAAATTATAAAGAAAATACAGGTACAAAATTGATATCAAATACCAAAAAGCATAAATTAAAAATCTTGAGTAGAGTTTGGAATTGCAGATATACGATGTTATATAAAAGAAGAAGAGAAAGAAACAGAGGAAAAAAAAAGTCACAGCAATTATGAAAAAAACTATAGGTACAAAATTGATAACATATATCAAAAGGCTAAAATTAAAAATCTAGAGTAGAGTTTGGAATTTCAAAAATGCAATGTTAAAGAAAAGAAGAAAAAGAAAAAAAAAAAAAAAAAAAAAACCACGGTCAAAAAATTATAAAATATGTATATGAAGTTTGCTGAAGAAGAAAAAAAAAAAAAAAAATAGGGTCTTTTTTTTTTTTTTTTGCAAAGTAATAGTTATAAAAGTGAAAATTAAAGGATAATAGAGGACTTAAAAAATTTTTTTTAATTAAAAAAAAAAGAAAGAATGAAAGATTGATCGTAAAAATAGTAAAAATATATCTAGGTCTTTCTCTGGTTTTGTTGTGAGTATTGTGGGTTCAGTTCATTTTTGGCAGTTCCTTAGTCCGACTTATATTTCTCAAGATCTATAGGCCCCTTCCTATGTAATCCGTAGTAACCACAGGGTTTTAATCTATGGCCTGTAGCTTCCAAGGCGTTTCCCTCTGTTATAGCTTCTTCTGTTTGCTGGTCTCTTCAGTGTCTGGTTCCCGCCCTGACACAAAGGGGACGGTGGAGGACCCTATTTTTTTTTTTTTTTAATTTAGGCTCACTTGTTCAGCCGCGCTGTGGGGAGGGAGGGAGGGATGCTGCAAACAGATAACACTGGCGTGCGCTCGAAGTGCCTCGGCCACACTGGGTCTGCCCCCGCTCACGGCGCGTGTAACCTCCCTGCCCACACTGCTTGGGCTCTAGGTTGTTCCGCCGGGAACAATCAGAGGCCGGCCCTGGACTGAGCTCCCAGGTCCAAGCCGCTCAGGTTCAGGCACTCGGGTAGTCCTCAGAGGCGCAGACTCGGTTGGGCCTGCGTTTTGTGTTCTTCCCAGGTCGAGCAGCTCAGGTGATGAGGTGTTTGGCGGGCGCCAATGCTGCGACTTATCGCCTCCCCGCCACTCGGTTATCTGGGTGTAAAACCGGCGCACCTTCTCAGGCAGATGTTGACTGTCCAGACCCCCAAGAAGTTTTAGTTAGCAAAGAAGCCTGCTTACAGTTTTATAGATAGTGTCTCTCTGGGGCTGCGATTGCCCCCTTCCGGCTCTGGCTGCCTGTCACCGGAGGGGGAAGGTCTGCAGCCGGCTATCTCTGTTCAGTCCTTTGTTCTGTGCGCGGGCCTGGCGGTGTCTTAGGTTAGGGCTGGCTTTTCGCGTGGTAGATATCCCACAGTCTGGTTTGCTAGCCCAAATTATTTCGCTCAGATAGCGCTCAGGACATTCGGCCCGATTCTTACTCTAAGGGACACAGCCCGCGCCGCGCTTCCCTGCCCAGCCCCCACTTGCTAATGCCGTGTGCAGGCGTCTGCGCCGCTTCTCCGCTGGGGGGGTTACCGTAGGGCTCACAATCCGCGATTTTTAATTGTTTATTATTTTTTTTTTTTCCCCTCCCTTTTATGTGGCCCTCTGTGCTTCCAAAGCTCGGCACAGATTCGGCAGTGAGAGGGTTTCCTGGTGTTTGGAAACTTCTCTCTTTTTAAGACTCCCTTCCCGGGACGGAACTCCGTCCCTCCCTCTTTTGTCTCTTTTTTTGTCTTTTATATTTTTTCCTACCTCCTTTCGAAGAGTTGGGCTGCTTTTCTGGGTGCCTGATGTCCTCTGCCGGCATTCAGAAGTTGTTTTGTGGAATTTACTCGACGTTTAAATGCTCTTTTGATGAATTTGTGGGGGAGAAAGTGTTCTCCCCGTCCTACTCCTCCGCCATCTTGGCTCCTCCCCCCTGAATGTTGAGCTTTAAGCCAACTTTTTCACTCTCCTTTTTGACTTTCAACAAGAGGCTTTTTTGTTCTTCTTCACTTTCTGCCATAAGGGTGGTATTATCTGCATATCTGAGCTTATTGATATTTCTCCCGGCAATCTTGATTCCAGCTTGTGCTTCTTCCAGCCCAGAGTTTCTCATGATGTACTCTGCATATAAGTTAAATAAGCAGGGTGACAATACACAAAGGTCATTGGTGGCTAAATGACAGCTGGATCTTATCGCCTGTATTTTAATTTATTCTTGGCTCAGTGTTCCATTTCAGAAGCATTAACATTTTCATTTTTTACTACTTCTTAAGGTAATTAGACATATGTTTATATATATATATACATATAAATAATATGCCTAGATATGAATGTATGTAAAATTTGCCACGGGTATTTGTACTTTAATTTTTCTCCCAACTTCACCTTTTTTGTATGCAACATGTGGTATGTCTTCCATGTTTTTGACAATTAAGATTTTTCCCTGTTTCTTCATCCTCATCTGTGCCTAGGACAATTCTGCCAAGCATTAAGTCCTCATTAATTATTTAATGATTGATCAATCATCTTTGAGATGAATTTGCAGGCATTTATGATTTTAAATTGTTTGGTGAGTTATTTTTATTATTTCCTGTTTTTAAAATTTTTATTTGTAGGCTTCTATCACACTCAAGAGGTCACCTTGTGCTGCTGAAACACTGAAATCCATATTCCAAGAGCAACTAGAAGAGCATAGAATTTGGTTCTGTTAATAGCTTATTTTGCATTGCTGAAAGTTACTCCATCTCAATTTCCATTCCCATATGCCAACTTTCCTCCTAATAATCAAAAGTAATGAAACTTCAGTAAATAACAAAAATACTTGGCTTAAGACTCAAGGAGGGAGGGTGCCTCTGTCTTCATTGTAAGTCCTTGGAACCTGTCATGAGATAGTCAATATGTACTGGGAAAGGAGAGACCCAGAGGTAGTGAGCAATCAAAAAAGTATTAATATTAGATTGAGAGGATATACAGAGAAGGATATCAGGGATCACAGACATTAATCGGGGCTTTCATTTGCTTGGGTTCATAAATACTTTCTTTATTAAGCAATATGTAAAGACAGAATTTTGTCTTTCAGAATTCCCAGAGATGTAAGGGTAGGTTAACCAATCTATAAGTACACAGTGCAGATCTTTCCACCTACAGGGAAATTGTGTGTATGTGTGTGTGTGTGTGTGTATACCACATAGATAATATTCTTTCTTGATTCATTTAACTGCTTTGTATTTGAAAGAACATAGGATGGCTTATGAAGATTTATAGACTATAACAACATAAGAATTGACAAGAATGAAGAATAAACAAAGAAAACATTTCAAATGAAATTAAGACCGAGGCATGCCTAAGATGCATATCATAAAAAAGTATGAAAAAAAGGCATGCATTTGATCTAGGGAGGCCAATAGAACTGTAGTGGCAAAGTGTCCTGACATTTACTAACCTTGTGATTTTAGACAACTTTGTCTATGACTTGGACAAGATTTTGTACATGCTGTGTTTTCAAACGCTTACAAAACATTGTCTCTACCCTTCAGGATCTGGCAGTCTGGATGGGAAAGCAAGATTTACTCAATGGAAACAATTAGAATTCACCATTGTAAATGTGTCCTCACCCGTGCTCCAACTCACTCAGAGTTCAATCTTTTCCTCTGTTCTTCTGGAGGTCTGTGCTCCCTTCCCTCCCATCTTGTGTAAGGTCACCAGCAATAACAAGTATGTTCTGTCCCATCACTTTCCATCAGAGCATTCCTTCAGAGTGTTTCCTTCGTCGTCACCAGCTGGAGGTGATCTTCACCACTGTCGGCAATAGCCATTTTTTGTTGCATTATTTTTCTGTTATTATTTTTCTTTTGATCAGAATCTTGCCCTGTCCTAGCTTTTCCCCCTGACAGATGCTCCCTACATCCACACCGTCCAGGGACCTCTGCTGGTCCCTATACTGTAGCCTTTGTCATTTCTATCGCCCTCAATGGCTGCATTCACTCTTACCCCCTGAGGATGCACTCTCATTTAACTTTGACACATATCTTCATTATCTCCCTGAGAAGAACTACAGGGGCCTAGAAAGAACTGCTGAAAGCAGCTCACATAGTTTCTCAGAGGTGGGAACAATTGGGTGATGCAAATTTTACAGAGGAGAGAAACATTAGAACTTGAATGAGCACAGCTGCAAGCACTCAGTACTGATGAGAAGGAAGCTGGTGCTGGGATAGATGAGGGCTGGGGCAGTTGAGTCTATCAGAGGGTCGCAAGGGGGAACGGACTGGCTTCCTCAGGCCCAGTGTTCAAAGGTGAATAATAATTCTACCTGACAGAATCTGGAGTTGAGTCCAAGGGTACGCTCTCCCAAAAAACAAAGGTTTAGAAATTTTCTTCAAGTAGTAGGCTTCCTGTTATGACATAAGATATCAATGATACAGTGAGGAATGTGATGCAGATCAGGTCTCATGCAACTCACAGAGGTCATGTACCATCAGTCAGTTCAGTCATTCAGTCGTGTCCAACTCTGCGACCCCATGGACTGCAGCACACCAGGCTTCCCTGTCCATCACCAACTCCCATGTTCCATCAGTTTCTATCTAAATACCTATCTGCTAGAGTCCTGGTTTTGCAAACTTTCTGGAAATTAGTCCATATAAACTGGGTTGTGTTCTATTTCTAGGAAGTTCCTATCTAAATATTTTAGATATTAAATTAATAAAAGTGTTATATATGCTTTTGCTTTCAAGAAGAGATACTGAAAACATTTCAGATTTTATTGTATTTTCAAAGTCATCATAACAAAATACTTAAGTTTACATTTTTAACTGGTATTATTGGAAGCTTTTAAGGTAAGTGGAGCTTTCTAATCATTATAAACGGCTCCAAATTACAGTAATTCTTGGCTTCTTATAAACTATTTTTATTATTTTATTGTCATATATATCACAGTATCATATTTATGTTTCTGTGTATATGAATATATGTAATTCATAGTGATATACATATACTTTAACTGCATTTTTTAGTTTGTGAAAATAGAAAGTGTAAGTTGTTCAGTCATGTCTGACTCTTTGCAACCCCATAAACTATACAGTCCATGGAATTCTCCAGGCCAGAGAACTGGAGCGGGTAGTCTTTCCCTTCTTCAGGGGATTTTCCCAGCCTGGGCTTCGAACCTAGGTCTCATGCTTTGCAGGTGGATTCTTTACCAGCAGAGCTGATATATCCCTAATTTTCAGAGTCTTTAAATCTCCAAAGGTCAATGTTTGGTAAATATGTACACTCAAAATAAGACTTTTCTGGGGGGCTAGTCAAGAGAAGGACAGACAAATCGGTGAGATGTGTACAGAGGAACTGTTATCACCAACATTTTCACTGTTACAGATGAATCTTAATGCAGATTCTGCTCCCAGTCTTTGGGAGAATAAACAGCTGGAGAAGAATGCCACCTTCCTGAATCTGAAAATGAAGTTGATTATGAATTTAGCAGCATACCAGGTAATCCCATACTATGACTTGGTGACTGTGCTTAGGCTGAGGCTATCAAATTTAACGTCTTTGGCAATCCCATTTAGCAACTTCTTGGGCACTGATTGACCTTGGGATATGGGATAGAAGCAGTTGTCTGGGTATCTCAATCTCATGTTTGTTTTGGGATCAAACATTAAAAATTGGAGACCTCCTGAGAGAGAAATCATTCAAGTGAGAAGAATGTTAGCTGTTGTTGTTTTGCTTGTACTCAAATTGAGTTGGGAATTAGACCAAAACCAGGATGTCTGGAGTCAGCAGTAGAGCAGGAACAGATAAACATCATATACAATATTAGTGGCAAGAATAGACCCCAAGAGTGATGCCAAAAATAAATACTGGCTGTCTACAAAGAGGATGCCAAGAACCAAGTGGAAATGTACCAAAATCAGTATCAGAAAATAAGACTAAGTCACAGAGCTGGAGGGAACATGAGACTCAGAAAGTTAGGAGGAATCTATTGTGCAGAATTTCCTTAGAGTCTGATTACTGAGAAACAGACTTAAACCTGCCTTTTCTCCATTCATGCCTTGGCCTTTCTCAAAGCTTGGCACAAATAGATTCCCTCGTGGAATTTCTTAAACATCCATAGATAGTAGCCTTTCCTGGAAGTCTTGTTAAAAACATAAATCCCTACGTTCAAAACCTGATCCACTGGTTAGAGCAAGAAAATCTACTGGTTTAGAGCCCTTTTTGTATAAAAGGCCAATAGGAACTATTTTTGGCTCTGTGAGCCATATGGTCTCTGTCACAATTACTCATCACTGCTTCTGTAGCTTAAGAACAGCCATACACAGTACAACACATAAACCAGTGTGTTACCGTGCCCCAGTACAATTGTTTTTTTATTTTTTACAAAACAGGTGGCATGCCAGATTTGACCCGTGAACCATGGTTTCCTAACCTCTGGTTTAGAACTATGTCATTCCTCCCCCCAACACAGTGGCCTCATGCAACTTTGTGAAAAATAGGACTTCAAAATAGAAAGCCAGATGTTTCTTCTAATCACCTATAGTGTTTCAGATAATGCTATTATTGATGCTCAAAATCTCTGACTATAAAAGTTGCTGGGATGTGAGTATACACAACTGTGGCAGCAATCGCAGTTTCTCCTGGAAGTTACTGGCAAGGGAACTCATTTCCCCAAGTAGCTCACTCACTTGCCTGCTCTCATGTTAGAAATTCCACCTTTGGTAGATCGCTTCAGTTCGTAGCAGTGCTATGTCTCCTGATACTGAAAGCAAGCTAAAGAAGAATAATTGTTCCTGCCCTCATGGGGTAAGAAAAGCAAATTTTCTTTTGACAACTTAAATACTCCTGAGAAGGTAAGCATTTTTTTCCATAGGAAAAAATGGGTTGAAGACAGAACATGGAGTTTATTTTGTTAGCATCAAGCATTAATAGCTAAGTGTGATTGCTTATAAAAGTCTTTCTGTGTGTGTGTAAAATGTGGTTGGGAAGGCGTTGGTGGAATGTATTAAAGAAATGGGCAGCATTGAAATGAACATTTCCAAAGGCATTTTAGTCAAAATCCAGCTCTTTCATTAAGAAATCATCTTCCAGCTTCCAGTGGGGTATAATCAGTTTCTTGATTAGTGTTTGCAGTCACAAGGGTTTAGAGTTTAGAGTTGCTTCTACATGACTCAGGGACTTGCCACAATCAGCTCAGAAAAATCAAGCTCTCTATAGCTGCTTGTCAACCTCTGTGGGCTCTGGATTGCTGTGGATATGCCAGTCAAATGTAGAATGGTGACAAGATTGACAGTTGCTTTTGGGGACTCGTAAGTCTAGCTTATCTTTCATAGATGGATAGTGCATCCTAAGATGCGACTTGACTTCTGGGAACAGCTAATTTGATAAACCAATTGAGGATAATACCTTTTTAAGTTATTTGCATTTATTTCAGTTAAGATATTTGCATTTTACTAGAGGTTTTATATACTTTTCTCATAAGGATTTACTAATTGGAAATTTCATTAGAAGATGGGCTCAACCACCTGTACTGGAAAGGTTTTAGATCAGAACACTATAGTTAATTGAATGCCAGGAGGCCTGGGTTTTTGTCCCATCTCAAATTACTAAATTAGTTATAACACTATGTTCCCATTATGGTTCTCAGTTTTCTCATTCTATAAAATTAGTTTGGAATTACATGATTACCGCTTAAAACGCCAGGATAAGCTAATTTACACTAAAGTATTAATGACTGACAGTAGTTTAATTAGTTAGTTATCCAGGTACAGAAGCATTTTGAAAGCTCTTAGACCCCAAAGATTCTGCAGTATTCTCATTTTGGACATCTCATTTTAGCAATGCAGAGAGCTTTCCATTTTGTTTTAAATTATACCATGTAGGCTGCAGTTCCAATTGAGGCAGACAATTGAGGCTTGCTGTGATTTCTGTGAAGATGCAGAGTAAGAAAGGATTTAGAAGCAACATGCGATAGTCAGGTGTGCTTTATACACTGTGATTTGGAGTTGGGAAGGGGCGATGCTTTTCAGTCTCAACTTCCCCCAGTTTCAAGACAGGGAAACTTGTATTTATTTGGTTCTGACACCTAGATGCAGGTGATCCAATCTGTACATTAATCTACATTCTTCATCCCCTTGGTTCCCAACCCCATAGATCTCTGTCTTACTGTAAAGATTTTGAGAGTTCTTTGGACAGCGGGAAGATGAAACCAGTCAATCTTAAAGGAAATCAACGCTGAATATTCATTGGAAGGACTGCTGCTGAAGCTGAAGCTCAAATACTTTGGCCACCTGATACAAAGAGCTGTCTCATTGCAAAAGACCCTGATGTTGGGAAAGATTGAAGGCAGGAGAAGGGGATGACAGAGGATGAGACGGTTGGATGGCATCACCAACTCGATGAACATGAGTTTGAGCAAACTCTGGGAGATGGTGATGAACAGGGAAGCCTGGGGGGCTGCAGTCCAGTTGCAAAGAGTAGGACACAACTAAGCAACTGAATAATGAATAACAATATGAATATATATATATGTAAACATATATATCTATATAAACAATTTTGCTGAACTGTAATTCCTGATGCCAGCATAACCTCTGTCTTAAACCTAATTCTCTTCTCTTTTTATTTTGCTTACCCCATGAGGATAGAAATTATTTTTTTTCTTTTTTATTTTTCATATACCATCAGAAGCACTATAAATCGTCCATATCTGATAGGACTCTTAACTTGACAATTTCCTCTTAGACAAAAAGTATACTTTTCAATGTGTTCTTCAGAGTCATAAGAATTCCTGTCCTCATTCAACAGATTATTACAATCACACTGTGACAGGTGCTCTTTAGGTCCCCTGGGGCTGGAGAGTGAAGTCCATAAGCTCCTGACCTCATCGAGTCTGCATTCTGGCAGAGACAACAGACAATTCACAAATAAAAACCCACCTATGTGAGGTCATGCAGGTGCATTCTGGAGGAGAATAAAGCAGTGAAAGTGAAAGTCACTTAGTTGTGTCTGACTCTTTGTGATCCCATCGACTGTAGCCCGCCAGGTTCCTCTGTCCATGGAATTCTCCAGGCTAGAACACTGGAGCAGGTAGCTATTCCCTTCTCCAGGGGATCTTCCCAACCCAGTGTTTGAACCCAGGTCTCCTGCATTGCAGGCAGATTCTTTACCAGCTGAGCCACCAGGGAAGCCCAAGAATACTGGAGTGGGTAGTCCATCTCTTCTCCGGCAGATTTTCCCGACCCAGTAATTGAACCGGGGTATCCTGCTTTGCAGGTGGCTTCTTTACCAACTGAGCTATGAGGGAAGCACAGGGAAGCCCAAATAAAGCAGGGGAAGTCTAAAGAGCAATGGAAGGCGGACGCTGTTTTGATGGAGAAGCTAGACAAAGGAGCTCCAAACAGGGCACGCTAGATGTGAAGGAGGTGAGCAGAAGCACTGCTTGGGCTCCGGGCCAGAGGATTCCTGGCTTATCATTTGTTCCCATCCACTGTTTCTGATTTTCAGTGATTTCACCTTGCTGATTTGGCAATTCCTGCCTGGACCCTGTCTTCTCATCACTCATTTTAAGGCATTCCTTCCTGTGTCCAAGGACCCCTCATGATGTTTTGAATTGATTCTTCTTATTCATAGATTCCTTGTTTCCTAATTTTTCTACTTGCTAAAATTATTTGTAATCCCCATTAATACTCTGGCATTTCTGTGGTCATCCATGGACATGCATGCGCACCAAGGAGTGAAAAATTCGAGTCATCCTGTGTACATCCCCTTTGAGGCTGAATCAAACAAGCTTTCATCCTGTAAACACATTTCCTCTTCCTGGTCAATTTTGTGTGGCATATTTCACATTTTTTGGTGTATTTTGTGCTTTCTGTTGGTGATTTACCTATTTAAGATGGGCTTTAAGTATAGTGCTGAGTTCCTGTCTATTGTTCTTAAGCAAGTTAAGCAGAAAGGCTGCGATGTGCCTCATGGAGAAAACACATGTCTAAGTAAGCTCCATTCAGCTGGGAGGTAGAGGCTCTTGGACGTGAGTTCAATGTTAAATGAATCAACAATGTGTAATAGTAAGAGACTGTATTAAATGAGGTGTCTTTGAAAGAAACAAATATAACATAAGGTTTTTCACTGATCAAAGGGTTGTGACCAAAGGCTCATGGGAACCAAATCCTGTTTTCATCATAGGAGCAATGGTTCACTGTTGCTAAACCAAATGTCTCTAGTGGCCTTAGAAAAAGTAAGTAAAAAGAATGTACTGTAACTTACTAGGTTTTGCTTCTAAAATAATTTATCTTGGGGTTCCTCAGATTACACATGGACATCACCAGATGGTTAATGCCAGACTTAGACTGATTATATTCTTTGCAGCCAAAGATGGAGAAGCTCTATACAGTTTGCAAAAACAAGACCAGGAGCTGACTGTGGCTCAGATCAGGAACTCCTTATTGCCAAATTCAGATTTAAATTGAAGAAAGTAGGGAAAACCACTACATTATTCAGATATGAAGTAAATCAAATCCCTTATGATTATACAGTGGAAGTGACAAGCAGATTCAAGGGATTAGAGCTGATAGACAGAGTGCCTGAAGAACTATGGACAGAGGTTCATGACATTGTACAGGAGGCAGTGATCAAGACCATCCCCAAGAAACAGAAATGCAAAAAGGCAAAGTGGAGCTAGTGGGGGTGTTGGGATTCCAGTTGAGCTATTTCAAATCCTAGCAGATGATGCCGTGAAAGTGCTGCACTCAATATGCTAACAAATTTGCAAAACTCAGCAGTGGCCACAGAACTGGAAAAGGTCAGTTTTCATTCCAACCCCAAAGAAAAGAAATGCCAAAGAATGTTCAAACTACTGCACAAATGCACTTATTTCACATGCTAGCAAAGTAATGCTCAAAATTCTCCAAGCCAGGCTTCAGCAATATGTGAACCATGAACTTCCAGATGTTCAAGCTTGATTTAGAAAAGACAGAGGAACCAGAGATCATATTGCCAAAATCCACTGAATCATTGAAAAATCAGGAGAGTTCCAGAAAAACATCTATTTCTGCTTTATTAACTATGCCAAAGCCTTTGTGTGGATCACAACAAACTGAGGAAAATTCTTCAAGAGATGGGAATAAAAGACCACCTTATCTGCCTCCTGAGCAATTTGTATGCAGATCAAGAAGCAACAGTTAGAACTGGACATGGAAGAAATGACTGGTTCCAATTTCCAAGAAATTGTGAAAAGAGTATGTCAAGGCTGTATATTGTCACCCTGCTTATTATATGCAGAGTACATCATGTGAAATGCTGGGCTGGATGAAGCACAAGCTGGAATCAAGATTTCCAGGAGAAATATCAATAAACTCAGATATGCAGATGACACCCCCTTATGGCAGAAAGTGAAGAAGAACTAAAGAGCCTCTTTATGAAATTGAAAGAGTTGGCTTAAAACTCAATGTTCAAAACACCAAGATCATGGCATCTGGTCCCATCACTTCATGGCAAATAGATGGGCAAACAATGGAAACAGTGAGAAACTTTATATTTTTGTGCTCCAAAATCACTGCAGATGGTGACTGCAGCCATGAAATTGAAAGTCACTTGCTCCTTGGAAGAAAAATTATGACCAAATTTGACAGCATATTAAAAGCAGAGACATTACTCTGCCAACAAAAGTCCATCTAGTCAAAGCTATGGTTTTTACAGTAGTTATGTATGGATGTGAGAGTTGGACTATAAAGAAAGCTGAATCCTGATGAATGGATGCTTTTGAACTGTGGTGTTGGATAAGACTCTTGAGTGTCCCTTGGACTGCAAGGAAGTCAGACCCGTCAATCCTAAAGGAAATCTGTCCTGAATATTCATTGGAAGGGCTGATGCTGAAGCTGCAACTCCAATACTTTGGCCCCTGATGCGAAGAACTGACTCCTTAGAAAAGGCCCTGATGCTGGGAATGATTGAAGGTGGGAGGAGAATGGAACAGCAGAGAATGAGATGGTTGGATGGCATTACTGACTCGATGGCTATGAGTTTGAGCAAGCCCCCAGAGTTGGTGATGGACAGGGAAGCCTGGCATGCTACAGTCCATGGGGTCACAAGGAGTTGGACACAATTGAGTGACTGAAGGTAACTGAACATCGTATTTTATTGCCTGATTACATTCTAATTAATACAGCACTCTATTTGCTCTTCAGTGCTTCTTTAGTTGTTTTAAGCTTTTTTTTTTCTTTAATTGATCTATTATTGTGTCTGCCTACAAATCATTGAGGGTTTACTAGGTGCCCAAACCAGGTGAGGAGTTTTTACTGTAAAGACCCTGAAAAATAAGCGCTAGGAGGTCCAGTTTGCAAGTTAAAGCCCTGAGGCCCTACAGGTTCAGTCATTTGCCCAAGGTCACCATGTTAATAAAGCTGAGGCATCTGGATTTGTTCCAAGGTTTACTAGGCTCTGAAGCTTTTTATAACTTGTGCAGTTCTGGGTGCCTGAGAGAAACTCTGTGAGCTAAACAGAGTGTTACAGAAAGAAGACAAAAGAGGGAGGGGAAGTCAAGGACAATTTGTGCATTGTGTTGGTTGGTAGCAAAGCTATTTTTCTCTCTGGAAGAAAAAGATGAAAGTTCTGATATTCAAATGCTCACCCACCAGGCACCCTTCAGAATTCCCATCCATCAGCTGGCAAATGGACACATTTTAACAAGCGCAATCACAACCAAGCAAGTTCTGGCAACAAAATATGCCTCCACTAATGATATTCAATTGTTCTAAGAAGACAAAATGGTCTGAAGTGTAATGAGATGCCAAACACACAAATGCACAAAACAGGCTGCTCATATTTAAGTCCTTATGTTTCTTGAAGTGAAAACTCATTTTAAGAAGATTATGGTGCATATATTATAAAGTGGGATGATATTCCACATTCATGCCCCACTGGGGCCTTGACTGTATTAAAAAAATGAAAACAAAACCAACAACAACATTTTGTTCCCACACAAGTACTTTGCTAATAGGACATGTGACGGGGTAGTCATTTGTTTGGGTTATTTTTATTGCAGGCTTTATGGATGCATTCAGCCTTTTGATACACAATGAGCGCAGGAAAATGTTCAGCCAGGCTCCTAAGAGTGAGAGTACCCTAGAGACAAGGGGCAGAGGGTCAGGACCGTTGGAACAGAACTGCTGGTGAGAAAGTGGAGTGGAGAGGGAGTAAATTTGGGGTGGCATCTCACACCACCCCCCACCTCTGGGTAGAACACAGCAGCTTCTACTGAGGTTAGAGCTAGATTTTTATCCTTGACCAAGATCTATTCAACATGTTTGTCAGCAGCAAATATCCATGATTTCTAACATGTTATTATATGAAAAAGCCTTTGTTTTGATGAAATTCCTTTGAGAAATGTAAACAAGCAAAACATGAAACAGAAATGATATAGTGGAAGTGAGGGGGGTTGGTTTCTAAAAAAGTATAGATTCTCTTTCCTCTTTTACTTTTTTCTTAGCAGCAGTACTTAGGGGGTTCTGGAAAGCCCTAGTCTCCAAGAAACTGTGATAATCACTGATTCAGATGGACTGAGATATTTAAATATGTAGGAAAGATGAGTGGATTGATAAAAGAAAGGCTACACTTGATCTTAGCCAAAAGGCTGAGAAGCTGCTAGGCTCCTCTGTCCTTGGAATTTTCCAGGCAAGAATACTAGAGTGGGTTGCCATTTTCTACTCCAGGGGATCTTTCAGACCCAGGGATAGAACCTGCATCTCTTGCACCTTCTACATTGGCAGGCAGATTCTTTCACCACTGTGCCACCTGGGAAGCCCACTTTAATATTTAAACATGCTACAATTCCCTTAAAATGTAAGAGAGATAAACCATTCTTGGATCCTAAATTCTCCTAATTTCAGTTCAGTTCAGTCACTCAATCATGTCCAACTCTTTGCGACCCCATGGACTGCAGGACGCCAGGCGTCCCTGTCCATCACCAACTCCCGGAGTTCACTCAAACTCATGTCCATTGAGTCAGTGATGCCATCCAACCATCTCATCCTCTGTCATCCCCTTCTCCTCCCACCTTCAATCTTTCCCAGCATCAGGGTCTTTTCCAATGAGTCAGTTCTTCACATCAGGTGGCCAAAGTACTGGAGCTTCAGCCTCAACATCAGTCCTTCCAATGAATATTCAGGACTGATTCCCTTTAGGATGGACTGGTTGGATCTCCTTGCAGTCCAAGGGACTCTCAAGAGTCTTCTCCAACACCAGAATTCAAAAGCATCAATTCTTCACCACTCAGCCTTCTTTATGGTCCAAATCTCACATCCATACATGACTACTGCAAAAACCATAGCCTTGACTAGATTGACCTTTGTTGGAAAAGTAATGTCTCTGCTTTTTAATATGCTGTCTAGGTTGGTCATAACTTTTCTTCCAAGGAGCAAGCATCTTTTAATTTCAAGGCTGCAGTCACCATCTGCAGTGATTTTGGAGCACCCCCCGCTCCTCCCCCCCAAAAAAGTCTGCCACTGTTTCCCCATCTATTTGCCTTGAACTGATGGGACCAGATGCCATGATCTTAGTTTTCTGAATGTTGAGTTTTAAGCCAACTTTTTCACTCTCCGCTTTCACTTTCATCAAGAGGCTTTTTAGTTCTTCTTCACTTTCTGCCATAAGGGTGGTGTCATCTGCATATCTGAGGTTATTGATATTTCTCCTGACAATCTTGATTCCAGCTTATGCTTCATCCAGCCCAGTGTTTCTCATGATGTACTCTGCATATAAGTTAAATAAGCAGGGTGACAATATACAGCCTTGACGTGCGCCTTCTCCTATTTGGAAACAATCTGTTGTTCCATGTCCAGTTTTAACTGTTGCTTCCTGACCTGCATACAGATTTCTCAAGTGGCAGGTCAGGTGGTCTGGTTCTCCCATCTTTTTCAGAATTGTCCACAGTTTGTTGTGATCCACACAGTCAAAGGCTTTGGCATAGTCAATAAAACAGAAGTAGATGTTTTTCTGGAACTCTCTTGCTTTTTTCATGATACAACGAATGTTGACAATTTGATCTCTGATTCCTCTGCCTTTTCTGAAACCAGCTTGAATATCTGGAAGTTCATGGTTCACGCAGTGTTGAAGCCTGGCTTGGAAAATTTTGAGCATTACTTTACTAGCATGTGAGAGAGTGCGATTGTGCAGTAGTCTGAGCATTCTTTGGCATTGCCTTTCTTTGGGATTGGAATGAAAACTGACCTTTTCCAGTCCTGTGGCCACTGCTGAGTTTTCCAAATTTGTTGGCATATTGAGTGCAGCACTTTCACCATATCATCTTTTAGGAATTGAAATAGCTCAATTGGAATTGAGCTCCTAACCTAGTCTTCCCTTTTCTCCCCTTTACTCTTGTAAAGAGTTCTCTGCCACTGCTATCTCTACTTTCTATTAACTCTTCAACCCATTCCAGTATGGCTTCTGTTATAGCACCAATGAAAGCATAGTTCAATAAAGCAAAGAATCTTTGTGGCTCAAAAAAAAAAAAAAAAAAAAAAGGAAAGGGAAGCAGAAACCACTCCACGTGTTTCAAAGAGAGAGTTAGTGGGGATGAGGAGCTAACCCAAAAATTAATGTTGTAGGAAATGCTCACCATTTTGCTGGAAAAGGAAAAGGGAGGAAGTGGTGTAACCAGGGTCTATGAGTACCGAGCACAGGCCACATGTCAGTACTGGAACCATGAAGACAGCTTTAGGGCAGAAACCAGGGTCAGGCTGCTTCCTGAGATGCTGCTACAGGCAAAGAGAGAGCAGGGAAGAAATGCTGCTTCTTAGGAGGAAAAATTGTGTGTGTAGGTAAGTAATGGGTGAGGAAGAAAAAGATGCACTTTTGTGGTAGTTGTATTCTTGTATCTTGTTACAAGTAAACTTGTTCCTCAGTTTATTTCTTCTTTTTTTAAAAAAATATTCATTGGCGTTTACTTACTTTAAAGTGCTGTAGAAGTTTCTACTGCATGGGAAAGTGAGTCAGCTACTTGTTGTTGTTCAGTCACTAAGTCATGTTCAGCACTTTGCAATCCCAAGGACTACAGCACACCAGGCTCCTCTGTCCCCTACTACCTCTCAGAGTTTGCTCGAATTCATGTCCATCAAGTTGGTGATGCTATTTAACCATCTCATCCTCTGACAGCCGCCTTTTCCTTTGCCTTCACTCTTTTCCATCATCAGGGTCTTTTCCAATGACTCATCTCTTCACATCAGGTGGCCAAAGTATTGGAGCTTCAGCTTCAGCATCAGTCCTTCAAGTGAATATTCAGGGTTGATTTGCTTTAGAATTGACTGATTTGATCTCCTTGCAGTCCAAGGGACTCTCAAGAGTCTTCTCCAGCGCCACATTTTGAAGCCATCAATTTTTTGGTGCTTAGCCATCTTTGTGGTCCAACTCTATCAACTGTACATGACTGCTTGAAAAACCATAGTTTGACTCTACGGATCTTTGTCAGCAAAGTGATCTTTCTGCTTTTTAATATGCTGCCTAGGTTTGTCATAGCTTTCTTTCCAAGGAGCAAGCGTCTTTTAATTTCATGGCTACAATCACCATCTGCAGTGATTTTGGAGCCCAAGAAAAGAAAATCTAACATTTCAACTTTCCCTCCTTCTTTATGCCATGAAGTGATGGGAATGGATGCCTAGATCTTAGTTATTTTTTAACATTGAGTTTCAAGCCAGCTTTTTCACTCTTCATTTTCACCTTCATTAAGAGGCTTATGGGTTCTTCTTCACTTTCTGCCATTAGAGTGGTATCATCTGCATATGTGAGGTTGTCGATATTTCTCCTGGCAATCTTTATTTCAGCTTGTGATTCATTCAGCCCAGCATTTCACGTGATGCACTCTGCATGTAAGCTAAATAAGCAGGGTGACAATACACAGCCTTGTCATACTCCTTTCCCACTTTGAAACCAATCAGTTGTTCCATGTTTGGTTCTAAATGTTGCTTCTTGACCTGCATACAGGTTTTTCAAATGACAGATAAGGTGGTCTGGTACTCCCATCTCTAAGAATTTTCCAGTTTGTTCTGATCCACACACTGAAGGCTTTAGCATAGTCAATGAAACAGAAGTGGATGTTTTTTCTGGAATTCTCTTGCTTTCTCCATGATCCAATGAATGTAGGCAATTTGATCTCTGGTTCCTCTGCCTTTTTGTAAACCCAGCTTATACATCTGGAAATTCTTGTTTCATTTACTGCTGAAGTCTAACTTGAAGGATTTTGAGCATTACCTTGCTAGCATGTGAGATGAGTACAATTGTATGATAGTTTGAACATTCTTTGACATTGCCCTGCTTTGAAACTGGAATGAAAACTTACCTTTTCCAGTCCTGTGGCCACTGCTGAGTTTTCCAAAATTGCTGACATTTTGAGTACAACACTTTAACAGTATCATCTTTTAGTTTTTGAAATAGCTCAGCTGGAATTCCATAAACTCTGCTAGCTTTGTTTCTAGTAATGCTTCACAAGGCCCATTTGCCTTCCCTTTCTAGAATGTCTGGCTCTAGGGAAGTGACCACACCATCATGGTTATCTGAGTCATTAAGACTTTTTTTCTTGTGTGTATTCTTGCCACCACTTCTTTGTCTCTTCTGCTTCTGTTAGATCCTTACCATTTCTGTCCTTTATCATGCACATCCTTGCATGAAATATTCCTCATAGCTCAGCTGGTAAATATTCCACCTGCAATTCAGGAGACCCCAGTTTGATTCCTGGGTCAGGAAGATCCACTGGAGAAGGGATAGACTACCCACTCCAGGATTCTTGGGCTTCCCTAGTGGCTCATCTGGTAAAGAATCTGCCCGCAATGTAGGAGACCTGGTTCGATCCCTGAATTGGGAAGTTCCCCTGGAGAAGGGAAAGGCTACCCACTCCAGTATTCTGGCCTGGAGAATCCCATGGGGTTGCACAACTTTCACTTTTTCCCTTTCACATCTCCTGTTTTCTTAAAGAGATCTCTGCTGCTGCTGCTGCTGCTGCTGCTGCTAAGTCGCTTCAGTTGTGTCCGACTCTGTGTGACCCCATAGACGGCAGCCCACCAGGCTACCCCGTCCCTGGGATTCTCCAGGCAAGAACACTGGAGTGGGTTGCCATTTCCTTCTCCAATGTATGAAAGGGAAAAGTGAAAGTGAAGTTGCTCAGTTGTGTCCGACTCTTCGAGACCCCATGGTCTGCAGCCTGCCAGGCTCCTCTGTCCATGGGATTTTCCAGGCAAGAGTACTGGAGTGGGGTGCCATTGCCTTCTCCAGAAGACATCTCTAGTCTTGCTTATTCTATTGTTTTCCTTTATTTCTTTGCATTGTTCATTTAAGAAGGCCTTCTTTTCTCTCCTTGCTGTACTCTGGAAATCTGCATTTAGTTGGGTATATTTTTCTCTTTCTCCCTTGCTTTTAACTTCTCTTCTTTTCTCAGCTATTTGTAAAGCTTCCTCAGACAACCATTTTGCCTTCTTTCATTTCTTTTACTTTGGGATGGTTTTGATCACTGCATCCTGTAAAATTTTATGAACCTCTATCCATAGTTCTTCAGGCACTCTGTTTACCAGATCTAATCCCTCGAATCTATTCATCACCTCCACTGTATAATCAGCTACACACACACACACACACACACACACCTCTTTTCAACTTCCTTCCCATATAGGTCACTTGTAGAGCATTGAGTAGAGTTCCCTGTGCTATGCAGTAGGTTCTCACTAGTTATATACTTTATACATTGTATCAGTAGTATATATATGTCAATCCCAATCTCCCAATTCATCCTACTCCCCCGCTTTTCTTCCTTGGTGTTCATACATTTGGTCTCTATGTTTGTGTTTCTATTTCTGCTTTAAATAAGATCATTTATACCACTTTTTTCAAGATTCCACATATATGCCTTAACACACAATATTTTTTTACCCATTCCATGCTCCATTTGCCCTCATCCTATCTCATATGGTTGGAATCCTTGCCCTTTGTGGATGATTCAAACACTTGCCCCTGCAAAAGCTCAGTTCTCAGTGGTCTTAACAATAGTGGGTTCACTTGGTCTTTCATGGCATTTCTTTTGCCCTTGGGCTCCAAACATAGCCTTTTATCCCTCCGTTGTCTAACAATGACCCTGTTTCCTTTGCATAACTGTCATCAGTCAATAAGTAACTCTCTTCTTTGACTCTCGGGTTAGTGGCATGAGAAGCCCAAAGTGACCAGGTGGAAATCTCAGTATCACTTCAAAGAGATCATTCTTATGCCAGTTGATGGAAGCATCCTTCCTTTAAGAACTAGTAACTCTAAAATCTCATAGCCTGAATTTGGTGGGATGGAGAGCAAACATTTTTGTGTGATTTATTAGGTATAACAGCGAGGGCAGTCCCCCCCTTCTCCTCTTTATTTCCAAACTCATGCTTTACGGCCATGGAAGGAATAGTACTACATATTGGTCATTAGTTCAGAGCCCATGTCACATTTTGAAAGTGAGTCTGCAATTGATCATCTTATTATTCCATGTTGGCCAGGTACATCTGTAGGAACACATAGATGGCATAAAACCAGTAATGTATGGAATTAGTTTATTGCTGCTCTTTTATGCTGAAATGAGTTGTTTAGTTGGCACCACTGTTAACGACTGTTGTGTAGTGTGCTATCATGGTGAACAGGGCATGTCATTATCCATGGGCGGAGGTACTGGCAGAAAAATTTTAAGCAGGAAAGGAAGATTCTAAGAGTAACTTTCTGTTCTTTAAGGGCATACCACTCTTCCCAATGTTATAGAAAGGATCTACTATAATCAGACTGCCATCAGGTGCTTGGAATGGTCCATTTGAGAAATGATGACCTGACCTGTGAGGGCCTCTTGGAAAGTTAAGCCATCAGCAATGACAGAAGCAGGTTTTCTTAGTAAGACGAGAGCTCATGCTTTTGACCCACATATAACTTTCTACTTCTGCTGCCATGGCGATGTGAATGTGAGTCTATTGAATAAGCATCAAGGTGGCTGAGCAGAGACTGGCTAATATGACAGGCAGGGTCATCTTTTCTACCTAATATTTGAGAACTTTCTCTGTTCTGAGTACCCTGTAATCAATCACACAGAACAAATATATCCTCTCTTGCTGTGTCCTCTCTGGGAGGGTCTTCTCATGCTTCTTCCCCTGAATTCCTTATAATTTTATTTCTTGATTTTTCTTCCTTTCCAATTACATGATTCTTAAGCCAAACTATTATCTGTTGCTTGTGAATCAGTATAGCTTCGCATCTCTGGCCATATTTCGATCCAGAAAAAGTAAATAACTAAATATACTTCTCAGAGTTAGGCCAGATTAAGATAGGAAATAGGAAGATTGCTTTTCCCTGCTGCCTTTGCAGAACACTCCTGATTAGGATTGAAGTACAGCGCCACTTCGGACTGGCGACAGCATACCATATAGAATCATCTGTGCACTAGGGCTGCATTGTTTCTGCCTCTGTAAACTGGTCTTTAGGGTCATCCTGTAAGGCCATAGGTTAAAGGGGTGGTGGCGGACGGTTCACTCTGTGAAAGTGCCAGGGGACTCTGAGCCTGCTGCTTGTGAGCTTTGCTTAGACCTCTAAAACCTCTTCTTGCATCTTGGAGTGCTGCTCCTCAGCACTAAATTTTTGTTTTAGTGGATTAGAAAACACCCATCTCATGATGTAACTCATATTTCTGAGTCAGTTTGAGTCAGTTTTTGTCCCATGATCAGATATTGAATCTCTATCAGAGCCCAGATATCAATCTAAAACTTTTCTTTTCCTAGAGACTACCTTTTTATTTTTTTAATTTTTTCTAGAGGCTAACACTATCTTTGGAGAGGTATATTATCTTACTCCAAAATCCTAGGGGAACTACATTATGATTTGTCTACTGATAAATTCTAGGGATTCATTTGTCCTTTCTATTTGCCATAGTTATTCTGAGTTTCATTGGAACAGCTGGACAGTAGGGCCTTAGCAGCAAAGCAGCATTCTCTATAACCTGGATCAGTTTTAGAACCCATTCAGAACAGGAAGCCTTTCAGTTTGTCAGTAAATAAGTTGGAACAGCACCATCAGATGAGGTATAGGTTGCCTCCAAATGCCAAAAAAAGCCAAACATGCTTTGCGATAATTTCTGAGTGACAGGCTATATAAAGTTCAGAGAACTCCACTGAACACCTAGACATGTCACTAAAGTACCAGGTCCATATATTGTCAAGAGGTTTATCTCCTAACCTCTGATACATTTGAATGTTATTAAGGCATCTGTAGCAGTTGCCGCTTTCTGTTCAAGTCCCATCAGCCTGAGGTCACCAGGGTAGAGGATCGGCACAATGTTCTATGAGTCTCGATATGCTCGTATGTCCGTGTGCTGCATGTTAGTTTATGATGAAGATGAGGAAAGTTCTCACAGTTCTGGAGCAAATTAGTTAAAGAGTACAGTTAACCTGGCAGGTAAAAACTTATTGCTTCAGGTGGCCTTTAGAAATTAATATATACAGAAAAAAATATCTGATGTATAAACATGCCTGATGCCAGGGGATTTTTACTTTGTTCAAGGAAAGACAATGCCTATGTAACATCAGCTATAGTCTGAGCTATCATATGATTTATTTTGTGATAATCCAGTCATTTCTGAAGCTTTTACCTCCTTTTGCACAGCTAAAAATTTAGTAGTTAAAATAGTTAAATGAGTTCTATGATATGATAGAACTCACCACTTTTGTAAATATCAAGTCTTTTGTTAATGAATATTATATCAATTAGAGTCCAAGTAAGATCATTCAGGAGACATATACACTTCCAGAGATGCTACCAGAGGCAGAGAGAAAGCAAGAACAATTTCTTTTCCTTTCTTCCCATCTTCTGATCTCTCAATAATGCCTCCTTTGGGAAATTTAACAGGAGACTGATTGGCAAACATAGCTAAAATTTTTAATTTTAGCATTACAAGGCACAGAAGTGTAAATATAGGGCTGCAAGATGCTAGGTAAGTAACTGACATAGTTACTGTTTGTGTAATAAATGATATTTGGCATAGACTATGAAATATTTATATGACATATAGGTATCCTTGTTTTTCCTTATAGCATATCATGCACAGAGTGGTAAACAATGAAATGTGCCTTGGAAGGCTATGGTGCAATGGGAACTCTCTAATGCATGTCCTGGAAACTTTGTATCTTTCTTCAAACCAAGGAGTTTAGGACTATGTCAAACTGAAATAAATCGATGTTGAGAACGTAACATTTAGGGACATGAGGTGGTTAAGATGAGAAACAGCAATATAAATGTAAGACCGAGAGGGAGTTTGGGTGGTGTGAGAAGGCATACATTGACATTACTTCATATCCATTAGGAACCCTCAGGATGTCATGGCAAAGGAGAATTTTTACAATATATGACAGTTTAGATCTGTCATGTCTTACCCATTAGTGAGCTTCCCATTTTAAGAGCAAGATTTCCAAGTACAGTCAGAAGTGACCATGAGAATGGAAAAAAATCTAGAAATCAGTTAGGACATACATATGATAAAAATGAAAAATATTTAGTTGAAGACTCAGTTTCATTCATCCACGAATTTACTCTTTCTCTTGCATTTCATTCTTCCCTGATTTTTTTTTAGTCAAACTTTAATAATTTTTCTTCTCCTGAACTCTACTGTTTCCTTTAGTGCAGGTGTTCATTAACAATACTCTCAGTGTTTGTTAGATTAGACATCTCATTTTTTTTTTTTACTTCTGCTTTTGGAAGATATTTTTATTCAGTTTAGATTTTTATGTTGGCAAGATTTTTCTTTTGGCACTTCAGGGATATTATGATGTAATTATCTGGCTTCTACATTGTTTGATGATAAATCATCACCACTCATTGTTTCTCATTTTTCTCTCCTGCTTTTTAGGTTTTCTGTTTTTGGTTTTTAGAGGCTTTATGATGACATATGTAAGGATATGTTCCTTGTAATATTTTTACTTAGAGTTTTGTAAGGTTTTCTAATCTGCTGCTTCAAGATTTTCAAGTTTTGGAAAATTCTTGATTTTGATCTCATTGCATTTCTTTTACCTCATTCTTTTTTTGTTTTATATGTTACCATTACAAATGTATTACAACTTTTCACCATGACCCATACTCTCTCTTTAAAATTTCCATTCAGTTTTATTTTTGCTGTTATTATTTCCTGCTAATCTTTTACTTCCTTAATCCTCTCATCAGCTGTGATGCAATGGCTGTTAATATCATCTATTGGGTTCTTAATTTCAGATATTGTAATTTTAAACCCATTTGATTCTGCATTACAATTTCCAGTTGTAAGGTGAAATACTCCATCTTGTCATTTATTTTTCTGGACATGTTAATCAGTTATTTTAATATCCAAGTTTGATAACTGTAATGCCTGGAATAACTATGGGTCTGTTACTATTATCTGTTTTTCTCTTGATTCAATTTTTCAGAATGCATGTCAAGTTTTGGTTGAATAATGGAATTTCTTATTTAAAAATAATTGTAGAGATATCTGGATAAAGTTTTCCTCCTTCAGGGAGGATGACTCTTATTTTTGCTGGGATGTGATTGTGTGTGAGCTGACTCAAAGTTGGATTTCAGACATTGTGAGTGTTGATACATCTCACATTTGTTCCCACTTCTAGATGTACTTGTGCAGAATTTTTTGGAAATTCCAGAGTGATAGGGATATATAAGGAGTGCAACGGCTTAAGCCTAGGCTGGTTGGTTGCCAAGTGAGTTGTGGGAGGACACAAGACAAAAGAAACAGTTGGAATGTATTCATGTTTTTCTATCTTCCATTACATTAAGAAAACAATGCCTTTACCTGTACTTTAGACCTATGGTCTGGTGTCATTAAGAGGAAAATATGAGTGCATATAGCCATGCGCTTATTATTGGAATTAAAGCTGTTCTTTGAAATTTCTTGAGGCTTTCTGATGGCTTGGCACATTATCGTATGTTTTTATAAATATTCACTTAGGACTTGAGACAAATGTGTACTCTTTTATTGTTGCTTAAAAAACTATAGAGGGCCACTAGTTCAAGATTCTTATGTATACTGGTTTTAACTTTCAAATTCTTATTTTATTCATGTATGTGTCCTGCCAACAATTGAAAGTATATATTGAAATCTGTCATCTTTATTTGTTCCTTCATGTAGTCTCACTTTTAATATGCATCTTTTTGATAATTTCTCTTTTTAAAAGTGTTATCTGTATCTTCTTGGAGAAGGAAATGACAACCAACTCCAGTACTCTTGCCTGAATAATTCCATGGACAGAGGAGCCAGTGGGCTACAGTCTGTGGGATGGCAGTTGGACATGACTGTGCGAGTAACTTTCTTTCTTTCATCTGTATCTTCTAAAGGCTAAAACAAATATTCCAGTGTGCTTGCACTTCTCCTGGGCTTCCTACTCCAACATCTATCATATTGAGCTTATCAAGGCTTTTATTTTTATTTTTTTTCTTTCTTTCTTTTTTTTTTTAATTTTATTTTATTTTTAAACTTTACAAAATTGTATTAGTTTTGCCAAATATCAAAATGAATCCGCCACAGGTATACATGTGTTCCCCATCCTGAACCCTCCTCCCTCCTCCCTCCCCATACCATCCCTCTGGGTTGTCCCAGTGCACTAGCCCCAAGCATCCAGTATCATGCTTTGAACCTGGACTGGCAACTCGTTTCATACATGATATTATACATGTTTCAATGCCATTCTCCCAAATCTTCCCACCCTCTCCCTCTCCCACAGAGTCCATAAGACTGTTCTACACATCAGTGTCTCTTTTGCTGTCTCGTACACAGGGTTATTGTTACCATCTTTCTAAATTCCATATATATGCGTTAGTATACTGTATTGGTGTTTTTCTTTCTGGCTTACTTCACTCTGTATAATAGGCTCCAGTTTCATCCACCTCATTAGAACTGATTCAAATGTATTCTTTTTAATGGCTGAGTAATACTCCATTGTGTATATGTACCATAGCTTTCTTATCCATTCATCTGCTGATGTTCATCTAGGTTGCTTCCATGTCCTAACTAGGTTACTACAGATACATTGCTTTTTCCCTAGTTACTTTAAAAAGCAACACTCCCCAATATCAACATATTTGATGTATAACATACATTACATTTTATGTGATTTATTATACTGTATACTTATACAAAATGTATATATTATATACATGATGTTGTGTATGTACATGTATGAGTATGTGTGTAATATCATCATCTGAATTTGCAAAATCAAAGAGATTTGTCAAACACAAATGTTGGTGTTGAATGAACTGTAAACTAACCTGTAAATAATATAATTTCTTTAAAAACACAGAAAATTATTTCAAATTTAAGGTAAGCAAAGATTTATTAAGACACAAGAATCATGAAACTTGAAAAGAATGATTCGATAAAATGTATTTTATCTCTCTCTCATT
The DNA here is from genome assembly GCF_029407905.1 of Bubalus kerabau. NCBI lineage: Eukaryota > Metazoa > Chordata > Mammalia > Artiodactyla > Bovidae > Bubalus > Bubalus kerabau. Next base: position 22,115,070 of record NC_073644.1, on the reverse strand, counting down.
TATTGATATAAATTTTGATTTTTGAAAGACACTTTCAAGTATGTAAAACAGCAAGCTACAGACCAGGATATCTGCAATTATTTTTTATTTTACTTATTTTTTTAATTGAAATATAGTTGATATGAGAGTCACAACTTATATTAAAAGGTATATCTAAGTATATAAATAATTTAATCTGAGAAGATAAATGATCTAATTAAAAACGTGCAGGGGATTTTAAAAGATACTTTTTAAAAAAAGTATGAATGGCCAATATGCATATAAGATGATGCTCAATGTCAGTCCTTGGGGAAATGAAAATTTACACCACAATGAGATAGCTATAAAGGCAGCAGAATGGCTAATATTTTTGTAAAAATTCTGATTCTACTAAGTTTTGTTAAAAATGAGGAGTGGAACTCTCATATACTGCTGATGACAAATGTTAAATGATACAACTCTACTGGGAAATAAGCAGTTTCCAATAAAGCAGTACATTTACTATGCATGTGTGTTAAGTCATTTCAGTTGCTTCCGACTCTTTGTGACCCTTTGGACAGTAGCCCAGGCTCCTCTGTCCATGATAATTCTCCAGGCAAGAATACTGGAGTGGATTGCCATGCCCTCCTCCAGGGGATCTTCTCAACCCAGGGATCGAACTTGTGTCTCTTAATTTTCCTGCATTGGCAGATGGGTTCTTCACCACTAGAGCCACCAGGGAAGTCCATACATTAACTATATGAATCCACAATTTTATTTCTTAGTATTTTCCCAAGAGAAATGAAAGCACATGCCTACCCCAAGACCTATATATGAGTATTCTTAGCAGCTTTACTCATAAGAGCTCATTAAGAAGTAAATGGATAAACAAATTCTGGTATATCCATTCAATAGACTTCTACTCTGTAATAATGGAAATAAATTTAACAATATGGATAACTCTCAAAAATATTACACTGAGTGAAAGAAGCTAGATGCAAAATAGTATATACAGTAAGCTAACACTTATAAATATAATTTAAATTTAAGTGATAGAAAACAGACCAGTGATTTCTTAGGGCCAGGAGTAGGAGATGAGAATTTATTGCAAGGGGCTTAAGACAACTTGTTTAGAATTATAAAAATGGCTCAGACTGTAAAGAATCTCCCTGCAATGCAGGAGACCTGGGTTCAATCCCTGGGTCAGAAAGATCCCCTGGAGAAGGGAATGGCTGCCCACTCCAGAATTCTTGCCTGGAGAATTCCATAGACAAAGGAGCTTGGCGAGCTACAGTCCATGCGGTCTCAAAGAGTTGGGCACAACTGAGTGACTAACACTTTGACTTTCTGTATCTTAATTGTCATGGTGGTTTCATGAATGCACACATTTGTTAAAACACTGTGCTATCAGTTCAGTTGAGTTCAGTTGCTCAGTCGTGTCCAACTCTTTTTGACTCCATGAATCACAGCACGCCAGGCCTCCCTGTCCATCACCAACTCCTGGAGTTCACCCAGACTCACGTTCATCGAGTCAGTGATGCCATCCAGCCATCTCATCCTCTGTTGTTCCCTTCTCCTCCTGCCCGCAATCCCTCCCAGCATCAGAGTCTTTTCTAATGAGTCAACTCTTCACATGAGGTGGCCAAAGGACTGGAGTTTCAGCTTTAGCATCATTCCTTCCAAAGAAATCCCAGGGCTGATCTCCTTTAGAATGGACTGGTTGGATCTCCTTGCAGTCCAAGGGACTCTCAGGAGTCTTCTCCAACACCACAGTTCAAAAGCATCAATTCTTTGGCACTCAGATTTCTTCGCAGTCCAACTCTCACATCCATACATGACCACTGGAAAAACCATAGTCTTGACTAGACGGACCTTTGTTGGCAAAGTAATGTCTCTGCTTTTGAATATGCTATCTAGGTTGGTCGTAACTTTTCTTCCAATGAGTAAGTGTCTTTTAATTTCATGGCTGCAGTCACCATCTGCAGTGATTTTGGAGCCCAAAAAAATAAAGTCTGACACTGTTTTCACTGTTTCCCCATCTATTTGCCATGAAGTGATGGGACCAGATGCCGTGACCTTCATTTGTTCATTTTATATTATGTAATTTTCTTCAATAAAGTTGATTTAAATAAAAACTCTTTGACATATAAATCCTATTTTTATAATTTTTTCCAAATTAAATGCTTAGATGAGAAAATAAAGATAAACATAAAACTTTTAAATTTAGTTATTCATATAAGAGATAGCCTAGAAACAACAGACATGATTAATAATAATGGGTTGTATCAGTAAGTTTGTTATATCCCTATAATGTGGGCATTAAACTAGCAATTTGCTGTATGACACAACCCAGAGCTCAACCCAGTGCTCTGTGACAACCTAGAGGGGTGGGATGGGGTGGGAGATGGAAGGAGGTTCAAGATGGAGAGGACACATGTATATCTGTGGCTGATTCATGTTGATGTATGGCAGAAATCAACACAATATTGTAAAGCGATTATCCTCCAATAAAAATTTTCAAATATATAATTATATAACATTAAAAAAATAAACTAAAATGATGATGTAGATGCATGCTAATTGGTATGCAAATAAACCCTTTTTAATTTATTTAATTAATAAATAATTAATAATAAATAAATTAATAAATAATTAATAATAAATAAATAATAAAATAATTTAATTTCAGCCTCACAATAACAGGTAAGGTTAGGAACCAACAAGAGAAACACAGCTTTGAGAAAGTGACTTATTATATCAGTTATATAATTGACTGGAAAGAATTCTTTGGATGAGGTTCATGTATATAGGTATATGTTCTTCCTTCTTTATCAGGCTGTTTCTTCTGCTATATCCATCAGTTGCACTTGTCATATTCCAGTCTGATCTGTTTCCTTGAAGTGACCGAGAGCAGTGCTGAGTACATCTTGCTCATGCCGGTTGAACGTGCTCGATATTATTCATCACTGAAGAAATATGGTCTGCAATAGGAGCTACATAGAAATAAGGAAATCCAAAGCCAATACTCTGTATGAATGGTGCCATAACAGATATACATTTGTTGTGATTCTGATTGAGTACAAATAAGCTTTTTCATTTCAGTCTGATACCATTGCTCTTTAGGGAATTTAGATGACAATTCTTTAGAAGGACTAAATTAGGTCTGATGTCTGGCAAAACGTTTCATCAGGTCAGCCTTTACTCCTGCATCATCCTCACTCCATCAATTTGTCTCTTTTCTTTATCTTCATTTTTCCTTCACTCTTCTCTCAGATCTCACTAAACAAATGTTGTTGTACTTCTTTAGGGTTTGTCAAATGTGTGTTTGAGTCTGGTGGGTGTGTACATATTCTCACCATACTCCTAGTGACTCTTTAGTGATCTTCTACCACCTTTGAAGCTAATTGAATTTCTATAATGTTATACTGTGATTAGATCAGATCAGATCAGTCACTCAGTCGTGTCTGACTCTTTGCAACCCCATGAATCGCAGCATGCCAGGCCTCCCTGTCCATCACCAACTCCCTGAGTTCACCCAGACTCACGTCCATCGAGTCAGTGATGCCATCCAGCCATCTCATCCTCTGTCGTCCCCTTCTCCTCCTGCCCCCAATCCCTCCCAGCATCAGAGTCTTTTCCAATGAGTCAACTCTTCACATGAGGTGGCCAAAGTACTGGAGTTTCAGCTTTAGCATCATTCCTTTCAAAGAAATCCGTGATACTGTGACTTATAATAAGAAATGGGTATTTGGTCTTTGTCCCAATTCCTGGCAAGAGCATCTAAAACCCTTGGAATTTTCTGTGATAAAGGCATTATCCGTTAAGTAATGAGGTGACTTTTGGAAAGTCCTTAGGTGACCTAAAGCTGAGGGCGGGTTGCCAGGGAAGCAACCTTCTGGTGCAGATTTCAGTAATGCCCTAGCCACCTATCCCTGGAGGGGACAGAGGCTGGAGTTCGAATCAATAACCAATAGCCAATGATTTAATCAATCATGACTAGGTTCAAATTCAGTTCAGTCGCTCAGTTGTGTCTCACTCTTTGCTACCCCATGGACTGCAGCATGCCAGGCTTCTCTGTCCATCACCAACTCCTGGAGACTACTCAAACTCATGTCTATCATGTCAGTGATGCCATTCAACCATCTCATACTCTGTCATCCCCTTCTCCTCCCGCTTTCAATCTTTCCCAGAAAGGTGTTTTCCAATGAGTTGGTTCTTCGCATAAGGTAGCCAAAGTATTGGAGTTTCAGCATCAGTCCTTCCAATGAATATACAGGATGGATTTCCCTTAGGAAGGACTGGTTGGATGTCCTTGCAGTCCAAGGGACTCTCAGGAGTCTTCTCCAACACCACAGTTCAAAAGCCTCAATTCTTCAGTGCTCAGCTTTCTTTATAGTTCAACTCTCATATCCATACATGACTACTGGAAAAACCACAGCTTTGACTGGATGGACCTTTGTTGGTAAAGTATGTCTCTGCTTTTTAATATCCTGTCTAGGTTGGTCATAGCTTTTCTTCCAAGGAACAAGCATCTTTTAATTTCATGTGTGTAGTCACCATCTGCAGTGATTTTGGAGACCCCCAAATAAAGTCTCTCATTGTTTCCATTGTTTCTCCATCTATTTGCCGTGAAATGATGGGACCAGATGCCATGATCTTAGTTTTCTGAATGTTGAGTTTTAAGCCAACTTTTTCACTCTCCTCTTTCACTTTCATCAAGAGTCTCTTTAGTTCTTCTTCGCTTTCTGCCGTAAGGGTGGTATCATCTGCGTATCTGAGGTTATTGATATTTCTCCTGACAATCTTGATTTCAGCTTGTGTTTCTTCCTGCCTGGCATTTTGCATGATGTACTCTGCATGTAAGTTAAGTAAGCAGGGTGACAATATACAGCCTTGATGTACTCCTTTCCCAAGCTGTTGTTGCATGTCCAGTTCTAACTGTTGCTTCTTGACCTGCATACAGATTTCTCAGGAAGCAGGTCAGGTGGTCTGGTGTTCCCATCCCTTTCAGAATTTTCCACAGTTTGTTGTGTTCCACACAGTCAAATGCTTTGGCATAGTCAATAAGGCAGAAGTACATGTTTTCTGGAATTCTCTTGCTTTTTCTATGATGCAGTGGATGTTGGCAATTTGATCTCTGGTTACTCTGCCTTTTCTAAATCCAGCTTGAACATCTGGAAGTTCATGGTTCAAGTACTATTGAAGCCTGGCTTGGAGAATTTTGAACATTACTTTGCTAGCGTGTGAGATGAGTGCAATTGTGTGGTAACTTGAACATTCTTTGGCATTGCCTTTCTTTGGGATTGGAATGAAAACTGACCTTTTCCATTTCTGTGGCCACTGCTGAGTTTTCCAGATTTGCTGGCATATTGAGTGCAGCACGTGAAACCTCCATAAAAACCCAAAAGGACAGTTTGGAGAACTTCCTGGTTGGTGAATATGAGATTTAAAGAGAATAGCATGCTCTGAGAGAACATGGAAAATCTGCACCCTTTTCCCTTACCTTACCCTGGGCATCTCTTCCATCTGGCTGTTCCTGAGTTACATCCTTTCATAAAAAAGTGATGATCTAGTAAGTAAAATGTTTCTTGCAGTTCTGTGAGCTGCTCTAACAAATTAATTGAACCCAAGGAGGAAGTTGTGGAAACGTTTGACAGATAGCCAATCAATCATAAGTGCAGGTAACAATTTAAACTTGCAACTAGCATCTGAACCCTAAAGAAGGGGTTGTTGTTTTTGGTCAGAAGTACAGGAAATGGCACCCCACTCTAGTACTCTTGCCTGGAAAATCCCATGGATGGAGGAGCCTGGTAGGCTGCAGTCCATGGGGTAGCAAAGAGTCGGACATGACTGAGCGACTTCACTTTCATTTTTCACTTTTCACTTTCATGCACTGGAGAAGGAAATGGCAACCCACTCCAGTGTTCTTGCGTGGAGAATCCCAGGGATGGGGGAGCCTGGTGGGCTGCCGTCTATGGGGTTGCACAGAGTTGGACACGACTGAAGCGACTTAGCAGCAGCAGCAACAGGTAATAAGCTGGGCTTGTGACTAGTATATGAAGTGTGTATGCCGGGGAGGTGAGAAAGTAGTTATGTGGGACTGAGTCCTTCACCCATGGGATGCTAACTCCAGTAGACAGAGTCACAAATGAGTAGAATTATATAGCATCCAGCTAATGTTGCAGAGAGTTGCTTGGTGTGAGGAAAAATGTCCTCACATTTGGTGATCAGAAATGTCAGAAGTGAAGTTTTCTCTGTGAAGGTAAAGGACAGAGGCAGAGAACAAGCATGGTGGGGAAGAACTGGGATTCTCCCTACTCAGGAGGTAGACTGAACTGCATTTTATATACAATTGTAGATACAGACCCACACTCTTTTATCTGAAAATCTTAGTATTAGATATGTTTCTGAATTTTAGAAAGATAATACAGCATATGCAGTGATGTCTCGAGCACAAACCTATTAATAGTTATTAATATTCTGAGATAAAACATCTATATTTTCGCTAGCAGCCTAATTTCAGTTCAGATCTGGTTTGCTGTTGAGTGAATTCAAGCCGGTTTTCATTAGTTTTCCCTTACTGGAAATGTGCATAAGAATTATGGGCCACATCTAGTTTTCCAGGAAAGAACTCTATTTTTAAAAAATTAAAAAATTGCATTTTATATTTGAGTATAGTTGATTAACAATGCTGTGTTAATGTCAGATGTTCAGTGATTCAGTTATACATACACATATATCTATTTTTCAAATTCTTTTCCCACTTAGAGTATTGCAGAGTATTGAGCAGAGTTCTCTGTGCTATACAGTTGGTCCTTGTTGGTTATCTATTTTAAACACAGATAAATCTCTCTGTTCAAATCAATCCCAAACCCAAGAGAGAACTCTTGACATTCTTTTAGTCTGCAAGCTATTGTCTCTTTTACTGTATTATCTGACTTCTTGAGCCTCTTTATTTATCCTCTAGTTTTTGATATTTGCTTCAGAAGTTTCTTTTGGATTTGGATTTGTGTATGTGTCTAGGAAGGCATAATTTAATATCTTAAAATTCACCTATTTTGAGTTTACAATTTGATGGGTTTTGTAAATGTGCACAATCATGAAACCATCATAACTTTGAAGGTTTAAACATCCTTACCACCCTCAATGGAGAAGGCAATGGCACCCCACTCCAGTACTCTTGCCTGGAAAATCCCATGGATGGAGGAGCCTGGTAGGCTGTAGTCCATGGGGTTGCTAAGAGTCGGACACGACTGGGTGACTTCGCTTTCACGTTTCACTTTCATGCATTGGAGAAGGAAATGGCAACCCACTCCAGTGTTCTTGCCTGGAGAATCCCAGGGACGGGGAAGCCTGGTGGGCTTCCGTCTATGGGGTTGCACAGAGTTGGACACGACTGAAGTGACTTAGCAGCAGCAGCAGCAGCAACCACCCTCAAAAGTTTCTTCCTGTATCACTGCAGTCAGTTCCCCCTCCCACTGCAGCCCTGGGCCAGGCAATCACTGATGTCGTTTCTGTGTGTAGCTTTAACTTAGCTTAATGTTTTGTGATCCATGTCCTTTTATACATTAGTATTCTGTTCTTTTTGTTATTTTATTTTTTTTTTCTGAGTGGTATTCTCAAGTGTGTATAACTGGTGAATAGATCAAGAATGTATGGCACATCTCTATCACAAATACTATTAAGCAATAAAAAGGTCTTATGTTTCTAATCTGTTATTCAGCTTACCAGTCTTTGAATCCCTGCTCAACATTGAATATTTTCTCAGGTTAAGAGTGGCCTTACTTTCATTAATAGCTTTAAGTCAGCAAGACTTTTACCAGCTCTTAAGTTTATTGGGCTGAATTGGGCAACTAGGCTTAGATAGTGCATTGCCCTAGAGAACACTAGAAACCTAACTCCTCTCCCTCTGGCTCTGTAGATCACAACCGTGACCTTCCATGACACATATCCAGCTAGTATCTATGCAGGGAATGCTTTCCAATGATTATCAACTTGGCATTCTGAGGATGGAACTCAATACTTTTTTCTACTAGGGCCAGGAGGATCTTTCTGCCTCTTGCATGGAATGGAATCCAGGTATTGAGAAATGTGCCCTATTCCTGAGAATGCAGGTGAATCGACCTGAATCAAGAGTCCAGGGAAAAACCTCTCCCATCTAAGGCCATACTTAAGCCCTTCTCCTAATGCATTTGAGCCCCAACAAGTTTACTAGGGAAAGAGGTTTGAAAGAATTTCCACACTTAGAAATTTTGCTTGTACAGAGACATGCTTATATGAATCAGAAAAGGAGTGAATGAAAATAAGGATGAGAGTCAGTGGTCTATAGGAGGGTCTAATAAACTCACCTGCTTCTAAGTAGGATCACTCCACCATGCTGTTGGCTATGAGGAGCACCATCCTTTTTGAGGACCCAGCCCAGGCCTACTGATAGGATGTCCTGTCCATGGAAGGTACCATTCACCTCCCATTGGAAATATCCCCACATCAGGGCATAATCTTACCAAGTTTTTCTCAAGATTCTATGGAGACTATGAAAGTAGACACAATTATCATTTATAATTTATGGCTACAGGCAGAGCTGAGGGCAGGGCAAGCTATAAGAATGATAGGAGATAGAAATATTATCAATACTATTCTAAAATTTCAGCAGATTTTTATCCTGTTTCTTAGTATTTATATCTATTTAGTTGTTACTTCATTTGCTTGCTTTGGGGGGTATTTTCTGCACCCTACTCCAGTACTCGTGTGTGGAAAATTCCATGGACAGAGGAACCTGGTGGGCTGCCATGGATGGAGGAGCCTGGTAGGCTGCAGTCCATGGGGTTGCTAAGAGTCGGACACAACTGAGCGACTTCACTTTCGCTTTTCACTTCCATGCATTGGAGAAGGAGATGGCAACCCACTCCAGTGTTCTTGCCTGGAGAATCCCAGGGGCAGCGGAGCCTGGTGGGCTGCCATCTATGGGGTCACACAGAGTTGGACATGACTGAAGAGGCTTAGCAGCAGCAGGAGTAGAAGCAGGGGGTATTCCCTGGTGGCTCAGATGGTAAAGACACTGCCTGTACTGAAAGATGGAGAAGGCAATGGCACCCCACTCCAGTACTCTTGCCTGGAAAATCCCATGGACGGAGGAGCCTGGTAGGCTGCAGGCCATGGGGTTGTGAAGAGTCGGACACTACTGAGCGACTTCACTTTCACTTTTCCCTTTCATGCATTGGAGAAGGAAATGGCAACCAACTCCAGTGGTCTTGCCTGAAGAATCCCAAGGACAGGGGAGCCTGGTGGGCCACCGTCTATGGGGTCGCACAGAGTCAGACACGACTGAAGCAACTTAGCAGTACTGCAAGAGACCTGAGTTCGATCCCTGGGTCACGAAGATCTCTGAGAAAGAAGGAATTGTCAATCCACTCCGATATTCTTGCCTGGAAAATTCCATGGGCAGAGGAGCCTGCCAGGCTACAGTCCGTAGGGTCATAAAAAGTTGGACACAATTGAGTGATTAACACTTATACTAACACTTGGGGAGTGTTTAACTTATCTCTATCTCGTTTTCCTATTTAGTGAAATGGAAATGATAATAATAATAATATTTTATTGTTATTGTCTAATAAGAATATTGTGAAAATTAAATGTTGTAACACGTGTAGTACTCTTAGGATAGTAATCCTGGAGACTAATAATGTCTCAATGAAATGAAGTCACTGCTATCTTATCTAATAATATTTTTCCAGGGAGGAAATATTTTAGTAACCTGTGGATTACATGTTGGCAATGCAGAAGGATAATCTGTTTAGTATCATGATAAACATCTGTGCCATTGTGACAGAGCTATATGTCTACAGATTATTATGCAGACCTGATGCAAAGAAATGACTCACTGGAAAAGATCCTGACACTGGGAAAGATTGAAGGCTGGAAGAGAAGGGGATGACAGAGGATGAAATGGTTGATGGCATCACCAACTTGATCGATATGAGTTTGAGCAAGCTCCTGGAGTTACTGATGGACTGGGAAGCCTGGCGTGCTGCAGTCTATGGGGTCTCAAAGAGTCAGGCATGAATGAGTCACTAAACTGAACTGAAGGCATGAATGTGAGGCTGAGACGGAGTGAGAAGAACCAATCTCCCTTCACACACACACACACACACACACACACACACACTATACTTTGAGAGGTTGAGGAAGAGGCAGTACTTCAGACAACTGGACTATTTCTAACCATTCTAACTGGGAACATGGTTACATGGGAGGTACAGAATAACCTGGTGGCACTGCATAGAATCTGTCTGTAATGCAGGAGACTCAGGTTCTTTCTCTCAGTTGGGAAGATCCCTGGAGGAGGGTATGGCAACCCACTCCAGTGTTCTTGCCTGGAGAATCCCCATGGACAGAGGAGCCCAGTGAGCTATAGTCTATGGGGTCACAATGAGTTAGACACGACTGAGACTAACACTTTCACTTCACCTTTTTTTTTTCACACCCTAACCAACCTAGAAGTTCTCTCATTTTGTAACTAATGTTGAGAGATTTTCTCTATTATAAATCTCTTCTATTTTCTTGAAGCCTTTGGTAAAAAGTTTAAACTCCTGTAGCCTGGCCTTATCCATTGTTCAGAGTAGGCTCCATGTCTGATTCAGATGATGTAGTCAAGAGACAACAGTGATCACCTGTGGGACTCAGTTGTGGTTTGGAGAGAGGTGATATAAGGGGAGAAAGCAATGGTATTCTCTGAAAAAGCTGGTTGCCTGAGTGACAGACAGTAAACATTATTGGGGAATTTCCAGAATTCCTTAAGGATGAATATCTAGTAAAATGCATTGCACCTCCTATGAATTCTAGTAGGGTAGGAACTCAAGTGATTGTTGCAGCTGCTACTGCTAAGTCGCATCAGTCATGTCCGACTCTGTGCGACCCCATAGACGAACAGCCCAACAGGCTCCTCTGGCCCTGGGATTCTCCAGGCAAGAATACTGGAATGGGTTGCCATTTCCTTCTCCAATGTATGCAAGTGAAAAGTGAAAGTGAAGTTGCTCAGTCGTGTCCAACTCTTAGCGACCCCATGGACTGTAGCCCACCAGGCTCCTCCGTCCATGGGATTTTCCAGGCAAGAGTACTGGAGTGGGGTGCCATTGCCTTCTAAATGGGCATTAATAAAATTCAAAAATAAGGAAGGCAGTGTGAGATTGGAAAAGAAGAAACTTTCACACTCCTGATGACTGCACTCAGTAGTTCTTAGGCTGCTCTCACTGGTTTCCTTGGACAAAATGTCTCCCACATTCCCAGCAGTCTTTCCTTAGGGTAGAGAAAATAGAATGGCCTGCAGATCTTCCAGCCCCGATAAGACAGAGCTCTCTTTGGTTCTGCAGAGATCCCACTTCACAAGACAACATGGGAGGTCACAGGGCTCATGTCTCACCAGTTGATTAAAATCGAGTGGTGAGATGACCTGCAGCATCAACCATCAACCAGTTATCCTAGGTCCACTGGGCTTTCCAGAGCTCTACCTCTTCTACTGAAGACATTACCTCAAAAACCCAGTGCATGGCAGGGCAAGTGCTGCCGGATTCCACCACTTTAAGCCTTGCCTAGAATAGACTGATCCAACCAATAGGTTCAGGGTGAACTGGCTAACATATCCAAATTCTTTGACTCCAGGTGACCCTATGTTGTATGTGAATATGGGCTTGGAGATTTAGTGGTGGATTCAATTCTCCCTGGAGCTATCCCCTGGAATATTTTTCTTCCATTCCACAGCACCCATATCTACAATGAGAGCAGGATGAAAGTAACTTATGTCTTCACCTGTAGCCATTTGGTACCTGAAATATGGTGTTGCCACCAGTCAGGATGGATCTGCTTACTGTGGTCAGGTAGGCCATTGTGCATATTATTGCCACAAAATTGCTACAGGAGGTCTGTAAATTTTCCAGCCATGAAGAAGAGGCAAGTTCTTAGTTCCATAAAAATTAGAGAAAGCAAGTACTTACTTCCAATGTCCAGGTAAAGTGATTTGGGAACAGTAGAAAGACAAGAGAGCACATTCAAATCTAGCAGACCACCCTTCTATTCCTTTCTTATCATGGAAGTAAGATACATAAGTATGGGAACTGGGCATTTCTGTGACCCACACTATCATGGCCATCAACCTGGACATAGAGATAGGAGCACATGGTGGGAAGTCCACACTAATGCCTGTATTTCCATTTAGTATTTTCCATCTATTGGCTGGAGAACCTCCACTTACTGAGGAGCTCTGCCAAAAGCAGTCATTAAACCCCACCCAGCTCCCACTCTTCTTGCCTGTCTCTATTCTAGAACTCTAAACATGTGTTCTGTTTCCGGAGAGGGGTTTTTCAGACCAGGACTGCAAGAGCTTCTTCAACACTGTGAGTGAGACTGTTCAGATGCCATGATGGCCAGCACATGTGTCCTCACCTGCCAGGCAAGATAGAGGAACGCTGTGACTCAGGCTGGGAAGACAGGAAGGCTCCCTTGCTTCCTATTTCTTCAGATGTTGTCTACCTCTCCTTCCCCCCATCATTCCCCAGTTGTCCACTGGCCTTTCTTATCTGGTTCCAGTGGGCTTTGAGCTTGATCTGATCTGAGTAATGATGCTTGAGGCACTCTGTGTGTTCAGCCTGGCTCTCCTTTGCACTCCACGTCCTGACACGAGGAGATATCCAGGAGAATTATATTTTTCAGGTGTTTGAGGCTGATTGATCACATCTCCAGCAGAGTTCTCTGATGGGAGCCCACCCATCACCTGACAAAATGGACGGAATGGTCACAGAGCGGAAGATGGGATAATGCAGCAGAAACTGGATAGAGTAGTCAGGCTTGCCTGGAGAAGAAGCCACCTTATGCTCTGCCATCAGGAGTCCTGAAAACATGCCCCTGGCTAATTCCTGTCACAGCTTCATAGTCCTGTCTTGATTCCTCACCTTGCTCTTTTTCATCTGTGCACTGCTTCAATCATCAGAGATTTATTGAAACAGTTTTACATAATGGAATGTAATAAATGCAAAAAAAATTAGAAAAAATAAGGACACATATTTTGAGCCGAAGGACTTCACAGCCTAGTGAGAAGCAAGCCTTCTAATATTGATGGGCAAAACATTATAATATAATATGATATGGGCTTTCTCATCAGTTACTTAAAATAACAATGGGAGAAAACATAAATTCTGCTTAAAGAAATCAGAGGATTCAAAGGAATTAGCTCTTGAGATAAGATTCAAAAGTGGGTAGGTGTTTTCTACCATTTCTAGCATGGATAGGATGGCATCACTGACTCAGTGGAGATGAGTTTGAGCCAACTCCAGGAGATAGTGAGGGACTGGGAGGCGTGGAATGCTGTAGTTCATGGAGTTACAAAGAATCAGACATTACTTAGTGACTGAACAACAACAAGGGGTTTTCTAGATGAACACACAATAAAGGGATGCAGAAGGAAGCCATTCAGGCAGAGGAAACATATACACCAATACAATAAGACAATACAATTAGAATACTGCATAATCCATGCTGTTTTTTATAACTAGTATGGTGGCTAGCAGAGGACTCTGATGATTAATCTTATGTGTTAACTTAATTGGAACACCGGGAGCCCCAATATTCGCTTAACATTATTCTGGATATTTCTGTGAGGGAGTTTCTGGATGAGATTAATGTTTAAATCAATAGACTGTATAAAGATTGCCCTTCCCAATGTAGGTGGCTTTATCTCATTCATGGAAGATCTAAGTAGAACAAAAAGGCTGAGCAAAGGAGAACTCACTGTCTTCTCCTAACTGTCTTCAAGCTTGGACATCAGCCTTCCCTTGACTTTGAATTTTAACTTGGACTGGCGTTTACAACACTGACTCTGCAGGTTCTCAGGCGTTTTCACTCTAACCACTCCAATAGCCTTTCTGGGTCTCTAGTTTTCCTCCTGCAGATCTTGGGAATTTCTAGTCTCATAACTTCATGAGTCAGTTCATTATAATCTCCCTGTCTCTATCACGCTATATATGTAGATAGATAGATAGATGATAGATAGATAGATAGATAGATAGACAGTCTTCCCTTGTAGCTCAGTTGGTAAAGAATCTACCTACAAGACAGGAGACCAGGTTCGATTCCTGGGTCAGGAAGATCCCCTGGAGAAGGAAATGGCAACCTACTCCAGCATTCTTGCCTGGAGAAACCCATGGACAGAGGAGCCTGACAGGCTACTGTCCATGGGGTCGCAAAAGTTGGACACAACTTGGCGACTAAACCACCACCACCACCAGATATAGATAGATATAAAGATACAGATATCTTCTATTGGTTCTGTTTATTAGTTCTGGGGGCTTGAAAGTCCAAGGTCAAGGTGTTGAGAATTTTAGTTTCTGTCCTCTTTGCTTGTAGGTGGCTGCCTTTTCACTGTGTCTCAAGTATTCTTTCCTCAGTGCATGGGCAGAGAGAGAGAGGGAGAAGGCAAACATGAGCTGTCTGGTGTTTCTTCTTATAAGGACACAAATCCCACTGGATCAGGGCTTCAAGCTGATGAACTCATTTAACCTGAATTACTTCCTTAGGGGCTCCATCTCCAAATACATCCACCCTAGGGCTTAGGGCTTCGGGATATGAGGTTTTTGGAGGACACTGTTCAGTTCATAACACTGGGTGAGGGTTACATGACAGGAGTCTGGACAGGACCAAAGCAGGCTATGAAAGACTCTGGACCTTATGCTAAATGGATGACTGATGGGGAGTTAGTGAAGTGTTTTAACTGTGAAAAAATGGTAAGACATATAAGAAAGCTTATTCTGATTTCTGGTAAAGAATTGACTATAACATCCCTGGAATATTCTGTGCACATTTGCCAGTGGAAATTTTATGACAGCAAATTAAAAAATGAGTACTCATATCTGCTGGGAGAACTAACGCAGACAGAAAGCCATTGCCAGACTCTTGGAGATATTTCAATATCTACACGGTTCATGAAGTTGGATTGAAAAAATAATGTGGCCCATTCATGCAGCCGCACACTAGGAGCATCCCAGTAGTATTCATTTACCCCCAGCCATGATCTTTTCCTTGGGCTCAAGACCTAGTGTTTATCATGCCTATGTTGTCATAGGAGATCACCTCCTACTCACTGCTCTTTACAGAAGTTTTCAGTGGAGATTGGTCCCTTTAATCTTTAGACAGCAGAACAGGAAGAGGGGGATAGTAGTGCAAAGAAAGTTTGGCTTTTGGAATTTTGTATTTTAATTGATAAATCACACACATACAGTTTTCTAGGCAGTA
This sequence comes from Bubalus kerabau, assembly GCF_029407905.1. Classification (NCBI taxonomy): domain Eukaryota; kingdom Metazoa; phylum Chordata; class Mammalia; order Artiodactyla; family Bovidae; genus Bubalus; species Bubalus kerabau. The sequence continues at coordinate 22,099,833 of NC_073644.1, read as the reverse complement.
GCAGAGAAAATTCCTAATAGTAATGCATACTGGCCATTGTTGTATTATGCTTTATGTTTTGTTTATCATTTAAAATATATGTATATATCTGTGTGGCTATTTATATACCTATTATCTATTTATTTATAATATCTGATGTCAGTTCTAAAAAATTGGGAAAAAGGTAAAATGTTAATCATTTCAAGCCAGCAAAGCTGGCCTTGCTATAAGCTGGCTCCAAATTTGGCTAAAAATTAGGCAAAAAGGTAAAATATTAATCATTTCAAGCCAGCAAAGCAGCCTTTGCTATAAGCTGGCTCCAAATTTGGCAATGGGCTGGTTGGTTTTTGTCAAATCACCATCCAACTGAAGTTGGCTGTTATTCTTTTAGTTTTTTGACAAGCACAAGGTGAACAGTGCGTAAGCCAAAGGATAATTACACACCATATCTCTTGAAAAAGTTTGGATTGAAATAACCCACCACTCATTCAAATATGGAATAGCTAAAGAGAACGCTAAGTGCCTATGAACTAAAGCAGATCAGAACCTATGATAAGAATACTGAAAACAAAGGAATTTAATAATTGTCCTGAACGTTAATAGAAAGCTAAAACTATTGACAGTAATTGCTAAATTAACCAGAAAACAATTCATAAAACTCCATGACATGTTTAATAAGATATAAGACATAGCCTATATGAAATAAGGAAAGAGAGCCATAAGTTCCATAAGGGCTGAAAATGCTAAAATTAAACCACAATGTAAGGAAGTACATAATAACATGAATATGAAGGTAATTTGCACAAGTATAGATAGGATGTCAAATAATTATAAACCGCAGCAGTTAAAACAAGGTTCTCATTCATGGTAATAAGTGCAGGATTAGAATTTTCTTAATTAGTAATGGGAAAGATGAACTTGAAAAGATTTCCACCATGTACACGGTCCTGTGCTGATTGCCATTTTGGAAGCCAATTTAAACACGAGCAAGTAAACAAATACCCTATTGGATGGTGTGGATAGACATATTTGTTTGTAATTTCTGAGAAAAAAAAATGAACTCATTTTCAAATTCATGTCACAATGACAAGTAGCAGTGACTTAAATTAGTCATTCGGGACAGTGGTTCTCAGTGTGGTCCTTGGACAAGCAGCATCAGCATCAACTGAGAACTCAGAGTGTAATTTCTCAAGCCTTCCCTCAACCCACTTGATTCAGAAATTCTAGGAGTTGGGCCAAGTAATTGGTATTCTAACCAGCCCTAGAGGTGATGCTGCTGTAGCTCAAATTTGAGAACTACTACATTGGGAGAACGACTTTATCTGTATTATGAGGAGAGTAAGGCAGCTTACTGATCACATAAGTTACCCCTTATCTGCACCACAGACACAAAATCCAGGAAAGATTGTAGAGCTGAGGACTTTGCTAGTGGGGGATCCTGTGTGCCTCAGATTCCCCACTCACACGTGAGAGAAATGGACATAGTTACCTAGATAACTGATTTCCCCAAAGAAGAGCATCAAAGGAATATCAAGTGTAATATATGAATACAAATAAAAGAGAAGAAGCATTGTTTATTTCCCAAACCAGGGATCAAACCCACACCCCCTGCAGCGGAAACACAGCATCTTAGCCATTGCACTACCAAGGAGGCCCTAAGGGAGCATTTCTTAAGCTGAAGGAAGGCCTATGTGTACAGGTTGAAAGTGCTTTTTGCTATACAGGCAAAGTCAACAAGAAAACTGACAGCTAATTAATTCTGGGGGAAACAAGATCTTATATAAAGAAAAAACCTCCTACAAACATCAAGAAAGAAAGAAGGGGAGAGAGAGAGGGAGCCTGGCTCTAAGATTAAAAATCCTTGCAGAAGGGGGAAGATATGGAGTTGAATGAAAGAATTAGGTTTGCATAAGAAGATGGGTACCTCTTCCTCCAAGGCTTTCAGTAAGGATGCCATGCTGTATGCAAATATTGACAATTTAAATGAGATTAACAATTTGTAAATCACATATTTCCTGGCATATGGTTTATGCTCATTCAGTGCTAGCCCTCACCCATTATCAGAGCACCAGGCACCTGAATGAGGAACTCCTGACTCATCTCTGGAAGGTGTCACACTCTAGGCACTAGAGTCTAGGTCATTAATAAATGTTTAGCTTTGAGAAAGAAGGCAAAATCTGAGACTAAGTCCTAGTAGTGAATGAAGTGGATGGTTAAGAGCTTATTGGTCTTAGGATATTATGTGTGAATGAAAATGTTGTTGAAAGGCAAGAGCTGTGGAACATGAGAGTATAGTGGCAAGAAAGACTGTAAGGCAAAAAGACAAGGTTATTCAGAAGATTTTCAAATACTTCGTGTGTTCCAAGTGCAGGTCCTGTGTAGAAAAAGATATTTAATATATATCAAATATGGCAGTCAGCATACATTCCTTCCCTTCACTTGACTTCTTGAGAGTCCCTTGGACTGCACGGAGATCCAACCAGTCCATTCTGAAGGAGATCAGCCCTGGGATTTCTTTGGAAGGAGTGATGCTGAAGCTGAAACTCCAATACTTTGGCCACCTCATGCGAAGAGTTGACTCATTGGATAAGACTCTGATGCTGGGAGGGATTGGGGGCAGGAGGAAAAGGGTATGACAGAGGATGAGATGGTTGGATGGCATCACCAACTTGATGGATGTGAGTTTGAGTGAACTCAGGGAGTTGGTGATGGACAGGGAGGCCTGGTGTGCTGCGATTCATGGGGTCGCAAAGAGTCGGACATGACTGAGCGACAGAACTGAACTGAACTGACTTGACTTCTGGGTAAGAGAAAACCTGGACTCCCAGGTCCTCCCAGGCTGAGAGATTCAGTGGGTGAGAGCTCACAGTGCTTAAGTAGTACTATTATTGTAGTGTGATAAGAATTCACTTTCTTTCCCATAATGTTGCTAGTCAATGAGCAATGGAAACTTTTATTAGTCATGACTTCTCCACTCTTGAGTACAAAATCCAGATAAGGAGACAAATAACCTGCCAACCATCTGCAACGTTGATAACCATTCAAAATCTAAAAATAAGATACAGACAATATCACACGTGTATAGCTGCTAAGTGAAATGTAGCTATAGGACAGGCTGCCGTTGTTAAGCAGAAACATCAGAAAGGTTTTCAGAAAAGGGATGAAACTAGGATGGTAGAAGTAGGAATTAGACAGCCAAAGAATGGAGCGGTAACACCATTGCAGGTGGAGAGAGTAGCACAAAGCTCAAAAACAGGGAATCCATATGATGGAATAAGTAGATACTTTTGAGACGTTAGAACAATAAAAATTTAAGGATGTCCTTCTCTGTTTGAATTTCCAAAGATGGAATAGCAATTTAACCAGCTCTTCTTATAGCATCTTATATTAAAATATCATACAATCAGCAAGACATGATTATATTCTTGTTGTTTCTGAAAGTTATACAATTATCTTGATATTTTTGTAACATTAAGTGTGAAAAATTTCCTTGTTTTCTCTCCTCGTCTTTTTTCTGGCCACTTTTAGCAGCCTGAAAATCAGCTTTCATTTTGACTGCCGCTTAACAGAATTTGATTAAAAAAAGTAAACTAATTATAACGGAAATGCAGCCCTGCGAAGCTTTAAGAAAAACACATTATTTTGTTTTAGGGTTCAGTTACTATACATTCATTTATCATCTTTATAAGCGATGTGCAGGCGATGATGAATAGGCCCTGGCTTTGAATCAGGAAATGTAAATTATCCTTTTTCTTTCTTTTTCCATTTTTTTTTAAACAAATAATGAGTGCTAGGTAATTTGAAGCTAACTGATGTGCCAAGAACTCAAAGATGATGTAATGCATGAAAGCAATAAGGTCTACTTATCTGATAGGCTGAAGCAAAGACAACTCCTGGTCCAGGGGACGCACACTTGAGTTGAGGTGGTTGTGTCCTGTGGTTGACCTAGCTGGTTTGGAGGACCATCAGTAAGAGCCAGGTTGCTCTGCTATTGCTTTGTATTTGAGCCTCCCTCATGTCAAGTAGTAGCTTTTACCTTTGGAGAACTGGCACACAGACTCCTTAAACCTTCGCTCATCTGGATTTTTTTTTTCCCCATAGATAAGTTGATTGTGTCATATTTTATTTTTTTATAAACAAAATATTTATTGAGCGTTATTTCCAGTCAGAAAGAAAGTCTAAAGAGAAAAAGTTCTATGGTTTTCTATTGCTAGGTAACAAACTAACAGATTTAGTCACTCAAAAAAATACACATTTATTATCTTGCAATTTCTGTGGATCAGAACTCAAGGCACAGCTTAACTGTGTCCTCTGCTTAGGGTTTTATGAAGGTATCATCCAAGCTGCATTCTCATATGGTGGTTTGACTAGGGAAGAATTCATTTTCAGTCTCATTCAGTTTTTTGGCAGAATTAATTTCCTTGTGATCGTAGGGTTGGCATCTCTAGCTTCTTACTGGTTCTCGGCTAGACACTGCCCTCATCTCTCAAAGGCTGCCTGATCATCTGTTGGGGGCGTGCACTTCTTTACCAGATGGGCTTCACCATCATGGCTGCTTCATCAAGCCAGCAAGAAGAGTCTCTAGAGGGAATCTGCTGTTGAGATAGTCTTTTATTATTATTTTTAAAAATTTTATTTTGTTTTTAATTGGAGGGTAAAAACAATACTGTGATGGCTTTCACCATACATCCACATAAACCAGTCATGGGTATATATATGTACCCCACCCCTCTAGGTCATCACAGAGCACCAGCTTTGGGTTCCCTGCATCATTCAGCAATGTCCCACCAGCTATCCACTTTACATATGGTAATGTATATGTTTCCATCTATTTAGAATATTGAAAATCTTTGATATATTATAAGAAATTAGTGCACTTTCAAGCAAGAAGTGCAGTATTTCAAGACAGACAAAATAAGCTTTATGTATAAGTAGACTTTGGATAAGGAGAGAAAATGGGAAAGCACATTACCAATAAGGGAAGAAAAGAATGTTCAAGTATAGACCATGGGTGAAGAGTAACCACTTCTGACTGGATGACCATGGTTGTAGATAAGCAGCGGGGATGGTTTTAGGAAAGATAAGGCTCAGGGTGCTCACCTCAGGATGAATCTCAAGTTTACATTGCACTCATCACTTGGTGTAGAAAAGCCTCAGTTGAAATAAAGTAGCAATAGAAATGTTAGCTTTATTGGCGCAGAAAGTTATGCATACTCATTTCCATTTTCAGGGGTTTTGCAATATTTACATTTACTTGCATATAGAATGTTTAAGATATTTGCATGTGTTCTGCAAATTAATTTAAAATTGGCAATTGACTTACATTTGGGTGACATTTATGGATAAAGATATTAGCCACAGATACCACTCACAGATAAAGTTATACGTGTCTCATTAATTCCCATATTCTTTATAAATTATGTCAATTTGATTTTTATGTGGTAATTCTCTATATATATTGCTTTCCATTTTAGAAATAAAACTCATGGATTTTTTACTCACTCTAGCACACAAAGTGTTTGCATATTTCCTTTTTAATTTCCTTAATTTTTGTTTCTTCTCACACTCTTTGCTTTTATTATACCTTCTCTCAGATTGCTGAGGCAATGATTAGGCATATTGGCCTTGGAAAAATAAATAAAGAGAAAGAAAATATGTTGCTCTGTCACTTTAAAATGTAGTCCATTTACACAAACATATTAAAAGTCTAAATATTTTATTGCCTAGGCACAATCTCATTTTTATTGCCCCAATCACAGCTCATTGGTTAGGATATGCTGGGCAGAGGAGTGAGCTGGTCAGCTAATGGCCTCCCTGCTGCTAAAATTAACTAATTGTTAAAGTAATAACCATGGACCCTCACGGCCTATTTTAATAGTCAGTGGCAATCTGGGAAATTATTTTGCTGCTTTCATTTCAGTAAGTCCTCCTGTTGGCCATTTGCACCCTCTCTGTCCTTTTAAATGTCCTCTTGATGAGAAATATTTCAATGGGACCCTGCAGGGAGTTTTGGCCAGTCCCTCCAAGTGGCATGTGGGACCCATTTTTTCTTCTGTGAATATGGGACGAGCATTGTATAAGTATGTACTGGGGTACACGTGGGTGGCCATCTATCCATCGCACCAAACATCTTTTCCAAATTTATCCTTCCTCCTCGGCAATGTGTCTTTCACATCAGTTTGTTCCATGTCTGGCTGTGTTTTGCCCTAATGCTGGCCATGACCTTGCCTGTCCTTTTGGTGAAAAACTCTTCAAGCATATTTAGATGATCATGCCAATCCACAGTGGAGGCTCAGATAGGAGTTCACCCATTCAATACCTGAGGACAATGCTATTTCCAATTTTGACCTCTCCTCTGATATTCCAGTGTACACTCTTGCTACAATACATTTTATTGTATTTTATTATGCTTTTGTACTTCACATTCTCCTTTATCCATTTGTTATTTCATGTGTACAAATCCTTTATTCTCAGTTAAGTTTACGTTTACCCAGAGAAAATTCTGAACTTCCTCTTGCATCTTTCAGTCACCAGAGCTCTGTTAAATACATTGCAGATGTTTTTGTAAACACATGTTGAATTAAATTAAATTATATCTGAGGATTTCAAAGTTGTATCTGCTATACAGGTGTCCTGTGAGGATATTTTAAATCCTTCATATCCAGAGAGAAAGAGGTAAGTTCTACACATTCCTCTACTGAGACTAAATCTTCATGAGTTTTGTCATAAGCATGTCATTAGTATGGACCTCATAGAATAGAAATTACTTATGGTGTCATTTAAAATTTTTAAATGACACCAAGAAAGACACAAAAAAACATTGGACTGAAGGAAATCAATCCTTAAAGAAAATGGGCCTATGGCAGAGTTATAGGGTAAACATTTTTGAAACCAGAGATGGAAGGCTAATCAGTTTATTCAGAGGTTCAACTGCAAGACCTGTGCTAACTACATTATTCGCTGGAAAAAATATGCAGGGCTTCTGCTTGTATATCTGCAAAATGTTCTTTAATAAGTCTTCCTATCTGTTTAACAGTCATTAATTCAGACTGCGGAACACTCTTTGCAAAATAACTCATCTCCTTTGTATTATTGTGACAGTTTTTTGTTTTATGCCTGTTGAGACGTGATTATTGAACGTTTTTTATGAATGTTTGTAATGGTTCTATGTTGATACTAACAAAAAGACTGAAAACCAGTCTATTGATTTAAGATTCCATACCAGTCATGGTACAGTCTGATAAGTCATGAAAAGCTTCTTGGGGATTATATCTTTCTATACATTAGGCTAATTATAGCTAACCCATGGGAGAGTTACATTCTTAGGTTAAGGACAGATTTTGGTCTGGGTTGGTACAGCTGCATTCAAAAGTCTAGAATCTTTTCAGTACCACGTTTCTCACATTTCATGAAGACTTAAAACTCAACCATTAAATGAGGGTTGAGATTTGAGGAGTCTTTTTGCAATTCTAGCAAGCTGTACTTTATGATCCCCTTACAGTCCTGAAGATTAATATTTGAGTTTGCTTTTAGAGAATGTTTTTACAAAGAAACTCTCAAAAATCATGGTTAGGACTGAGACAAACTGCATCCTGACTCCTCTACGTACCAGCACTACTTCTTTGGGAATATTGCCATAATATCTACTAACTTCAATTTCCTAACAGGAAATTAAAATGGGTATGTTTTTTCTTTCTGATCTGCTTTGTAAAGTGATAGGAACCAAAGATTGTGATTATTTGTAAAAGAAAAATCAGTAATCATTTAATGAGGGCCTGAGTGATTCTTCTATCAGTTGAATGAAAGTGTATCCACGTGTCGAATTTTTGATATCTATTTTAGTTGCTTACATGCCTTTTTTCTCAACTCCAAGATTTCATCTGGGTTAAAAATAGTTGAATGAAAGAACAACAGATTTGCATATGTTTCATATTATCATCTTTTTTGTGTTGAGTTAGGGAGGCACAGATTAAGAGCAATGGTTTAGAGTCAGTCAGAGGTGCTTTCAACCTTGTCATACTTAACTACTAGTTGTTTAACCTTGAAACTCTCAGCAATCTCTCTAAGCCCAAGGGTATTCACATTAAACCTGAGGACAATAGATATACTTACTTCGTAGGACTGTTCCGGGGATTCTGGGAGGTGATGCTGCAATGCACTTGGCATTGTACATTACACACGATAACGATAGGTGTTTAATTAACACTAGCTATCCTTTCCATATTATTACTAAGGACAACTCAAACAAATGACACTTTGACACATTGTAGGTACTCAAAAAGAATTCGCATGGTGTGGCATTCACGGCTACTCTGAAAGGACCTGACTAGGGATCCATGGTGGATGGAGAAAAGCCACCAGGAAAGGATGCCACCTGTGAGGGGCTTTGACAAGGAGCAGTCTCCAGGAGGAATCACGACTTGCCTTGCTTTGGGAGCTTCAGAGGCCTGGAGAGCTTGAGGAGGGGAGCTGAGAGAGCTTTAGGGAATCCACTCATGGAATTTCAGCCTCATCAGGGAAACAGAGAGTTCCTTGGGTCCAGGAATGAGGTATGGTACTGAAGAAACCACAGCTACAGAACCAAGTCTGAGATGACCCAAGTAACCCCCAATCCCAATTCCTCTGCATCTTCTAGAACCTTGAAAGCATCAAATAGAATTCAAAGAGCACATGTCAGCAATTCTAGGTCAAATGAGACTTTTTGATTAGAATAAAAAATTGTGTGTATGTGTGTAGGTAAATTATATTTATTTCCCAAAGCCTTGTTCAAACCTTTCTTCCTTCATGAGTTCCCAGTAGATTGTTCTTATTTCTGAACCATAATCCCCTTAGCCCTGATTATCTTTTGGCAATCTGACCCATCTCTAGGAGAGCTCAGGGAAGTTGTTATTTTTAAATCCACACTCTTTACTCACCTGGATGCTAAGGACACCATCTGCTATCTTTTCTTCACATGTCCCCAAACTGCAGCCAAGCCCAACTGAGCCCCAACACTTAGCAGGGTGATAGAGCCTTAGCATGCACTCATTTCAAAAAACAGAAAAAGTGCTTCAAGCAAGTAAACAAACCCCAAAAAGGAAATCTTGCGAATTATGTGCTAAACCATTGACGGTGTTTTCTTCTCCTTGAAGGTAAAGCTAACTTGGGGGCTGCGGGGGAAGGTGGCCCATCTGGTTCTGTGACATTTTTCTGGAAATACCATCAAAAGGAAACTGAGAAATGTGCTTCGAACTGAACAGTCATGATACCTCTTGCATCCGAAAGGAAGATTGTGAGAGTAATGAGCCTAAATCAAGGCTGGGCTCGTCCTGCCCGCAATGAAGCAAGACAGGTTTTCCTTTAAAAAACATCTGCCATAAGGGGATTTAAATCGGGTACTCCTGTTTTTAGAAAATCTCTATTTCCTTACAGGATGTCGGCTTTGATCACTAATCCCTTGAAAATGTCTTCAAGAGCTACTCCAATTGGCAGAAGTATTCGAGAGTGGGCGTGGGCAGGTGTTGGGAAAGAAGTGGGGGAGAAAACAATCCTCTTTTCCAAGCTGATGTATTACTTTAAAATAAAAAAGACAACTCCCAGAGCCTCCTGGCTCTAATGATCCTCTCTGAGCTTTTCCCAATGGTGAGGTCCAGGGAAACCTTTAGAAAATGTTCTTTTGCAGGTCAGCACTTCCTGTCCTCTCTCCCTGGCCAATGGCATTAATGTGTGTTTGTCAATACTGAATTTTATTTGCTGCATTGCATCTCAGCTTAGAGAAGGAAGCACATCGTGTTGCATTTTCCTTGCCTCTCAAACTGGAGTTCCTGCTTCTCCCCAGCTTTGTGTTGTCAGCAAAACTTAACACGTTTACAATTGGTCTCTTGATCGGAGGTAATTACCTGCAGGAGAAATAGCAAGGCTGAGAACCTAACAAGAGAAGCCTCGTGTGGCCGTGCTTTGGGCTGCTGTCCTGAAAGTGTATCAGACTTGTCAAATTGGTTCAAATTAAATTGACATACCACTCTTTCAGGCATTACCGTGTTTTTAAACCACAGTGAGCCCTTTTGGGCTGTACTTGCCTTCAGAGTTAAAAAGGAATGTGCAAAGGACACCCAAAGGGGCAAGTGACAAGGACAGCAGGGGTCTTTGGGAAGACCCTTTACAACAGGCTCCAAGAGGTGGTCTTGTCAGGACTGAAGCTCAGTTGGGTTTTTTTCTCAGCAATTTCCTGTTTCCTGCCACAGTGATGACAAGCTGTCCCCAAGCTTTAGCCATAAGGCCTTGGAGCCATTTTTTTCCTGCCTTCAGCTCTATTTATTCATTTACTGTAATGTTTATGAGCTTTGTCCAGGGACACTGCTGGGTCTCACAGTACCAGCTTCAGCCTGGAGGGAGACAGGGCCATTCTAATCCCAGCCTTTCCCTGATGGGCCTGGTGACCTTGGCCAAGTCATTTAACCCCAACTCACTGGGGCCACCATTTGTAAGAGAGCAGGGAAGTGAGTGAGGCCTGGATCACCTCAATAGGGCATCAAGAGGAATAACTAATTAATGATTGTAAAGCACTTTGCAAACAGAAAGTGCTGTGCAAAATGCTTAATATTAATCATAAAATGCATTGCCTGCAAGCCTCTAGGCGTATGTACAGAAATAACCACAGCAATTAAAGTAACATGCTAACAAAACTCATTAACCCCTAAACCTCCTTCTGCCCATACTTGGCTGTCATAGCTTCGTGGCTTTCTCGAGGCTGCCAGGTGATGCTGGGAGGAAGGCTGCCATGGAGAGCGTGGCATTGGGCTCTCCCGTGCTTTCTGGGCAAGTCATCAGGTCACCAGTTCTGACTGCCGACAGCCTTAAATTCACATCAGCATTCAGCCTTTCCGGCCCATTTCTCCCATGTGGATCTCTTCCTTCCCTCCATGCTCTAGAACCCACTGCCTATACCATCTGTACCCCAGATGATTCTTCTCTCCTCTGTGTGTTTATTTCCTTCCGTGCACATGTGACTTTTCTCTACCCAGTGTGTAAGCAGCTTGAAGGCAGGATTTCCCTACATTGTAATTACTAAAGGAGGACAATGCAAAGAGTGTGCCTGCAGGTAGTCTACAGACACACGGGGAGATGCTTTGCAATCCCAAGTTATTGATTAGATGAAGGTGATAGAGTGTTATTTGAAATCAGCCACAGTCACGCTGGTTATCTTGCAGCTGGGAAGCTGGCAATTATTGCTAAGAAGCTCCTGAGGTATCGCAGGGAGGGAAATGAACGAAAGGGAAGAAAGAGCTTGGACTCAGTTCATCAGAAAACCTTCAGCTTTGAAACAGGGGAATAGTGAAAGCCAACATTAAAAAATTATCTTCAGGAAGAGAGGGAAGGAATGAGTGCGGTCTGCCTTGAGAAAACAAGACTGAGGGTCTTGTGGGTCGCAGCTCACACAGGCTGGAGGGTGGAAGTGACGTGGATGGCTGGAGACCTCAGTGTGTTCAGGACTGTGTGAAGACAGGCTGAGCACTTGCAAGACCTAATTTATCTTTCTTTCTCCTCTTTGTGAGAATGAATGGCTAATTTGGAAGAAGTCTGTCCTTACCTCCTTTATCTTTAATAAGCAGCCATTTTGGGTTTTAGTTCTTTTTACCTTTTAAATTTCTTACCTTAGCTTGTCCAGAATGCTGGCTCATGTCAGAATTTTTGTGCTGCAATAGCATCTTTCATAGAATATAAAAGGGATATGGAAACTACATTCTTGAGGCATTGTGTGTCAAAATTTAATCTGATTCCACCTTGCATACAATATTATAATATAGGGTTGGGATATGGACCACTAGACTGATAATGCAACAGTTTTTATAAAAATTACCACATAGATTATAAGAAATGTGCTCCAAATTATAAATAAGAATAGTATCATTTTTGTCAAATGTTATGTAGAGCAACTAAGCAAAAGACAACCAAAAAACCTGTATTATGTTGAATTTAATTGTTTAAGAGAAATCTCCTGGAGAGGAGCTTCTTGATCAGTAAAGAGGGGATTGTGTCCTAGAAGAAATAGCTGAAGAACTCCTGGGCAGGGAGATGGGCAGGGGACTCTCAGATTGAAGGTTGGGAAGGAAGAATTTGTTGTGAAAAGCCTAGAGCCAGGGAGGGTATGGCGTCTCTGAGCACAAAGGTCTGCCTGTGGGGAAGAGGAGGGAGGAAGCAAAGAGGAAAAATAGAGGCAAGAGGCGGAAGCTGATCATTTGCACTCAGGATGGTGAATGACCCTAGAGTGAGTTCAGAGAGAAAGACACAATAAGAATCCAGAAAGGGTCAAAAGTGGGAGAACAGTGTCTGGAGTTCTATCCTGACAGAGGAGGCTGTGGAGAATATTCTTTGATTTTTGGCAGCTACTCCACGGAGGATTCCCTCCTATGGAGAGCTGCAGTGATTGTGGACAGGCAGTTTGGGAGATTACAGGTCTGAAGATGACTTGGGGAAAAAATAATCCTAAAATTACAAGAAAAAAAGCCAAGAAATGATATTGAGGGAGCACAAACCTCTATTTCAAGGCCAAATCGAAAACTCCCTGACTAGGAAATTGATATTCTGCCTCAAAGTGTCCTTCCTGAAGGCTGGGCTCGGCTTCCAGGGGAGAGGTTGGAAGGGGAGGTAACATTGGTGTCCATTCTAAGATCCGCTTGTGCCACCAACATCTGGCACGTCCAGATGTTGAACTAGTCACTTCACAACTGTCAGCCTAGTTTTCATCTGTATAGCGAAGCATTGCAGTTAGTCTGTTAAGTCCTTTCCACTTCTGATATCTGATGGACCCCATAATACTGAGTAGGCAAAGCATGTCTCACATACTTGTTCAGTGGCTAAGAAGCTGACTTAGATGGCATTTCCATTTCATTGAAGGTGGGTTGGGTTTACCAAAGTGGATAACTTTAGAGTTTCATCCCCATGGTGCAGAGTGGTCATCAACCAAAATCTATGTAATAACATCTATATGTCCAACTCTTTGATAACTACTGAAATGATGACTTAGTCCCCGCCCTTGAGTAACTTACAGTTTAATCAGGGAGTCCCATAAACACATGAAAAATGATAAAATATGAAAAATGTAACTAAACCCTTATATTTTAAGTCTTAGAGCTCTAGACCAAGAGTGTTTTGTTAGTGGAGCTTAAGTTTTCTGTGGGTCAAATGGCCAGAGGCAAGGGAGAGGAGTTGGGCCTTGAATAGCAAATGCTCTGTTCATTCAATAATATGTCCCTTTTTGCATCCTGATTCCTGGTGGGTGAAAGCTGAGCAATCTTTCTCTCTCTCACCGGAGGAAAATGCCAAAACTGAAAAACAGTCCATAATGAACCTCTCTGTTGACCATGTTGAGACGGTGGAGATGAGGGACAAAAGGGGCTCAGATGCAGAAATCACCATGCTAATAGGTTACAAACTGGGAAAACTCATCTGAGATTAAGCCCTCACAAGGCAAAGATCAACCATTAAAGCTGGGGTCAAGAGTTTTGGGTCCAAATCCCCTTTCTCTCATTCACTAGAACTCTGAATTTGGAAAAGTCTCTTACAATAATTGAATTTGGTGCTAGAACCAAACATTTTTCACTCTGTTTTAGTATGATTACAAATAGTGAAATTACAGGCAGGCTAGGAAAGTCAGGGACGAGCATGGAGATCCCAGGTGTACAGGGGATAATTGGCAGAGGTCAAAGGTGGCTTCAACAAGGGTGGCTGCTTAGTGTTGGACATAGAGATTATTGGCTTACTCCCCAATATGGATTAGAGGTGGCCTTTCTGAAATGTTCTTCCCACTCTGAAGGAAATCTAGGGTTGCTTCATTTTGTACACTCTAGTATTTCAGCAAGCACGTTTCATCAGCAATAGCAATTACACTGTGTATAAGAGGTAGACATAACACTGACCATCTAGGTTATGGCCCAAACCAGGAAACTACTGAGGTAGAAGAGGTACTACTAACAACTCTAATGGATAATGGTTGAAAATCAAGTTTATCCTGGAGAAACTGGAGGTACGATAGCCTCATCCATAGACATCATTTTTCTCGACACATCATGAGTTTTTTCACTTTCCAAATTAGGAAGCTTCCTCATGTTTCCTCTATCAGACACTGAAGATTTTGTTTAAGCAAACAAACATAAAATGTCTACTTCTTAGGACACAAAAAATTCTTTAGGAAACAAAGAATTCTAAATGTCAGGAAATTGAAGCTCAAGGAGTTATTTTGAAGAAGGGCAATACAGACATCCTGGATGGCTCAGACAGTAAATAATCTGCCTTCAATGCAGGAGACCTGGGTTCAATCTCTGGGTCTGGGGAAGAGAATGGCTGCCCATTCCAGTTTTCTTGCTGGAGAATTTCATGAGTAGAGGAGCCTTTTGGGCTACAGCCCATGGGGTTGCAAACAGTCGAACACAACTAAGTGACTCACACTTTCACACTTTCATATTCAGTACAGGATAAATGTATGCACATATATGCAAAAAGGAGAGTTTACACACACACACACACACACACACACACACACACCTTCTTCAACCTAAAATCTGAAACCACTTGGTCCTAAATTATGGCTTTATGTGTGTGTGTATGTGTGTGTGTATGTCCCATGTTAAAGTGTCAGTTGCTCGCAGTCCCTAAAGAAATGTTATTTTTGGATGACAGGGAGAAACGGAGAAAAGGAAACTCATAAGAGGGTAGGGTAAGGAGGAGAGTTGGGAATGCATTTGTAATTCAAAATTGCTGTTGCTGCTGCTAAGTCGCTTCAGTCGTGTCCGACTCTGTGCGACCCAATAGACGGCAGCCCACCAGGCTCCCCCATCCCTGGGATTTTCCAGGCAAGAACACTGGAGTGGGTTGCCATTTCCTTCTCCAATGCATGAAAGTGAAAAGTGAAAGTGAAGTCATTCAGTCGTGTCCGACTCTTCGCCACCCCATGGACTGCAGCCTACCAGGCTCCTCCTGGTAGGAGGAGGAGTATTTTCCAGGCAAGAGTACTGGAGTGCGGTGCCATTGCCTTCTCCAAATTCAAAATTATAACCCAACAAAAGCAAAACAGGAAGGAAACAGCATTTTAAAGAGGCTGGCAGATAGCATCGGCTCATTAGTGGTTCCATTGCAGTGTACATTGGTTTGCTTGCTCTCCTAGCATCAAAAACAGTGATATATGTGTAGTGGGTATAGAGGAAGTAAATTAAACAAACATAGCTCAAGTTATTTTAGGGTATTCTGAGTATTAACTCTCATCCTTGAAGGTAGCAGTGAGAATTACAAAATGCTTCAGTCTTTGAAATTAGCCGCTGGACTGCAAGTAATGGGATTCTCAGGGTATCACTTCCATAGGTGAGAAGCCCAAAATGTTTTCAATGAAAGGGAGCTCTTTCCACCAGTTGAATGGGACGACAAGTGAATCCTTGATGCTAGCACAGCGGGGCTGTCAAACACTGGAGAACTTTGTTTCCATTTGGGAATGATTAAGGTCTTATTGCTTCTGTCTTGGATATGAAAGACTTGAAACACATCAGTTTGATGTAACCAGGGTTGAATGACAACTCTATGCATGTAGTTAGCAAAGTTCATTGAGAAGGAAAGAGGAGCACTGAATTTCAGGAAAGTTAAACTGTAAGAATTGAGTACCTTGATTGAATTTGATAGCTCTTAATGGGAAACTGTACTGAACTGGCAGAAAAAAAAAAAAAAAAAAGAAAAAGCAATGAGATCTGATGAAAAGGATCAAACTCAAATTTAGTTTTTAAAAATACCTCAGAATTAATCTTGCCCATTTAATTCAGGCAATAGTAGAAATCATTTTACATAATAAAGGGGGACAATGCCAGAAATAGCAGGGTGGAATTTCAGAAGCAGAATTAGAGGAGGACCACAGGGAGAAGCTAATTTGCTTTTCTGCTTCAAAATATTTCCCACAATCATATTTTGGGGTCTATTTGATCCTTTTACAGTAAAGGTAGAGTAGGGCTTTCTAAGGAAGATTTCTGGATGGAGCTTGAATTGTAACCACTGAATTGAGTAATCAGAGGGCCAGATGAGTCATGCCATCTGAGGATCGATGTGGACAGCCTGGGAGACAGGAAGAGTAAGGCCCTAGACCTTGCCCAGAGAGACCAGCTGGGGCACAGACCCTCACGAGATTGGCAGGTCAGCCAAGGAGAAGGGAGACCTGTACAAGGGACCCAGGGCTACACCAATGTCAGTCCTTTGCAAGGGCATCAGGGCATAGGGAAATAGATCTCTCTGAATGATTACGGCTTGAGTTCTACATCTTTACCACCTGCACATATGGCATTTGACAATGGCTGCCAAGGCGTAGCTTTTGGACCCTTTGGCTAGTTCTCTTCCCATTCTCTAGCAGCTCTGATTTTTTTTTTAAATATAATGTCTTTAAGCACATTCATTCCCCAGTTTGCAACAGCTATGACCACCCCCTATTGTCTGATATTTGCCACGCTTCCTCTATTTGCATGAACTCTCTGTCCCCTGACTTCTGTTTGGCCATGTGCAGAAAGGCCTCACGGCTTGGCTGTTTGTAATACTCTGGAGAGCTCTTCTCCCTACTCTATCCAGGATGATTTTCTGAGAAGCAAGAAGGGCAAAGGCCCTGAGTGAATCACTGAAGGTGCATATGGTATTCATTCTGCAGAGAACAAATATGGAACAGGAGAAAAAGTGACAGTCGCACCATTTGCATTTGGTATGTAAATTCAAGATACATATTGATTTACATGTATAATTTAGTAACCAAAAAAAAAAAAAAAAGCCCAGATAGCTAAGTAAACATGAATACCCACCCCAAGCTAAAGGCTGGGCTCCTGGTGGTGTTTGTAAGTGGCGCTGTGTGGCAGCACGTCTTGGCATGCAAATGTGTACAAACTCAAAACTCTTGCTAGGCTAAACAACACCTTTCCCAGGAAGCACGCTGATATAGCAGCCTGAGCTTTATGCATTTGTCTCCAGGGCAGAGGCCCTTCTCAACGTCTCATAGCTGGGGCGGGATACATAATCCATCTCTATTCTTTCCTTAAATTCTGCCTTCAAACTGAAATAGCTTCGTCTTTTAAAGCACCTTTTTTTTTTCCCTTTTGTCGTTTCCATGCATAAAGGACTCGAATATGTATTTCCTCCATAACCATCAGAAGTGAGGTGAAGTGTGAGTTGCTCAGTCATGTCTGACTCTTTGTGACCCCATGGACTGTGGCTCACCAGGCTCCTCTGTCTATGAAATTCTCCAGGCAAGAATCTGGGAGTGGTTAACCATTCCTTTCTCCGAGGGATCTTCCTGGTCGAGGGATCGAATCCAGGTCTCCTGCATTGCAGCCAAATTCTTTACTGTTTGAGCCACCAGGGAAAGACAGGTATAAATGCCTTAACTGGCTACATGTTTATCTAAACTGATTTCCTTTTCTCACCAAGCTTCCCCTTATCTTTAGCCTCTAAAACAGACCCTCTAGAGAGAATTCTTCACTGCCCCCAGACACATGAATATTCCCACCACCATGCTTCTGCTAATTCAGCAACATCATCCAAGAGAATGCCCTGCCCCGCATCCATCAAAATCCCATTCATTTCTTTTTTTTAAATTTTATTTTTTAACTTTACAATATTGTATTGGTTTTGCCATATATCAAAATGAATCCTCCACAGGTATACATGTGTTCCCCATCCTGAACCTTCCTTCCTCCTCCCTCCCTATACCATCCCTTTGAGTCGTTCCAGTGCACCAGCCCCAAGCATCCAGTATCGTGCATCGAACCTGGACTGGAGACTCGTTTCATATATGATATTATACATGTTTCAATGCCATTCTCCCAAATCATCCCACCCTCTCCCTCTCCCACAGAGTCCAAAAGACTGTTCTATACATCAGTGTCTCTTTTGCTGTCTCGTATACAGGATTATTGTTACCATCTTTCTAAATTCCATATATATGTGTTAGTATACTGTATTGGTGTTTTTCTTTCTGGCTTACCTCACTCTGTATAATAGGCTCCAGTTTCATCCACCTCATTAGAACTGATTCAAATGTATTCTTTTTAATGGCTGAGTAATACTCCATTGTATATATGTACCACCATTCATTTCTTAAGCTCTACTTCAACTTGGTTGGCTCTGTGAAGACCCAACTTTGCTTTCAATCTCAGTCATGTATAGTTATACAAGGCACTCTAACAATTTTCTGAGTGTTGCTCTTGGCTTTTCCACCAAAGAGAATCTTTCTGAGGGAAGGGATGCCATCCCTTCCTATAACATACTCCATTTGGTGCAGAGTTGGAAATACTGGTGATGATAGAACATAGTAATGGACTCACTTAAAAAAAAATACTTCCCCAATTTTCACTCTTTTTTGCTTTATCAATATTTATAGCTGGCAACAGTAAACCTTCATCAGTGAGCATAGGTTTAAAGTAGGTTGTTGCTCAGTCACTAAGTCATGTCTAACCCTTTGGGACCCCATGGACTGAAGCATGCCAGGCTTCCTGTCTTTCACCATCTCTTGGAGTCTGCTCAAACTCATGTTCATTGAGTCTGTGATGCCATCTAGCCATCTCATCCTCTGTCATCCCCTTCTCCTTCTTCCTTTATCTTTCCCAGCATCAGGGTCTTTTCCAATGAGTCAGCTGTTCACACCAGGTGGCCAAAGTATTGGAGCTTCAGCATTAGTCCTTCCAGTGAAAATTCGGGGTTGATTTCCTTTAGGATGGACTGGTTTGATCTCCTTCATGTCCAAGGGACTCTAAAAAGTTAGCATAGGAGAATAAAGAGTGCAAGAAATGTGTAGGGAGATGGACTCAGGACTTCTCTTTGTCCCTACCCTGCTATGTTGTTTGTTAAGATTTCTTGTTGTAATGAATAGCAGCATGTGTATAGTATAATCCAGGGGTCCTGAACCCTGACACTGTTAAGACTTTGGACAGGATAATTCTCTGTTATGTGGAAACCTTTCCTGTCTATTGTACAATGTCTGGAAGCCTCACTGGTTTCTGCCCATTAGATGACAGTAGCTTCCCCAACCTGCACACCTCTGCCCCAGAGTTGTGACAACCAAAAATGTCACCAGACAATGCTAAATGTCCCTGGTTGACAAAATCTGCATTACTTCCTTACACCCACCTGTGTTAACAGACACTGCTGCAATTAATGATCCAATACTCTTAAAATGTTAACCTCTCTTCGTTGGACTAGGTAAACCACTATGATACCTGAATTGTTTTTTTTAGAAAAATTCTGCTTTTCCCCATATTACTTGTCTTTTTGATTATGAATAGATATTTATAGAGCATTGGGTGCATCCTTAACTCTCTCTGTTTTAAGGTAAATGCTATGATCATTCTCATTTTACCAATGAGGAACTGAGGCCCACAGGAGTTAAATTTATCCGTGATCACACAGCTAGTAAGTGATAGAATTGTTATCCAAACCTAAATGCCTTGCTCTAACGTCTGTGCTTTTGACCACTGTGTCTTTCCCAAAGGCAAAAATTAGTGTCTTCTGGATAATTATCACAAATTCTGAACAGGTTTTTTTTTTTTTTGTAAATTTTCACCTGTTCAGGGAGTGTCTAATTTGGGGATTAAGAGAACCCCTGTTAATTGTTTTAAATACCCACAGCTTTCTCTCTCCTTAATGACTTGCTCCTAAGTGAGCTCTTTCTCATGACTTGGACTTAGACACACAGCTGCGCTAGACACAGGGTTGTGGATCTCTGTGCATCACAGATCTTGGGTATATTTCGGAGACTGTGGAAAATGTTCAGTCTGTCATACCTAAATTAATCCCTCAGTTCTCTGTACCCATGGGAAAAGCCCCAGACTGATTGCTGTTTTGTATTTCCAGCTGTTTTATGTAGTCAGGCTATTCCCCAGCTCCAACTCTCTAGTGGGTCTTTACTTCCAGCTGCACTGATTCTAAACGCCTTTGACAAGATGTCAAGACCTTTCATTATCTCACTATTCCCCACACAGCCCATCTGTTTGGTATGGGTCAGCATCCGTACTTCCACTTCTAACTTCCACATCTAGGAGCTCCATCCATCTTTTTTTTTTTTTTTTATTTAATTTTGTTTTTAAACTTTACATAATTGTATTAGTTTTGCCAAATATCAAAATGAATCCGCCACAGGTATACATGTGTTCCCCATCCTGAACCTTCCTCCCTCCTCCCTCCCCATTCCTTCCCTCTGGGTTGTCCCAGGGCACCAGCCCCAAGCATCCAGTATTGTGCATTGAACCTGGACTGGCAACTCGTTTCATACATGATATTTTACATGTTTCAATGCCATTCTCCCAAATCTTCCCACCCTCTCCCTCTCTCACATTTGTATGGAAATACAAAAAACCTCGAATAGCCAAAGCGATCTTGAGAAAGAAGAATGGAACTGGAGGAATCAACCTACCTGACTTCAGGCTCTACTACAAAGCCACAGTTATCAAGACAGTATGGTACTGGCACAAAGACAGAAATATAGATCAATGGAACAAAATAGAAAGCCCAGAGATAAATCCACGCACATATGGACACCTTATCTTTGACAAAGGAGGCAAGAATATACAATGGATTAAAGACAATCTCTTTAACAAGTGGTGCTGGGAAATCTGGTCAACCACTTGTAAAAGAATGAAACTAGAACACTTTCTAACACCATACACAAAAATAAACTCAAAATGGATTAAAGATCTAAACGTAAGACCAGAAACTATAAAACTCCTAGAGGAGAACATAGGCAAAACACTCTCTGACATACATCACAGCAGGATCCTCTATGACCCACCTCCCAGAATATTGGAAATAAAAGCAAAAATAAACAAATGGGACCTAATTAACCTTAAAAGCTTCTGCACATCAAAGGAAACTATTAGCAAGGTGAAAAGACAGCCTTCAGAATGGGAGAAGATAATAGCAAATGAAGCAACTGACAAACAACTAATCTCGAGAATATACAAGCAACTCCTACAGCTCAACTCCAGAAAAATAAATGACCCAATCAAAAAATGGGCCAAAGAACTAAATAGACATTTCTCCAAAGAAGACATACAGATGGCCATCTTTTTATTATTATTATTTCTTTGTTTTATAGGAGTATAGTTGCTTTACAATGTTCTATCAGTTCTATTATACGGCAAAGTGAATCAGTCACACAGATACATATACCCGCCTCTTTCTTGGATATCCTTGCCATTTAGGTCACCACACAGCATTGAGTAAAATCCCTATGCTATACAGTCCATTCTCATCAGTTATCTATTTTATACACAGTAGTGTATATATGACAGTCCTAATCTCCCAATCCATCCCACCTCTCTCTTCCCCTCTCAGTATCCCACTCATCAATTCTAAGGGACAGCACAAGCCCAACTTGGTCCATGAAACGTCCCTTATTATTGAAACCTTCAGCTTGCTTTTCCTGAAATCTTTATTATCTGCTTTCTGGGTCATCCAGATCCATTCTTGAGGTGAAAAATCTAAGCTCTGGGTTAATATTCGTGTGTTTATATTCAACTTATCAACTAGATTGCATAGGTCTTAAAGGATAAGACTTTATCCTTCCTATACATCTGGCCTCCACATTAGACACAGGAAAGGTATTCAGCCAAGATGTTGACACGTTGGTCATTCATCCTCACCTTTCATATTACTCTGGCCATGAAGGGGACCACGCATTTCTTTGCTCATTTTAAGTGAATGCTAAACTGCAGCAAGGGGCTTCCCACGTGGCTCAGTGGTAAAGAATCTACCTGTTAATGCAAGTGAGACATGGGAGACAATGGTTCAATCCCTGAGTCATGTCGATCCCCTGGAATAGGAAATGCCAACCCACTCCAGTATTCTTGCCTGGAAAATTCCATGGACAGAGGATCCTGGTGGGCTATAGTCCACGAGGCATTAAGAGCTGGACATGACTGAACACACACACCAAATTGCAGCAAAGTCCTTCCATGTCTGACTTGTAGCTCTATTGGTGATCAGCTAAAGGACACCAGTTAATAGTATCAGAAAAGCATACAGCTTCTGCAAGGAAGTGAAGTAGGGTGTCATATCCAGTCAGCATGTTGCAATTGCTTACCTTCGAGGCGGCATGACTACACATATTCATGCTGCTCTTGAGAAAAACCACCATCAGAAAACACCAAGGGTGTGGCCTTAGTGTGGGTTTTATTGGGTGGCGGTATCAGGGACATGTGGATACATGTCCTTGGGGTAAGATAGATTTAGGGATATGCCAGGCTTCTACCACCAGAAATGAGAGAAGCTATGTGTATTTAAAAAAAAAAAACTAGTTTTCATTGAGTTTTATATTTCTCTTGGCAATGATGATGTTAATGTTTTCAGTGCTCACAGTATTTGGCCAGTTTTCAGCACAATCTCTCTTATGATACATATAATATATACAGAATAGGAGGCATTACCTTGGATCTATAAAACTACTAGAGTCCTAAGAAGTTAAAGATATTTACTTAAGTAGATCACCAACATCTTTTTAAATTATTTTGAGACTTCATAGTTCCTGTTAAGCCTTATCAGGTTTAGAAATCATATGATGCAGGGAAAGAAAACCCTGAATGCTGTAATCCACTCAAGTTTTTAACACAGTAGTAAATTATTCAAGGAAATCTTAGTATGAAACTGGACTTTCCTTTGCTCCAATATTAATTAATCTATTAAGAATAATAAAATTTTTTGAAAGTCTTATGTTCCAGGCATGGTTTCTTACAAGGATCTTGGTAAGATCATCAACTTCATTTAAAAAATCAACAAATGGAATTGAATAATAAATCTCAAGAAAAAAAAGGGTATTTTTTATGTACTTTTGCTTTTATGAACTTGTATATTATGAGAGGATAATGTTATATAGCACATTTCACCTTTGCATTTTTCTCAAAAGTATCTTCACTGGCTCTCTAACTCTATATTTACATCTTTCTGGAATATTCCAACTTTCCTATTCCTGGAAGAATTCTCTGACACTGTTTACTTAAAACTGACTTGTTAACTAACCACACTCCACAGAGGCATTTTTATTAATACATAGCCTTCATTATTAAGGGACTGACCCATTTTTAGTATCAATGAATGTGTCAGTCACCAGTTATTCACATGATTTTTATGAATCCCAAACTCCTAGGATTTCCTGAATTCCAAATACTTTACTTTGCTTTCGGATGAATCCAAAATGTATATTAGGCCTGACTCTTTAGTACTCTCTAAAGTACTGACATTTGGTGGCTCATCCACCTTCCTTAGGAGCTGTTTTTTCTGTAAGGCTATGGGAGCATATTTGTCTAAGTAGGAGATGGGAAGATAATACTTTCTTTGCTTTCAGAAAGAAGTTCATTTTACAAGAACTGACACCTATAATAGCTAAGGTAATCTGCCACACTGATTAGGTGCACTTGGACAGAAACCAATATTCTGTGCAAGAAAAATTAATTTTAAAAAGGAAATAATGGAAGCATGTGTGTGTACTAGGTCACTTTGGTGGTGTCCAACTCTTTGAAACTCCATGGACAGTAGCCTTCCAGGCATACTTTATGTTTTTTTTTTTTTTCTTTTTTCCTGTTGGGTTGATATTTCCTTAAAGAAGGCCCAGCATCTATGTGACCATCATCATGATCTGGCATAACAACTTTGGGGTAGTGAGCATAATATAGCTTTTTACATGATAAGATGCCCCTGCCTAACTCCAGGTTGCCATCTCAGTCCCTACCCCATAATCAAGACTCCATTTCTTAAATTGGAGGGGATAAGCACATCAAAATATTTATTTGTCAATCCAGAAATTCATAAGAACTTATGTGAGAAAAGAAGTATGGAAAATAGAGGGATTCCTAATGCAAACTCCCATTTCCCAAAGAGCTTTCAAACTAACAGGCCACTTCAAATGCTAGGAATCACAAGGTAACTCCTAAAAGTTTAGATGCAAGATTTGGGGGACTAGGTTGAGTCAGGATTTACTGGTAAGCAGGAAATCTTGGGATTTGGAGAGGGTCAGCAAAAGCTTGCCTATACTTCACCCCATGCTGATTAGTAATATTTATATTTGCACATCTATATTCATAACACATTATGGAAGGAAGAGGCCATGGCATATAATCATTTATTTTATGTTTTGTGTATACTTCCTTTTTCTGAGTACTTTTTGTGAATGGATACTCTTTGGGGGACCTAGGGGAAAATTATTGAAAAAAATGTCTTCCTTGAAAATATGGCATTTGATGCCTGGGGCTACATTCTATGAGAAAGCTATAACTGGTGCATTTCATGATACTAAGGGTCTGAGAGATTTTGTAAAATAGCAGGGCTACATGCATTCTTATAATAACAGTTGATTCTTCTTCATTTCAGTCTACCTCCATGTGCCCGACCTGTACCAAGAACTCTGGGGTTAATGAAAAAAAAGTGAAAATCCTTGTTTCTCATTTATGACAAACCTCTAAAGAGGAGATGGACACAGAGTGGAGTCTATACTGCATTGCACTCTACTAACAAATATCAACATTTGTGACAGCGATATTTGTATGGGTTCAAGAAATGCATATGAAAAGCAAGAGAATTTGAGAAGAACATCTGCTTCACTGACTATGCTAAAGCCTTTGACTGTGTGGATCGCAACAATTGGGAAAATTTTTAAAGAGATGGAAATACCAGACTACCTTACCTGCCTCCCGAGAAATCTGTATGCAAGTCAAAAAGCAACTGTTAGAACTGGTCACAGAACAGACTGGTTCAAAATCGAGAAAGGAGTATGTTCAGGCTGTATATTGTCACCCTGCTTATTTAACTTATATGCAGAGTACATTATGAGAAACGCTGGGCTGGATGAAGCACAAGCTGGAATCAAGATTGCCGGGAGAAATATCAATAACCTAAAATATACAGATGACACCACCCTTATGGCAGAAAGTGAAGAGGAATTAAAGAGCCTCTTGATGAAAGTGAAAGAGGAGAGTGAAAAAACTGGCTTAAAACTCAACATTCATAAAATTAAGATCATGGCATCTGGTCCTATCACTTCATGGCAAATAGATGGGGAAACAATGGAAACAGTGAAGACTTTATTTTCTTGGGCTGCAAAATCACTGCAGATGGTGACTGCAGCCATGAAATTAAGATGGTTACTCCTTAGAAGAAAAGCTATGACAAATCCAGACAGCATATTAAAAAGCAAAGACATTACTTTTTTGACAAAGGTTCATCTAGTCAAAGCTATGGTTTTTCCAGTACTAATGTATGGATGTGAGATTTGGACCATAAAGAAGGCTGAATGGTGAAGAATTGATGCTTTTGAACTGTGGTGTTGGAGAAGACTCTTGAGAGTCCCTTGGACTGCCAGGAGACCCAACCAGTCAATCCTAAAGGAAATCAATCCTGCATATTCATTGGAAGGACCAATTATGAAGGTGAAGCTCCAATACTTTGGCCAACTGAGGCAAAGAACTGACTCATTGGAAAAGACCCTGTTGCTGGGAAAGATTGAAGGCAGGAGGAGAAGGGGACGACAGAGGATGACATGGTTGGGTGGTATCACTGACTCAATGGACATGAGTTTGAGCAAGCTCCAGGAGATGGTGAAGTTCAGGGAAGCCTGACGTTCTGCAGTTCATGTGGTCACAAAGAATCAGACACGACTGAGCGACTGAAGAACAAGAAGTGCAGAGAAGCCAAAAGCAGGCCAGTGTTGCCAAGCTCTGGTTGATAATCTTGTTTCAGGATGACATTGCCACTGTTTACCAAACTTGGACTTCATTTTACTTTTATTCATTTGTTTTTATTAAATAAAAATTTATTAAATAAATTATGCATTGATAATCTACTAAGCGCAATCTTTAAAGCCCAACACAGTTCACTCAAAAGAAAGTGAACACAGTGAAGATGCTACCTACCTTCCCAGAGATCACAGTTGGCTCCTGTATCACCCTGCCCACACCATTGTGTTCTCGTTGCTCCAGGGCTGACTTAAATCCCTCAGTCTGAAAAGCGCTGCTTTGGAGACATTTCTGAGAGTAGTTAAATGACAGTGCTGGGATCCAGTAACTTTTTTCTCAGAACTAAAAACTCTTTCCTTTGCTACATCCCCCATTGTTGGGGGATTGTGGATGACCAGATGGTCTATGGAAAACAAAGCAGTGAACACACTATATTAAGAGGGTCACAAAACCGTGGAAGCCAATTCATGGACATTTGCATAACACTCTAGCCAGGAGGGTTTTCTCAGTGTCCCAAAGGTATATTGTACTCATTGGCTCTCCTGAAGGGTACAGAAGCTTCCACGCTGGGACAAAGGAAGTGCTCATACTAACAGAGCCAAGGACTAATATCTCTCCATGGAGAGAAGAAAGGCTTGCTGTAGATTTGCATTCTATTGGACTTAACAAAAACTCACTAAAGCTTATCCAAGTACAGTGAGTGTGTGGAAGATCTGAACAAAGATAAATGAAGTGATCCCTCCTTTAAGCAACTTTCAGGGACCCAGGATACAAATAACCTTAAACTCTAGAAAGAGAATGGATAACGTCTATAACTGTGTGATACACAGTCTGTGTTGAGTCAACACTTCAGAATATAATGAGTGTTGAAATCATGCTCTGAATAAATGCCCCTGGTTATTCAGCGAACAGAGATGTCATATTTGATCAAGAGGGGCAAATAGAATTTTACCCAGGGAGAATGTTGTAAGCTGTGTGGTGAAGAATGGATGAAATGGAGGAAAGTGAAGAGAAGATGGAAGAGTATTTCAGAAGCCATGGAGAGGAGCTTGGGGAGGAGTCACCTGCACTGATACTTGTCAGTGACAGGCTGCTAAAAATCAGAGCCTCTTTGCTCTTGAACTAACCAAGATGTTTTATATTTCCTCTGTTGTTTTAGATAGTGCTTACTATTTTTATTAGAGATTCTTCATCAGTTCTTTTATTATTTTCATGAAAATGCTTGACAAACAAAATTGGATTTGTTTTGACAAAGTTATTTTTATTCCTTTGTTCTTTCCTTTGAATTGTTAACAATACATGAAGAAATAATGCAAAAGCTAAAAATGTAGTTTTAGAATATCTATCACAGAATAGAAAAGGCCATTTGGGGAACACCATATCAGACAAATGACTTGACCTAACACTTTTTTTCAGCTCTTTCCTGAAAACTATTCTTCTTGCATCTATAGAAAGCACAGGCACGAAATGGTGTCCAGATGGGCTCTAATTCAAGAGATAACCAGGGGGAGGCCCAAGTACCCCAAAGCGATGGAATTATACCTTATCTTGAACAGATGGCAGGACTGGAGACCTGGGATTTCCTAAAATGCAACAAAAAGGAACATTTTGTCTTAGTGCAAATGTGTTAAATATCAACATTATTATAGAGAAAGCACTTCAAAAGCTTGCCTCAACACTGTTCAATGTGGAAACAATTAGAACTCTTTGTAATGTCTGGTGCTCAAGTGAAAAAGTATGTAAAGTGGTCTTTGAGAGGACAGAACCGAGCCTACGAAAGGCACAAGACGTATGAGCCACCATAATCACACCTGACCACTGCAGAATCATGTGTCCTAGTCAAATGCAAACATATTCCTTGAGCTAAACTCTGGAGTTTGTGTGGCCCATCATCTTCCCTTTCCTCTGAAATCCAGACGAGCTCCTGAGTACAGCAGTGGGAGGCCAGAAGAGGTAAGGTCTGAGAGAGGGTCAAGCAGCCTTCTAATTGTTTGTGCAAAGTATGCTGCTGCTGCTGCTAAGTCGCTTCAGTTGTGTCCGACTCTGTGCGACCCCATAGACGGAAGCCCACCAGGCTCCCCTGTCCCTGGGATTCTCCAGGCAAGAACACTGGAGTGGGTTGCGATTTCCTTCTCCAGTGCATGACAGTGAAAAGTGAAAGTGAAATCTCTCAGTCCTGTCCGACTCTTAGCTACCCCATGGACTGCAGCCTACCAGGCTCCTCCGCCATGGGATTTTCCAGGCAAGAGTACTGGAGTGGGGTGCCATTGCCTTCTCCATATATGTGCAAAGTATAATTTAGGTCTATCTCTCATCTAGGCAACCAATGATATGTTATTCAATAATCTACAGACACGTGTTTACACGCCCACCTGCCCACCTTTTCTAATGTGGATCCTCCCCTCTCAACATTTTTTCCATCTAATCCATTGAATTAAACCCTCACCAAGCTTTAGATATCCTCCAACAGACTTTTAAAAACACAAAAAATTATGCTCTACTATCAATTCTTGCTTCACTTACTATCCATGCCACTTGCTGGAAATGTTTTCTTGGGCTGTGTTATTAGGACTACTTTACATGTATGTCTTGAGACTTCCTAGATGGCTCAGTGACAAAGAATCTGCCTGCCAATGCAGGAGATACAGGAAACATGGGTTTGATCCCTGGTTCGGAAAGATCCCCTGGAGGAGGATAGAGCAACCCACTCCAATATTCTTGCCTGGATAACCCTATGGACAGAGGAACCTGGCAGGCTACACTCCACGGGGCCGCAAAGAGTCAGACATGACTGCATGACCTAGCACATGTGCACATGTATGTCTTATCTGCCCAAATTGATTTTGGGGCTCATAAAACCAGATAAAGTCACCTATATTTCTTTGTCTTAGATCCATCCTTTCACTATTCAACAGAGCTTAGCATATATATGCATGTGTGTATGTATCATAATATAATATATATTATCTATGTCTATAGAGATATATCGGAGAAGGCAATGGCACCCCACTCCAGTACTCTTGCCTGGAAACTCCCACGGACGGAGGAGCCTAGTAGGCTGAAGTCCATGGGGTCACGAAGAGTCGGACACAACTGAGTGACTTCACTTTCACTTTTCACTTTCACGCATTGGAGAAGGAAATGGCAACCCACTCCAGTGTTCTTGCCTAGAGAATCCCAGGGACGGGGGAGCCTGGTGGGCTTCCGTCTATGGGGTCACACAGAGTCGGACACGACTGAAGTGACTTAGGAGTATAGAGATAATATAACAAATTTCCTTTATTTTTTGTTTTTAAAAAACCTCATCAATGATATTTATTTATTTTTTACTTTTGACCACTCAGCATGACATGCAGGATCTGAGTTCCACAACCAGGGACTGAAACCATGCCCTCTGTATTCAGAACATAGAGCCTTAACCACTGGACTGCCAGAGAAGTCCCATAACACATTTTCTTTAATAGCCAGTAGGTGTGCATTATAGAGAAGTCAATTATGATACAGAATGAGACATTAGCAATTATAACAGTTCAATAATGAAATATGGCTCTCCTTTCCAGGTTTTGGTGTTCTCGGTTCATCCATCCATCATCAGGCTGTTTCCCCAGAGATGATGTGATGTGACTGCCTGAAGCAAATGCATATTTTCTCTTCCTGGGAAGACTTTTCTCAAGGTGAGTCATTCTGGGTACCAGGAAGGAAACCTCAGAATCCCCTTTATTGCTTTATAAAGTCTAGCACCTAGAATAAAAGGTGAGTAGCCTATTTCTTGTTGTGTTTTCTCTGATGTTTCCCCTTGCCCTCTGACACTTAATTCTCTGGATCCCAAACAAAATGTGCATGTGGACTTGTACCAGGACACTTGAGTCTTAGTGTATTTGCTGCCAATGCGCCTGAGAAAGGAAATCTTAATAAGATACTCCCCTACTAGTCACCATTGCTTCTTGTAAATATTTTATTTCTCTCAGAAAATTTCCCTTCCCTCTGTGGTTCATGGATGTCCACACACCAAGAAGAAGGGAAAAAGTCTGCCATGAGCCAACTCTTGCCCAAGTTCTCCAAGTTTTCGGTAGCTAGAAAAACTCTTGTTCTCCTCACTGACCATCTGTCAGGGTTGCAAGGGTATCACTAAGCCAAAGGTTTTGGAGCAGGGTAGAACTTGTTTGGAATAAGGGAACTAACACATTTATGATGTATAGTTACATATTTCACCATAAATGTTCAAGCATGAGTTTATATGTTTTATATGTGTGTGTGTAAGCACATGTGTGTGCATATGTATGTGTGTGCAGAAAGTGGATTAATACATAGGTGAGCAAATTGGACAGAATTCATATCTCCGGTCCCAGGGAAATTATGTGTATGGTCATTCTATTGCTCCTGATTCAGATTTAATTGAAATTTACATCACTAGTTTCCTATCTCATAAATCTATACATCTCACTTGAAGGTGTTTGATTTAAATTCATGCCATGTGAGTCAGTCCTATTCATAAGTTTGAGTATAATCACAGAAAAACTTTCTAGTAGATGTGGCTGCATGTATTTGACTGGGCATTGAATATTTCAGTCAATTTAGCTATTCAACAGAGAGGTCTAGCAAATGCCCCTAATTTGACATTGTTAGTTGTGGGCTATTTTTTTTCCCCTCCTGTATCAAGCACTGTGGCTAATTAGGCAGCAGATTCGAATCTTCATGAATTTTTCAGGCTGATACGTACTCCTTCCCAGGGCTAATTTGCTGTTATCAGAGGAATGATTCTGGTGTATGTTGTTGGTCGTGTCTGACCTTACTCCCCTATTCAGCTTGAAATTAGTTGAGGAACTATGGCCAAGAAGGTCATTTGGTAAATCATCTCTCAGAAAACAAGTCTGCTTTAGTGAATGTCCTTTTCTTCCTGTCCTTCACTGACCATCCTGGCTTCTGCTACCGTGGGGCTCTATCAAGAAGGAATAAGATGCAATGAAACTTTTAGCCAGGATTTGAGAAACTTAAAAAATACAGTAGAGAACCTAGTTATAAAACTTTTGTGCAGGACTAGAATAATTTCACTCTGTGAGTTTTCTGTGTTAGCAATGAGAGGGATTTGGCATAAACTGGTAAGGGACAGAATTTTGAGTAACTGAATGAGAAATAGGGAAAGCTGTTTTATTATGTGGTTTGCTATAGCTCTATTGGGGATGTCAGAAGACTCTAGGTTTCCTTGGATGGCAGATAAGGTCATCCCACTGAATCTTCTCCTCTGGACATACGGGGAAACAGGATACAAACCCACCTCATAAAAGTTGTTGCTTTCCAATTACAGCTGATTAGTAGTTGAAATTATTAATGAGTCATGCAACTATTTATGTCTGTTGAAAAAGTCATCACTACTAATTTCTACAAATTGGTTGCAATTTCCAGTAAGAAAATACCAATTATTCATTCACTAAGAATTGTAATGAGTTAGCCCAGTGGAGACTGACATGATGGGAAGAGCAGAGAGGTAGTATTTATGACTTCAAGGTTATAGATTTGGCAATCCCCAGTACTCTGGATTTTCACCTTTACTGGAATTAAAAAAAGATAGTGCTCCTTATAAGACATGAGACTATCTAAAAAAACCCCTATTATTTCTGTCTTCCCTTTTTTAATTTAACAATTTTCTTTCCTAACTTTCCATTGGAAAGGGACAATGTGGTATTTAGCCCTTTTCTCCCTCATAATTTATACACAATTAGGGGCTCAGAAATGTTACCCTTCAGCTCTCACAGAAACTGCTATGCTGGAATACAAAGGGTCATTTTACTTATGGTTGTACATACTTTTTAATTAAAAATTATTTTATAGCTTTTGTTAAGTAATTAAAATTTACAAAGTGATTTCTCACAAATATTTATTAATATTAAGTTGTTTCTGGCATACAGCAGTAAATTGCAAGCAATTGCTTTACTCTGCATGTGTAATTAAAATGACTAAGTAATTATATTTTTTCCTTGAGTACAGTTGACACTATCACATTTTTCTAAGTTTTGGTTCATTTTTATTTCCATTAGTGAATGCTTCATAGAAGCCAAGATAAGGACTGTCAGTTAGCAAAGGAGGAAAGCTGCTTCTTTGACTAAGCTTTTGAGAAATACAAACAAATATTGTGTGCCATGTTTACCTTTGCATATGCTTTGTTTTCCTAAATGTCTTTCTTCTTCCTTTAAGCTGCCTGCCCTGCATCTTGCCACTATTATCTGAATGGTAATTTAAACATTTCTAGAATGCATATCTTGCTAAAAAATGCTTAATTTTATGGAGTTAGAGTTTTATTCAAATTAGAACAAATAGTATTTCAACTATAACCTTTCCTCTGCTGAATCCTTGTCATATCCTCCTCTCTTGCTCACCCTCTGATATCATCAGCTCCCTTGCATTCCTCTTTATCGTCAGCCGTATAAGCCCTTGAAGAGTCCCAAGTGTGCAGGCTGCAAGCTATGTGCAGGGACCCACATGTATGTCAATTTACAGTCCTCATCTGTTGAGGAGCTCAACTTTGGATGGAAGGAAGAAGGGCAAATCAAAATGATCATTCCTTCCCTAAATAAAGGAGGATGGGAAAAATGCAGAACAACTTACCTAGGAAACATTTTTATTCTTGACATAGGTTGAAGAGTTGCCAGTGCAGTGAAGGTTAAATAGTGGCACAGTATCAGAGAGGTGAATATCTTGGTGAATATCTTAGTCAATGAAGGCAGAGTCCAGGTCTCTAGCCTAAGTGGTGCATTCAAAGGGACAAAACTATCAATTCTTTTCCTGGAGCAACAGACATGGAAGGGAGTGAAAGTCAAGTTGCTCAGTTGTGTCTGACTCTTTGCGATGTCATGGACTATAGCCTACCAGTCTCCTCCATCCATGGGGTTTTCCAGGCAAGAGTACTGGAGTGGGTTGCCATTTCCTTCTGCAGGGGATCTTCCTGACCAAGGGATCAAACCCAGGTCTCCCACATTGTAGGCAACACCAGGGAAGTCCAAGAAAGTCTTCCCTCACCGGGAAGGAAGTTCCTGGATACTATTCAGAACAAATCTTGAGTATTGAGATAGTTGGGGCCAAACAAAGAATTACTATAATCAAAACTTTTTCTTGCGGCCAAGATGAAGTAACAGGGACCAGATTTACCCTTTCACCTGAAAAAAAAAAAAAAATCCCCTGGGAAAAAAAGAGACAAAATTTATAAAGCAATGGTTCCAAGAACCTAGACCTCAAACAGACAGTGACCTATGAAAGATGGGAAACGATGAAGAAAGTCCTACAGTTTCCCAAGCTCACTGCCTCGACAGTCAGGAGAGTAGGAAGGGAGAACCTAGATAAACCTGAGTTGAGGGGATGGGGCTGGGAATCGGAGGGAGATGAGGTGGCTAGAGTTTGCAGGACAGGTTGACAGAGAGGATAGAGCTGCCCAGAGAGAGAAAGCTGGAGACCTGCAGAGGGTGAACCTGAGGATCCAGCAGAACACCAATCAGAGCAACGTGTGAGGAAACTGCTCCAGGCCAGAGAAAGGACCACCAGAATGATTAGAAGAGCAAGTCCTTGACACTTAAACAGGGGCAGACTACTGCCTGTTCCCACCAGCCAGACTAGAAACCTCAAACCTTTCTAGAAGCCTCAGAAACCTCCGAGTTCAGTCATGTCTGACTCTTTGCGACTTTATGGACTTTAGCCTGCCAGGCTCCTCTGTCCATGGGGATACTCCAGGCAAAAATACTTGAGTGGGTTGCCATGCCCTGCTCAGAGGATCTTCCCAGCCCAGGGATCGAACCAAGGACTCCCACATGGCAGGTAGATTCTTTACCATTTGAGCCACTGAATTCTTGAAAGTTAGTCTCAAAAGAATCAAACTGTTTCAGGTAACACTATGACCCAGATTTGCAGGAAGCTGGTTTTGGTGAGGTGGGTTGAAGAGCAGTCTGCACTGTGAAAAGTTATCCAGGACTTGCTTTGATTGCTGGTGGGAAATACTGGCCACAAGTGGCCATGAGAACTCACATATTTCAGCCCACCATCTGCCAATCAACTGCTGATTCTGGAAGAATTTCTGCATTTAAAGATGAGTGATAAACAGAAAGGTACATCAAATCTACCTTCACAAAGGATTGAAGGAAAAGGAAAACCAAAAATGAGACTTTGCTAGAGAATGATACTTCATGAAAGAACATGTCCCAGAAATGTTACCTCAGATCAGTCAGAAAATATGATGGAAAAATATCACCATGGGTTTTTTTTTTTTCAGTAGAAAACAAATGCCTATAGGAAATCAAAATATAAGGTAGGACAATGCAGAGGTGAAAGAGATCATAAGAGATAGCATGAGAATGGAAGGAGCGAGAACCAGGACTGGAACAGCTTAGAAAAGAAAAAAGAAATGAAAGCATC
Source organism: Bubalus kerabau (assembly GCF_029407905.1). Classification (NCBI taxonomy): domain Eukaryota; kingdom Metazoa; phylum Chordata; class Mammalia; order Artiodactyla; family Bovidae; genus Bubalus; species Bubalus kerabau. The sequence continues at coordinate 22,065,748 of NC_073644.1, read as the reverse complement.
CAGAAAGAAAACCCCACACAAGGGAGACTGAGACTTTGAAGAAAACAAACAAGCAAATCAAAAACAAGCAAAAAGTATTAAGGATATAGGAGTCAAGATTGGGAATATTGAGCAAAAAGAAGAGGAAAGAACACGATTAAAAATAATGAAAAGGTCGATATGGAATATGAACAAGGGGGAATGAGCATAAGCATGAGTAGAACTCCTAAAAAAAGAAACAAAATACCATATTGGAAACAATATTTAAATATTAAGACTTTCACACATAAAGAGAGATTGGAGTCTTAGTCAATATTTTCTTGATTTCTTTCAAACCCCAATTCAAAATGAGTCTTCCCAGAAAGTCTTTATGACTAACTCCACACTGACCTTGCTCTACTTTCAGAGCATGAATTTATACAGATTACTGTGCTTCTTTCCTCCACTGACTTTTGTTGTTGCTCTTAGTCTGGACAATGAAACACTTTTCTCTAAGAATGGAGCTGCATCTGTCTTCTCTCATGTCCCTTTTGGCATGCTGTTGTGTACAGTGGAAACAATGAAGCAAACAAATAAAATGCAAAATTTTCTCATGCAAGGACCTCTGGGTGCTGATTTGGTGGTTCAGTTCCAGTCAGCCTTCTACTACTGATTTTCTGTTATTCCTTGAACATAAATGAATAACTGAAAGGTCAAATATTTGATCAGGACATGGAAGCTAAAATGTGCTCCCCCCCCACCCCATTGCCAAATATTCTGAGTCAATTAAAGGTACAGGCACTGCCAAGAATTCTGGACAAGGCATGAGGGCACTGGAGTTCCAGTATGGGGCTTATAGCTATCCAAGATGTGCCCTTAGAGAAGTCACTTGGTCTTCATTCTCACAGGCTAGAACAGTTCCTGTCTCTTTATGGAAACTTACAAATTATGCTTTGAATGAAAGAATAATTCGTCTCAGTTTCCTTGTATGTAAAATAAGGGGTGTGCACTAGCAGGGCCTCTGAAAGCTGTTATCATAAAAATCTAAAAACTACCTGCTGCCCTCTGATTGATACACATTTATTTTGTGTATTTCAATTGAGGCAACCCTGCAGATGCCTGTTGTTTTTATGGAAGTTGTGCTTGTCCCCACACATGCGGTTTACACATTCCATGTGGATTTTAACGTCCATCCTAACTTGCACAACTTTTGCGAACAGCCAGACAGAAAGTCCGGAGGGCACTCTGAAGGATTCTTACAGGAAGCTTATAGCCTGTCTCCTTTGGCTAATTTGCAAAAGCATTTTTTGATTTAAAACAGAAGGAGGGTGAATCCCTGGGAGAAAACTCACATCCACTAATGTTCCTTCTGGAGTGAGTTATGGGAGGAGGCCCCAGATGGATTATAGATGAAGGTTAAACTTTGAGACACTAATTTATTGAAAAGGTAAAGACAGCTAAAGAACAAAAAGTGCCCTGAATGCTATGTCCGCATGTCCTTTTTGACCCATGTCCCAAGTAATTTAAGAATCTCTAAAAGGAACATATATGACCATAGAAGCAATGTCACCTAGACTCCTATGGAAAGTTCTTCTCCCTTGGAAGCAATTGAAATGATCATTTCATTTGGATTTTTCAATTAGACAAAATTGGACAAACTTTAAAGTCAATATTTCATTTTGAAAACACAAGTCTAATAGAGATGTTTGGAGGCAAAAGTATCCAAGCTTCCAGTGGTACTCTGGAAAAAATACTTTTGTGTACAGTGAATACAGTGATATTTAGTTCCATATTTCATCAATTTGAAAGTTGCCATTTTTTTCACACATTTGAAATAATTTTTTTAAAAATAAAATCTTACAATTTTTGTGGGTTAGGCAACTTCAGACATGCAGATGATACCACTCTATGGCAGAAAGCAATGAGGAACTAAAAAGTCTCTTGATTAGGGTGAAAGGGGAGAATGAAAAAGTTGGCTTAAAAGTTAACATTCAAAAAACTAAGATCATGGCATCTGACCCCACCATTTCATGGCAAATAGATGGGGACAAATTGGAAGCAGTGACAGATTTTATATTCCTAGGCTCCATAAACACAGCAGACAATGACTACAGCTATGAAATTAAAAGATGCTTACTCCTTGGAGGAAAAGCTATGACAAACCCAGAAAGGGCATTAAGAAGCAGAAATTTCACTTTGCCAGCAAAGGTTCATATAGTCAAAGTTACGTTTTTGCCAGTAGTCATGTATAGATGTGGATTATAAAGAAGGCTGAGTGCCGAAAAAATGGTGCTTTCAAACGTGCTGGAGAAGATTCTTGAGAGTCCCTTGGACAGCAAAGAGATCAAACCAGTCAGGCCTAAAGAAAATCAACCCTGAATATTCATTGTAAGGACTGATGCTAAAGCTGAAGCTCCAATACTTTGGCCACCTGATGCAGAGAGCTGACTCATCAGAAAAGACTCTAATGAAAGATTCAGGGTAGAAGGGGAAAGGGGCAACAGAGAATGAGATGGTTGAATGGCATCACTGACTCAATGGACATCAGTTTGAGCAAACTCCAGGAGATGGTGATGAACAGGGAAGTCTGGCACACTGCAGTCCATGGGGTCTCAAAGAGTCAGATAGGACTTAGTGACTGCCCAAGCTCAACAAGTTGAGAGCTGGGTCAGTTGTCATCAAGTACAGATATATGCACCTTTTTATTATTCCTGGTGGTGTACCTGGCAGCCATAACTTCTCAACATTTCAGTCAATATACCTTTTAAGAACCATTTCAGGAAGGAATATTGATTCTTTTCTGATATGCTTCTGTGACACCATCTGTAAGAAAAGAATAAAAAAAACAAAAACAAAAATAACACCTCATCTAAACTTGTAGAATCAGTGGTTAGGAGGTGATTCAGAAGAAAGTTCTGGATACAATCATGGAGCAGTCTTTTAAGAAACGCTTCATCACCAACATGCTTGAAGAGAACATAGAGGATAATAAATGTAAACTTTATATACTTGCAAAATATTAAACTTAAATATGCATTTTTTTGTTTTTCCTTTATTCTGCCCAAATTCCTGCTATTAACTCATGCATTCTCAGAACTGTCATTTGGTACTGTTGTCTGAGTATCCAGTGATGAAGTTGTGATCAGGTGAACTTTGGAGAGTACACTTTAAAAGCCTGAATCTTTATGGGATTCTTCAAAAAGCATTTCTCTAAAAATGAGGTGTAGTAGATGAATATATTAACAATCCCACTTAATGCTCTCTCTAGACAGACCCTTCGCAAAATGACTTCTCAACAAATGTTGGGAGACTATTTCTCTATCCTCTTAATCTGGGCTGGACTTGTGATTGACCTTGGCCAAAGAAATAAGATAGCAGTGATGAGGCACCACTTCTGATATTAGGCCTTAAGAGGCCTTGCACACTTACATGCTTTCTCAGAATGATGCCATCACTACACAGATAAGCCTAGGATAGCCTGATGGAGGAGAAAGATCATGTGGAGGATAGTCCAATTATCTTATCGAGGGTATCCTGAACTACCCTTTATCCAGATAGTGTTCAGGCATGTGAGATAACCCAGCCAATATCAGCAGAGTTAGCTTATCTTGTGTAGAGTTCACCGAAGACTTATGATTAAGTCCAACCAAGAACAGAATTGCCCACTGAACTAGACTCCTGAATAATAAAAAATGCTTATCATTTTGAGTCTCTGAGATATGGGGTGATTTGTTACACAGCAATAGCTCACTGATGCATGAGAGGCAGCATATGTTTCTCACATAAAATCAGGTCATTCTGAAGTTCGTATTAAGATACTTTTTTCTGAAGGTGTTTTGGAGATTTTCAATCCCACATATCTATCTATTTCTGCATTTCCCAGGAGTAGAAGCACTGAAATTCTATATGACAGGCTGCTCTTGAGATATTTTCAACTTAGTTGGAATCAGGATTTGCCAGAAATGTTGTGAGACAGCTTGTTTAAGTGAGATTTCCTGCTCAGTTTCTTTTTTTAAAGGAGAGGGAGAAAAAGAAAGAAAAAAAATATGATTTTTGGATGGAGTTCATGCGTGCTGGACTGAGAGGAACCAATGCGCAAGAATCTTCAAGTTCTTTAGAAACTTTGGCAAAGTCTTAATCCACCTGAGAATTCTTAAGATTGACTGTTTGAAGTGTGATTCTAAATTAGTAACAATGTCACCACAGATTTTTCCCACAAATCAATCTCCCACAACTCCTCAAAAATATTTTGTTTACAGATTGCTAGGTCTTTCTATGCTTTTTTTTGTTTTTTGTTTTTTTTTAAATTAAGCTGTATATGTTCTTTTACTATCATGCTTGTAAAGTACTGGAAGATTGCCTTTATTTCTTTTCAGGTCTCACACTGCAAGGAAAGTTTTAGACACCTTACTATTTGGTTAATATTTTACATTTCAATTTTTCAATTCAAACCAGGGAACCAGTGAAGGGTATGAATAAAACTTAAGCTATAGGTGCACATTTAGAAAAAAGAAAGAGCAAAGCATGAATATGTATGAAACATTTAAAATGCCATATTTATGAGGAGAGGAAAAATATTGGAGCTTTACATATTTTCAAAACACCACATGGGATTGAGTGGGACCAAGTGAAAAGTATAAAATTTGTTGAGTGTGGCGGGCAGGCATTTGAGTGTGGTGGTGCAGTAAAAAGTTGGCAGCGTGAACTGTCTGGGGCTTGTGGGTAGGAAGACACACTGAGGTCTAGGGATTAAGGAAAGACATGAGTTCTCTAGCCTGCTTTTCAATGGGACATTTGGCAGGATGTTCACTCTCTTTCTGTCAGTTTATTTCATCCCAGAGGCTGAATGGCAAGGCCACCAGTTGTTTCTCAGGGGGCCAGGAGATGGTTTGCTTCTGCATCAGCAGCATCCTTACTGTCTCTGTGCCAGCTCTGTATCTGGACCAAATCCCAATGGTGCTAACAGCAAGCCACTTTGTTGCAGTAGTATGTGAAAGGAACAACATCAACAACAAAAGGCCAGAGGGAATACTCAACTCCAGGGATTGTAATTCAGCTGGCAATCATTTCACTGATTTGGTACTCAAACCTGTATTAGGACCCCAAGTGGTTGAAACAAGAAAAGGGGGAGACAGAGGCTGCCCTCTCTGATCAAACAGCTTTACATATTGATACCCAAACCATGAAAAAACACATGAGCTCAGGAGAGGAGGAACACGTGGACAGAGGAGTCAGTGTTCATAAAGAAGGCTCTGCTTAAATAAGATATAAATAGCTACTATTTTATATTATTTGGGCATCCATGCAGCAATAAACGTGAATAATGTAGATCCATATATTAGCATACAAGAGTTTCTAATATTAAAGATACATCTGACTTTGTTAAAAAAAAAAGAAAACTTCAAGTTAAGACCGATAATGTAACACCACTTAGTATCATTATAAATCAACTAAGTATATGTATATATTTCTAACTTATAAAGGCAAAAACTCACAGAGAGAATGGAGTGGCATGCACAGAAGTGCTGCCTCTGTGAAGGCACTGGGATGTGGGGAGGGCCAGGTCAGGAGGTGTTTTTGTGGCTCATAACTGTAGCACATTTATGCACTAATATTAAAAATAACTGAAACAAGTGAATTATGGGCACAAATTAATAAAACTTATTTACCAGCATTACCCACTCCCCCATGTCAGCATACACATAAAACAGAGGCACTCACTTTTGGGTTCCTTATTTTCTGTCTGCAGAGATAAGATTTACAGATCGAGTTCATATTTTGACAAAATGAAATAGCCCCCTTTCTTAATTTCCATAAAACTTTTCTTCCAAGTCCTCTACCCCACCTCTCCTTTTTTCCTTCCCTTTCCTGACCTCTCTTCTTCCTTCTTAATTTTATTTGTGAGCATATTCTCTAGGGTTTGTCGTCAGCCCCCCTCCCTGTTTTCTGGGAACTTCTACCCATTCCCACAGAATGAATCAAAGATAACCTCAAAACAGAATGACTTTCTTAATATGGCTCCAGCTTCATTTTTCTTACTCTGCTGGGCTTCTCTCCTTGTATGTTCTGCCACTATTTTTGACTCAGTTTTTCTAAATCTAAATTCATTTCCCCCTTATTCCCAAGGTGGCTGTTTATCCTAACTTCTTGATTTCTATCAAAGTCTTTGCCTTTTTTCAGTCTCCTATACTTAGGCTTCCCTTGTGGCTCAGCTGGTAAAGAACCTGCCTGCAATGCGGGAGACCTGAGTTTGATCCCTGGGTTGGGAAGATCCCCTGGAGAAGGCAAAGGCTACCTACTCCAGTATTCTGGCCTAGAGAATTCCATGGACAGTCCATGGGGTCGCAAAGAGTTGGACATGACTGAGCGACTTTCATACTTCACATACTTAGGAGCATAGTTTACTCTGAACTTCCAACGTCTCTATTTTCCTTACCATTCACAACTTCCCATCCAGTCTTTCTTTCCAAAGTCTTTTGCATCTATGGTTTCAGCTTCATTTGTGCATCTTCTTACTAGATTCTCTCAGTCAAAGCACAACCAAAAGCAAAGTGAAAAATTGAGATACTTCTTTTAGCAACGGATGGCCTCCAAATGTTTATCTACTTCTTTTTTTTCTGATCGATGTTGGTTATTTTGGTTTGAATGACATGGCTACTACTTTTTCACTCTCAATTAATCAATCACCAAGAATTTATCAAGTGGCAGTTTACACTCAGCCATGAGAGATATTACAAACAAAGAAGACATAGGCTCTTTTAAGGAGCTAATTGATGAAATAAATCATCAATACCTAATCATTAAGTAGCTTGAAGTATATTTCATGGTAGCATAGACTATGCACAAAATATAGTGGAAAATCCATAATTCTGCCCATCTCACTTCTTTATTTCCACAAACACTAATTAGTATCTACTATGTGCCAGACACTAACCGAAGAGTTGAGAATATCGCATAAATATGTCAGATAATGTCTTGCCCTTGTAGGACTTCTATTCAAGGCAGAGAAATAGATACTAAATAGGTAATAAGCAAGTAATTGAGATGATTTCTTAGAGTAATAAGTGCTATAAAAATAATACATGGTGATATGAGAGAAAGAGCCTGGGGAGGAAATTTAGCTAGAAAGGTCAGGGAAACTCTGAAAAGTTGATAAATCTGAGTTGAGAACTGACTGTCAAAAGCAGGCAGCTATGGGGGAATATGAAGGTAGACGGTCCTAGGCTGGGATTACTCCAAGAGCAAAGGCACTAGATGGACAAGAGCTCGGTGTGCTTGAGGAACTGTCATATGAAAGAGGCACTCAAGAATGATGAGAAACAAACAGGGTTGTATTGCATACTATGGGTCACACATCTGTTGACAGTTTGAAATCTACACCAGGACCTGTTTAGAGGGAGTAAAGTATGTTCAGGAGAAAATTTCAAAAAAACCCTCTCTGTGATCCTGCCTTGATGATCAAGTGGCCCTTTCTGACCATGCAGATGGTGAAAAGCCCCTCCAGAACTCTCCTTCTGCCCTCACCACAGACGTGTTTCTGTGGAGTAGAATTAAATCAGATGGATAAACGGGAAAAGAAGAAGAAATTCACCAGGGAAGGGAAAAGCAAAGTGAATCAACAACACTTTCCTGATAGATTTCCAGAGACATTTGTCTATGTGAGAATGAGATGTTTGATATTCTGCTTGAGTAAGTTCTTGATTCCAGGTCATCAATTATGATAATAGAACAAATCAAAAAATTTACAGCAAACAGAAATTCTTCATTTCCTGGCTTCTACTCATGTTTATTGATTGGACTCTTGGGTAAAATGATAAATTTCGTGCAGAAATGCTAGAAAAGCTTTTGGCTGAAGTCTTTGCTCTTTCCAATCTCGAAAGAGGTTCAAGGTGCCTGTGACAATTTGACTCATTTATTCCCTCTCTTCTCTGCTTATAGAAAAGGCGAGTGCTTCATAGATAAAGTTGTCTCCACTCTTGTCATGGAAGAAATGGCCAACCACATATTGCCATATATATTACATATTGAACTGAAAGGATCTACAACTTTCATTTCTTCCAAAATATTCCTTCCACTTGTCTTCAAAGATGGTAAAATTACTTATCATCAGAATTCTGTTCCTTAAAGATATTTAATCTAGGTTCCTTTTTGATGAATATATATTCCCAGGAGAGTAGAGAGGGCTCTGGTTGTATGATTCATTCATCATTCTGAATAAGTTTATATTAATGTTTGTATTTGTGTACATAGAGGGACAGTAAAAAGTAGTAAAGATTACACGAGATTTGGAGTCCAAAGGCCTAAGACCAAGGCCCAGCCTCTCCTCTTGTTGACTGTATGATTTGGCAAATTGTTTAATTTGTTAAATGACAGTTTCCTCCTCTACTAAACCTAAACTTCATCTGAGGTTTAAATGAGTATTTGTTATAATTTTTTAAATGTTATGATACCAAATGAATTGCAAGTGTTGTAAATGTTATCAGTTGATTAGTAGAGATTTGTTTTTATGATTGATTTCATTATCCTTTTGAAAGGTACTGGACTGGAAATTTGCAAGGATTTTGAACAGAAAATCCTGTGGCCCATGAAAGGAATGCTATGTAGTGATTACTTTCTCTATGTTGAAGAAGATGCAAAGGGCTCATGTATCTTCTCATTTCATCCTCACAACAGACAAAATACAGTGAGAAATCTGGGTTCTGTAAGATAATGCACTCCCTTGAGATCTTAGTAACTAATAAAAGATCTTCAAAGCTCAAATGTTTAGGCATTCAGTAACCCTGACTCCCACTTCCCACAGTGCACCAATGCTGGGTTTTAGAAGGAAGCCAAGGCTGCAAAAGCTGAGAAATTAGAGCCCAAGGCAAGTAACACTTTAAGGTGATATGAGATTAAAAAAGGACTCACTTTGAGAGCAAGTTTGCTTATATTCTTCCCAGGTTTGTTGGAAGGCATCACTTTGTAAATATGTACACATTTTTCTGACTCTAATATTGTCCTTTATTGTATATTTGGTACTAAGATAATAAGATAGCTTCAAATCCCCATTCTTTTCAATATAATTTCCTCTTACATGCAATACTCTGACTTATATCCAAAGGAAAAGTATTGTGATCTTTGTCACTTTTCTTATCCCCCTATCTCCCATAATTACCTGGTTTTATCTTTGAACTATTACATTATACCTCAACACTCTAACCTTCCACTTACAAGATAGTAATTTTGGAAAGAGCAAGAAGTGGGAAGAGAAAAGAGGGTCAACTGGTGCTGAAATAAAGGATTCTGAGCAAGTCATGGGGATCTGACTAGAAGCTACACAGAGATGATGGATCCAAGGAAACACTTCTCTTTTGTGAATGGAGATTTCTTTTTAATCAGTAGTATTTGCTTCATGGTCTTAATTATTTCATGTGACTGTTATCTTCTAAATAATCATTCTAAATCCTTTAAGATGAAGGCCATGAATTGAATTGCTATGCAATTCTTACAGTATCTAGCCAAGGTTTGGGGCAAAAGTGTTCCTTTCTTGGTTAAATTATGATGATGAGCTGCATGCATACGTGCATGAATGAGTTTCTCTCCTTTTAATGGCATAGCAGTATGGCATTCATAATTTCTCCCATGGCATTTCAGTTGGTTTAGTGACTTTTTATTGGACAATTACTGTGCAAATAATTTCTATATCTTTCAAACCACCATTTGAGAAGTCAGACTTAGAGAGCAGAATGACTGTTTGCAGAAATGTCTTTCCTCCTCAAAAAAACCCAGTCTCTTACCTTGTTCTACCTATGCCTGAGAACCTGCTCTCTCCCACTAACAAAAAGAATTGAAAAGAAACTTGAAAATACAAAGTGCCATATAAATGTTAACTGAGGCAATAATAAAATAGTAAAAATAACTGTTTTCTGATAAACATCAGTTTCAAACCCAGGGGAGATATTTTGCACAGAGAAAGCAGAATTAATTCTGTGCTTGTCCCCAGGCCTTGTCTCTCTGTGAATCACACTGTTTTCCCTCCACAAGTCAGCCCCTGATGTAGCTGCAGCATCCACTCCAGTTTTGTTCAGTCCTGCACCAAGTTGTATCAGAGATGACTCCGTGGGGATTCAAAGGAGTTATCAGCCAACATGACTGGATTTAAGAAGTTTCAGTGAGTCCCCTTGCTATGGACCTCCTGTCTGAGTCTATACCCCTTTCTCTGATGAAAAATATGAAAGCAAGGACAGAAAGCTTGGGCTTAGGGCAGAGTTCAGTGGAAGATTGGAAAAATAAAGGCATCAGGAGTGTAAAATGTTGATCTAGGAGTGCATACCAAGATGCAGAGAGTATTCTCGGAAAGGAAGTCACCCCGAGAACCCTGAAAGGGAGAGAGGAGGTATAGGATACTCTGGCACACTGGGCTTTGGCAACAGGAGAGGAAGAATACATGACAAAGGAAAGTTCAGGTATGATGATGATAGTGTTATTGATACTGATTTTGTATGACATGACTGATATCCTTTCCCTATGAACATTTACAGACCAGTCATTCTCCTAGGAGGACCCCTCTTTCTTGGTTCCCATAGCAACCCTTGATCTTCTCCTCATCTCTCTGTAGAGTCCCATCTCTTTGAACATGTCCTTTTCACGGCTGTCACTCCACTCCACCTGGAAGTCCCACAAGCTTATCCATAAGAACTACTTAATCCCTTCAGGTTCCCTGAGCTACCTCCTTCCCTACTTCCTCCCTGCAGTGTCTCTATCACCATCCCTCATCATTTGAATCTAGTTGTCATTCTTTTCCTGCTTTTCCTGCTGCCTGCTTTCCTTGTGGGCCAAAACCCCTGATTCATCCACTCCTTTCCGTTCTCAGTATGACTTCCAAATATCAACACTTTGAGGATGCCATACCATCCTTTGCCATATCAACAAGGATAGGGCATCTGAGCTAAGTTTACCTCCAGGTCTGTTGGCTGGGAGAGCGACTGCTGTGAAACTGGGGCCTGCTCCTCAGGCAGAGGAGGGGGTCTCTGAAAGAAGCTGCGTTTAAGTGAAGCCCCTTTTAGAGATATCAAGGGTCTTCGAGATATTAACAGGTTTTCATTCCTTATCATACATACCTTTCAGGCATGAGACCAAACGTCTAAGTATTTAAAAAGGCATAACATTTATGGCTTTCAGGAGTTTTTAGTTTTGCTATCCCCGCATCTATTCTTCTGAATTATTAGCAATACATTCCTCATAAGGAAAGGACCTGAGTGTGCATTTCAGTAGTAGGAAGGAAGTGGGCTGCTGAGAAGAAGTTGGAAGATGCATGCTGGTCTTGAAGAGAAGAACCCTGAGAGACGGGCCGGTGACAGCAGTTACCAAGAACAGGGAAGAGTAGAAGCAATCTGTTTCTGTCTTTCCCACTCTCCTGCCCCCAGCAAGAAATACACAGAGCAAAGGCAAAGCCCATGGAATTCTTAGCAAAAAGTTGCTGCATATAAGACACTTTATATATGCTCTGTCTAGTGTGCATTTCAACTCTTCATTTAGGTACACTTCCCTGATAGCTCAGTTGGTAAAGAATCCACCTGCAATGCAGGAGACCCCAGTTCAATTCCTGGATGGCAAAGATTCATTGGTGAAGGGATAAGCCACACACTCTAGTGTTCTTGGGCCCCTGGTGGCTCAGATGGTAAAAAATCCACCTGCAATGTGGGAGACCTGGGTTTGATCCCTGGGTTGGGAAGATCCCCTGGAGAAGGGAAAGACTACCCAATGCAGTATCCTGGACTGGAGAATACCATGGACTGTATGGTCCATGGGTTTGCAAAGAGTTGGACATGACTGAGCGACTTTCACTTAGGCATAGTTAATTTCATATTACAGATAAGGAAACTGGAGATCTGTAGTTTTAATTAGACTCATTATTTTCCCATGGCCAATGTCTTTTCACATATCTCTATTCCTATTAATTTTTTTCATCTGGTGAGGCTGTCAATGATCTAGCCCTACTTCTCCTGTTCTAAGTCTAGACATGTGATCCAGGCTGGCCAATCAAAATACTCCATTCCTCTGGTGAGAAGTCTAGAATGGCCTTATAGCTCAGATGACCAAAATCCTTTCTCAGAGACTGATCAGTTCAGTTCAGTTCAGTCGCTCAGTTGTGTCCGACTCTTTGTGACCCCATGAACTGCAGCACACCAGGCCTCCCTGTCCATTACCAACTCCCAGAGTTTATCCAAACTCATGTCCATTGAGTTGGTGAAGCCATCCAACCATCTCATCCTCTGTTGCCCCCTTTTCCTCCTGCCCCCAATCTCTCCCAGCATCAGGGTCTTTTCCAATGAGTCAACTCTTTGCATGAGGTGGCCAAAGTATTGGAATTTCAGCTTCAGCATCAGTCCTTCCAATGAACACCCAGGACTGATCTCCTTTAGAATGGACTGGTTGGATCTCCTTGCAGTCCAAGGAACTCTCAAGTGTCTTCTCCAACACCACAGTTCAAAGGCATCAATTCTTCGGTGCTCAGCTTTCCTCACAGTCCAACTCTCACATCCATACATGACCACAGGAAAAACCATAGCCTTAGCTAGATGGACATTTGTTGGCAAAGTAATGCCTCTGCTTTTAAATATACTGTCTAGGTTAGAGACACTTTGAAAGAGTGGATGTCTCTCTTTCTAAGACATGAGTAGACAGGGCCACATAACCTTGGGAATTCCCATGACCACATTTGCTGCCAGGTGGAATGAACCTACTGAGAACATAATCAGAGAAAAACAGAGCTAAGAGACATGAGGGAGAAGATGACAGAAATGAAGGCGATGATGGTGCTCCTTAGACCCTTCACACCTTGGCTTCCCTCAGGCCTTTACCCAAACATCACCTTCTCTGACAACCTGAAAAAAACAAAACAAACAAACAAAAAACACCAGTCCTGTCCTGCCTGACCCTATGCTGTAGAACACCATTTGCCATGTTGCATGTTTAGAAATTGTCTGCTTTATTCACTGTCATATCTTCAACACCTAGGAGAACTCTTTAGCCAAAGTAGGCCCTCAGTCAGTACTTGTGGAATAACTGTCATTTGAACTACTAGATCCAGGTCTGACTAAAGGCTTCCCCAGCTCATGAATTTCCCAGTCACACAAGCTGATATAGTCCCTTTCTTACACACACAAGCTTGAGTTGAAGTATTGTCACTTGGAAATAAGAGCCATGACAGATGAGAAGGTGGGGTGCCAGATCCACAGTCCCACAGCTGGTCTGTGGGGCGCCAGGGCTGAATCCACCTCTCATAGACCTGGGTCCAATGCTCTTCTAGATGCAGATGTCCCCCTGGGCTCTGCTTTACTCCCTGACATTTCAGCCTGAGGGGCTTTGAGAAATCATTTCCTCCCAGCAGCTGAGACCTGGGGCAGCTGGTGAGGTTAAAAGGCTCAAGAGGTGGACGTAGGAGTCTGAAAATAACTGTGCTTAGGGAAGGAAGAATGTGATGCTCTCCTCTGATTTCCCTTCATCCAAACTGGCTAATGGATTCACTCTTTCACCAAGAACAATCGTCTTTATGGGGACATTTTATGATCTATTTAGATTCCTCCAAGGTTTAGCTGAGTCTGAACCTGGAAAAAAAACATAAAATCCAGATCCCTAGGGATAAGCAGGTCTGTGATGACTGAGTTAAAAACTTCATAACTCCTCCCTAGGGTTGGAGGAGGATGCATACATGGCCCACCCCTGTTGAGATTGAGGTCGTGTGGCAATAGATAGATTATTCCATATATATTTGACATAAAATATACGACTAAACTAAATTTTAGTTATGGATATTGATTTTATTGATTTAAACCTCCTCCTTACAAACTCCGTGGTTTGTCTAGCAGAAATGTTATCATTTGACCAAGACAAACAGGAGTGAGGCCTAGATGTCCATGTGCTGAATGTGTAAAGCAGGATGAAGACTCTCCCCTTGAAAAGGGTGGGCAGAATGAAGATGATCTTAGTCCATCTTCTGTGTCCCTGGGATTGTTTCCCCTCCAGTGTCTCTTTTCCCTCAGGTTCCTTGCTCCCCTTTCAGTACTTGCTCTCAGGTCCCTCACTTTTAGCAACCTGGAAGAGACCAAGCTAAACTGCAGCTCTTCCAAGGGAAATGGACTCTCTGATCACAAAGACCTTCACTGAAGCTAAAAGTATGCATTTCCATAAGGGGATTACAGGTACAGTGATCAACTTTGTGGGGCAGAGGGCTGGTTACTTCAAGTTCCCAAAGTGCTCACATCTCGACTTCTTCTTAGGCAGGCAAATTTCAATCAATCCATTGTGCTGGGCATAGAGATACAAATGGGACTAGAGAGACTGCTGCTGCTGCTGCTGCTAAGTCACTTCAGTTGTGTCTCACTCTGTGCAACCCCATAGACGGCAGCCCACCAGGATTCCCTGCCCCTGGGATTCTCCAGGCAAGAACACTGGAGTGGGTTGCCATTTCCTTCTCCAATGCATGAAAGTCAAAAGTGAAAGTGAAGTTGCTCAGTCATGTCTGACCTTCAGCGACCCCATGGACTGCAGCCTACCAGGTTCCTCTGCCCATGGGATTTTCCAGGCAAGAGTACTGGAGTGGGGTGCCATTGCCTTCTCTGAGAGGGACTACTTCCGCCATTTTGATACATGTGAGTACTTAGGCTTCTGGGTGCTTTTAGTGCAACTTGAAGCTGTGGAAATGTGTTGTTAGTGTGTGGACCGTGAGTGAGGCAGGCAAGCCCAGTAGGCTGAGAAGTCAGGGCTCTTTCAGAGTGGAGCTTGGTGGGCCGTGATGCTGGATATCAGGGTGGGATATCCTAAACCTGACCTACTTTGGGGACAAGCAGTCTACTCATCTTGCTGGAGGCTTCCCCCAGCATGTGGCTGGCTCAGGACACAATGAATCTCCTATTGTTTTGATTCCCCATCTCTGGTGCATTTTATCTTGATAGATCTTAACTGACTCCTTCCAGAATCACATTCTCAATCATCAACACAGACACACACTCTCCAGTATCTAGGGTTTTCCTTGTTTGCCTATACCATGTTTCCTTGAAATATAGAATCTGTTCAAACTCCACATATGTCTACAATCAGCCCTACTAGTTATTTAGCCTCTCTCATCTTCAATCCCTTCCCATGAAAAAAAGGAAATTATAATGTTAATAGGTAGAGCACACCATGCAGAGGGGGCTTCCCAGGTGGTAATAGTGGTAAAGAACCTACCTGCCAATACAGGAGATGCCGGTTAGATCCCTGGGTTGCGAAGATCCCCTGCAGTATGAAATGACAACTTGCTCCAGTGTTCTTGCCTGGAGAATTCCATGGACAGAGGAGCCTGGCAGGCTACAGTCCATGGGGTTGCAGAGAGTCAGACATGACTGAGCACGCACCATACAGACACTTTGTGAGGATTATGTGCATTAACACAAGTGGGTGAAGTAAGACTTCCTGCAGTGCCTTGCTTCATTTGGGGTGAACACCCAAAAAGTGGTGGCTCTGGTTGACAAGGATGGTGACTTATATAAAAGTGGAGACCCAGGGGAATTCTGTCTCTGATTCCATACCCTCTGTACACACCCTTCTTAACCATCTTATCAATGCTGGCTTGATAAGCACTCAAGCTTGCAGGGTGTCAGATTTTCTTAATAGACAGTTTGCTGTACCAATTTTTTATTTCTTCCCGATATTTCCCTTCTCATATTTGGACAAAGCTTTTTCCCTAAGGGAAAGCAAGCCAGGCCTCCGTTTCTCTTTCATCTTCTCCAAGGAAAGACTTGAGTAGATAATTTAGGTCAGGATCTGCCTTATAAACTGGCAAATTTTGTATTTCTTTGTTCCTGCTAGTGTGCCCGAACCTAGCTGCCCCTAGATTTGGGGTTGGAGGAGGAGTTCCCCTTGAGTTTTAAGACTAAGCAGCACACTTCATCCACCTTTCACCAGACAGACCTATGTTGAGGTCTCAGTGGCTTCCTCAGCCATAATAAATGACTGATTTTACCCATATTGTGAAACTGTTCCTTGTGTGTATCTCCTTGATAGGTCAGTGAGAGGATGGGCCTCATCTAAAGTAGAATACTGAGTGGCCATTTTTTGTGTCTGATATTGCTTAAACCTGAAGCTTCCTTCTCAAATTCCTTCCACCTCCACCCTTATCCTTCTACCATTACTATTCCAGCCAAATCTCACCTTATTCTGCTCAAGGAAATAAAGATCCTTGATTTGTATTTTAAATCGATCATTCTGGTGACAGTATGGAATTAAGTAGGCAAGCAAAAATCCAAATGATAAATGATGAGAGTGTGGGGACTGAGAAAGGAAACCAAATTAAGAGATAGCAGGGGATGGAATGGAGAATGGAGAGAACATGAGGAAGGGCTGCCTGAGACAGAGGGCTGTAGGTTCTGGGGAAAGATGATAGTGGTATTTGTCAAATCCAGGAAGTGATCACATTTTGGAAAGACGATAACAAGCCATGTAAGGGTACTAGACTATATTGATTCCAATCTGTAAATCAAGTGTAGGTCAAAATATTGGAATAAGTACCTCTCTGCAGCACTGTAATGCCCCAGGCAACATGTGTCCTCTTAGCTGTGCTAAATGTGCACATTTTACAGCTTGTACTTTCCCTTGTTTGCATTACAAATTCCCAGTTTAATATGTCATTCCTGGTGATGATTATTATTTTGATAAAGCTAATTCACATTCATATGTTAGTAACCAATAAGAGCCATTTATTTTTTGTTTTCTTCTCCCAGCAGCATTTTAGACACATGGGTTCAACTAAGAAAATTGAATTCCAGTGGTAGAAATATTCTGTTTCACCTATTAAGGAGGTGTTAAACTCTTAATATATTCATCCCTAAATGTCTGTGTGTGTTTGTGTATGTATGTGCATGTGCAGATATATAACTTTTTTGCAATAGCTGCATGTACCCACATTGTACATGAAGGTGTCACCCACATTTTTAATTGTAGAGTAAACCATGTTGCACCTTTTTATATGCATCATTGCTTTGTGTTCAATGAGTTCAGAAGGAAATCTGTTTCTTCTCCCTCTTTCCTTCCCTATTTATTTATTTATGGAAGATTGGTTCTGAATAATGGCCACACTGATAATATACTTCTTATTAAACATTCAGTGTTCTCTACTTTCTTGGCAAATATCATACTCTGGAGGTAATTTAAATGTAATATGTAACCTGATGAAATAAGTCTGATAAATTTATATTTTCTTTTATTAAGCAGCCATTGATTTCTTGGTTGGTCAATATCAACATTTATTAAGTTGAAGTTATTGTTCATCAGTCAACTATGACCATCCAAATTAAAGTATTTTAAAAATATTAACTATAGATGTGTCCACATGCACGTTCTTGAACCTTATTTTATTAGCCATGTATTGGAGCAAAATTCATGTTTAGTCTTATGAGCCAGAAACATTTATTCAACATGTTTCTCTGCACTCATAGACTGCCGTACTCAATATGAACAATTTCTGCCTGAAACGGATGTTTTACAGTATGGCCTGACACGTGTTGCTAGCATTGTGTGTTAGGGACCCCAGACTGGTTCTAGCTTCTTGTGGCTACATGGCAGGCAGCCTCCTATTTCCTATCATTTGACAAATTTGCACAGTCTTCACCAGCCAAAAATATCTTCCCCTTGGCTTATAGTCATGTTGCCTAAGGTTGTCAGAAATTCATAGTTGTGTGGAGCCCCCCAAGATGATCATTTTGAAGCTTCCACTCAGTGCTGGAATTCTTTCTACGTTTCCCCCACAGATCTTATTATGAGAAAGTTCTTATGTGTATTGGATCTGAATTCATTACCTATAACTTCCATGCAGTGGTGATGTTAGTACCTTCCAGAACAATCTCCCTTCTGATATTTAAATGATTATTTTACTGCCATATAATTCCATCATTGGAGCTGTTTCTTGGAATTTCTTTCCCTTAGGTCCTCTTTCAAAAAGCAAACAGATGTGAGAGACTCATTGGATTATCTTTTCATGAAAAGTATAAAGCCCCAGGAAATTAGGTATGGTTTCCTGGAGAGAGGTAGCTTTCCTAATTTTGGACAACTGTAGCATAGAGGGAAAGGAGGAGATGACAATGTTACATAAGTACTTACTAATCACCATTGTCCCCATATCCCAGTAACAAAATGGCAACATTTGGAAAGTAAGGACACAATAACTATCCAAAATGGAATAGAACACAGCATATTCAAATCCATGGAATTAGATACACAAGTGATGAAAAATCAGCTTTACTTATCTTCTAACAGTGAAATACTATAAATTTTTCATCAATATGAAACTAAAAACAAAGATATTTTTAGTGCATTTTCTTATGAAGGGACATACCAGTCTTACCTCAAACCATACCTTGCCCATCTATTTTTCTGGTTAAGGGTGTGGTGTTACATCTTCCATGGGGGTTGATGTTGTTATGTGATCTGTAACGACTCTTGTTTTGCCACTACTACATGACTATGCTACAAATGTGGTCTGTCAGTTAGAATGAGAACAAAAAGTAAAGTGTGTACTGTTCTCGGCAGAATGAATTTTATAATGGAAACTAATACTTTACTGCTGCTGCTAAGTCGCTTCAGTCGTGTCCGACTCTGTGCCATGCCATAGACGGCAGCCCACCAGGCTCCCCCGTTCCTGGGATTCTCCAGGCAAGAACACTGGAGTGAGTTGCCATTTCCTTCTCCAATGCATGAAAGTGAAAAGTGAAAGTGAAGTCGCTCAGTCGTGTCCAACCCTCAGATGCCCCATGGACTGCAGCCTACGAGGCTCCTCCGCCCAAGGGATTTTCCAGGCAAGAGTACTGGAGTGGGGTGCCATTGCCTTCTCCGATACTTTGCTGATGGTATGAGAATAAAAGAGAGCAATAATGAGCATCATCACCAGCAGCATCGCTTGCATCACCACTGTTAATTACTACCACAAACATAGTTATTTTCTTCTTTACCTCTGTTTTACCCTCTTCTGCAATATCCCTTTTTAATTGCCTTTTGGTCTAGAGAAACTCTTCACCAATCTCCAGTGACATCAGGTTTTATGCTTTCCAATTTGTGCCGATATTTTGTTCCTCTTTTACATACAGATCAAAGCCTATCTCTTCCTTGGATTTCTCCCGTGATGGTCTCAACACATGGGCTCTCCCTCACCCCTCAATTTTGTTCATGTCATGTTTATGCCATGCATATTATAGTTCTATATCTATTATATTCTATTAATTGTGTTAATAACTTATTTCCACCATTGGAGAGTGAGTGCCTCTGTTCTGGGGAACTTGGCTGTTGGATGGGCAATAAAAGCCATAGTCTCTCCTGTGTTGTCTCCCACATAGAATTCAAGTGGGGTTCAGAAAGGTCTGAGCATCTCTGTTCAAATCTGGTAGTCTCTAGGGAGAAAACTCCCCATTACCAATGACGTTACAAAGGAGGCAGGCACAGAAAGATTAGCTCTGTGAAAAACACATATGGTGTGGGGATGTTGATGGGGCAGGAGCAGGGGTGGGATTGAAGACATAGAATTGATTGCAGCATAATATTTATTCAAATATTTATTCAATGATTAGCACATGTGGGAAGGTCAGAGGAACTATGTCAGGGGAGAATGCTCTGTTGGGATCAGGAACTTCTCCATGAGGATTTGGTAAAAAGAGTTAGTGGAATCTAAGTTATTTTACTATGAGAGTGGTGAGGTCCATGAACACTATTTTTAAAATTCAAATATACTTAACTTACAGTATTATATTAGTTTCAGGCATACAACATAGTTATTTAATATTTTATACATTATATTCCATATAAAGTTACTATAAAATTTTGGCTATATTCCATATGCTGTATGTTGCTTCTTAATAACTTATTTATATCTAATAGTTTGTATTTCTTAAGCCCCTTCACCTCTCTTGCCCCTCCTACCATCCCCGTCTCCTCTGGTAACCACTACTTATTTTCTGCATTGTCTTATCATGCTTGTTTGTCTGTTTTTAGATTTCACAGGCAAGTGAAAACATGCAGTTTTTGTTATTCTCTGTTTGACTCATTTCACTAAGCATAATACCTTCCAGATTCATCTGTGTTGTGCAGAAAATGAAAGCACTAATTTAAAAATATATATGCACCCCAATGTTCATAGCAGCATTGTTTACAATAGCCAAGGCATGGTAGCAACCTAAGTGTCCATCAATAGGTGGATGGATAAAGATGTTGTGTGTATATGAACTAGAATATCATTCAGGCATAAAAGAATGAATTTTTTCTATGAACACTGTTATACAAACATTTACTTATAGTAATATGCACTAGAGACTTTAAAACCATTTATTTACTGACATTATCAAGAAAAAGCCCTCCAAGATAGTATTATTATTTCCATTTTACAGACAAATAAACCACAAAGACTCAGAAAAGTTATGCAGTGTAACCTGGAAGACAAAGCTCATAAGTACATTTAGTTTCTTTAAAAAAAAAAAAAAGATATTTATTTTTAACTGAATGTAGTTATATCTTTATCTGGGGCCTATACCTCCTTCAACCTCACCACTATGCCCATTTTGGAAGCAATTAATGCAAGTTGTTTAATGATTAAAAAAATGAGGAGCAAGAGTTTGAAGTAATACATCAACTACAGTTTATATTCCTTAAGAAAGAAAGAAAGTGAAGCCTCTCAGTTGTGTTCCACTCTTTGTGACCCCATGGACTGTAGCATACCAGGCTCCTCCGTCCATGGGATTCTCCAGGCAAGAATACTGGAGTGGGTTGCCATTTCCTTCTCCAGGGGATCTTCCCCACCCAGGGATTGAACCCAGGTCTCCTGCATTGCAGGCAGATGGTTTGCCCTCTGAGCCACCAGGGAAGCCATATTCCTTTAGGATACGAATCAACTTTGTAGTAACCACATTGTTTAATTTTCATGGAATTTTGGTTTTATGACGTATACAGTCCTATCAGTGGTGGATATATTTCATGAAGACAATAGCTTTTAAAATACAGATCTGATGTTTTAAAAACTGGGAGCATACATTCTTCCCTGGTGGATCAGTGGTAAAGAATCTGCCTGCAATGCAAAAGATGTGGACTTGATTCTTGGGTTGGGAGAATTCCCTGGAGAAGGAAATGGCAACCCACTCCACTATTTTTGCCTGGGAAAGCCCATGGACGGAGAAGCCTGGTGGGCTACAATCCATGGGGTCACAAAAGAGTCCTACAGGCTTAGCAAATAACAACAGCAACAACATGATTGCTCTTATTCGTTAACAATATTAGGCCAATCACGCTGCTATTCTTCTTCCTTGGTAACAGGGAGAAAGCTTATTTAAGGCCACATGATTCAGGGTGTATCACAGGGACAATATTCTTATTATTCAATATTTAACAGCAATAATTCCGGAAGAGTTAACTTCATGTGTTTTCTAATACAGTAAGATTAAAAAAAATACCCTAAATGCAGTGGATATAACCCCTTCATGTGCAATTAACAGATATTAAATAGAAACTTTAATATTAACACTATTCTTTATGCCCCAGTGAGTAGGATATTATTTAAATTGATATGACATAAGAGAATATAAATAATTCCTAAGTGTAGATTTAAACTGGAATTTCAGGCAGAGTTTGAAATCAGTATGTATTATCAATTCCCTATTTCCCAGTGTATCATTTATTACCAGTCTGAAGATTTTTTTCAAAGAGATTAAATTAGCATTAGGGCAATGATAAACATTATAAATAAATACAAAAATTGCTATTCTGAAAATCCAGTTGAAAAGAAAGTAAATGAATTGGTGTGGTATCAAATTCCATCTTCCCCGGAAGAGCTCAGACACAGTTTCCAGCATAAGTAATCTTCTATAACTTCTTTTGCAATAAAAATGCAATATATTAAAACCTGAAAGTATAATTTCATTATCCACTATTCTAGATACACAAACTAAATTCAGCAATGGCTGTGGCATGAGAGGAATTCTGATTCACTTAGCACCCGTAGTTGGTCAAGGCGGGGAGAAGCGGGGTCTCCTGAAATCCCAGAGTGGTTGTCTGGGTCTGAGGACTTCTTTTGGTTTATCTGAGCTGGAAGAGCTGAAGGTGACTGTGGAGAACACTCCTTCCCGGAACAATCTGCTTTCTAGTTGCGTACAAACTTCTTAGTATATATTAATAGCTTAGGTTGGTGCAATGTACTGGTGGAATTGGGCTTGTTCTAGTCTTAATTGTTTCCTGAAGTGGTTTCTGAAAAGACAAAAAGCTTCTGTGTCTCCAGCCCTTTCCCATTAAAGATATGATGCAGAGCAGCGCAGGGTAAGGTTCCACTGAGTCATATGTGTATGGAAAATTAGCTGTATTGTACTATGCTGGGTGCATGTTGGTTTTATCTGTAGACATAACGGAAAACCAGCCATCTGGCTTTATTTGAGGAGTATCCAGGAAAAAAAAAAATCTCAAACTAAAATTTCTATGAAGTGCTATAATATGTCCAGAATGTCCACTGCTAGCCCTATTTCCTCATTCTTTGCAATGTTATCTTTTCAAGACTCGGATCCGAGGGTTGAATCCTGTCAATTGATTTGATGTCCAGAAGCTAACCACTGAGTTCCCCTCTACTGTGTCTTCCTCTGTAACTAGATTATTTTCCTCAATCTCTGTCCTATTCAGTCCTGACTTACTTCCTCTTTTCAATCAGCTAATTGATGTTGGGGCACCCATAATGCCTCTAAATGGAACACAATTGAGGAATAATCAACACCAAACACATTACCTCATCGTGTTTCCTTCTTCCTTGAAATATAAACACTTATGGAAAGATAGAACATGCAGTTACTTATATTTTTAGTATGGAACAAATAATCCCATGAGGTATGGGGCTGTGGACAACAGGCAACCAATGGACACCTAGCCTGAAAAAGATGGCAGAAGCTTCTCCTATTTTCAGAAATTTTACTGTCTTTGCTGTGCTGCCTGATAACTCTAGAACTGTATTTCTTTTTTCTTTTTTTCAAATTTTCCACCAGCACATATGGTAGAATTCTACTACAGGCTTCAGGCCTCCCATTTAACCTCAAAAATGAAGAGAAAGCAATTCAGTAGGTGGTTAAGAATATGTCATAGGCACAAACTCAGCTTAAGGCATTATGAATTTTCTGTGGAGAAAATGCATTTATTCATTCTGCTTTAAGTCAAGATGGCTGAAACCCATTATCTCAAACTTTGAAAAAAATCCCCTTTGGGATGTGAATAGCCTATGAAATATTTCAGTCAAAAATGAAATTTTTCGAGAGAGCGAGGGTCCAGTTGAAATTGATGGAGTAGAGTTTAGACTTGCGATCATCAAAGCTTTCTCTGAGCTTTCTAGATAGAAAGGGGGCATAGAGAGTTAATGGGTGATATTATCCTAATTATTATTGTATAGTATAAGAGGGCCAATCTATTCCTGTAGAATAATAGAGCTAGGATGAGATTCGACAGCATCTGTCACAATAAATGCAAATATATAGAGAATTGACAATGAGCCATGATCTCATAAGTGATTCTATTTTCCATCTGAATAATGACAATGCTGCGTTTCAAGCTCACATGACAGATACCTTCAGAGGCTCTCTAGGGTCGACACTGGAAGCCCTTTCTAAATATATTTGCAAGGGTGAATGTATTCGGACTTGGAGTTTTCTAAAGCTCTTTATATCCCTAGAGAGTTTTCTAGGCACTCTTTTTCAGTTTAGGTTTTAAAACATTCCCCTTCACAGGCATTTATTAATTAGTTTTCCTGTGCTTTCCTCTGTGTTAGCAGCTTAAAGAAATGCAGAAGGCATGGTTTCTGCCCTACAGGAGCTTATAGTCTTACTGGAGGAGACGTAGGTAAACCTGATCATAAAATTCCAGTGCAAAAGAGATATTAAGTGCTCAACTGCAGCCTCTGCAGTAAGAGTTATCTCCAGAAGATTATGGACTGAGGGGCTCAGTGACGAATTCATAGAAGAGGGGAGACTTGAACCGTGCCATGTGGGGTAGCAAGGCCTTGGATAGACAGGTGAGAATAGAGGAGTGAGAAGTTGTGAACAAGCATCACCCAGAAGATGCAGAGCAGTGCAAAGGCACGTGTGGAGGAAGCATAAGTGCCACTGCTGACTGCCAGGACACCTGAGTCCTGCTTGAGGCCTGAGCTGCCAGGACACCTGAGTCCTGCTTGAGGCCTGAGCTGCTAGGACACCTGAACAAGCCTGTTGTCTACCTTCATCAACTATGCAAGACCCTCCTCCCCTTCCTCTTGCCTTCTCCCTCATCTATATGGAAAGTGATCAGGGCTTTCCTCGTAAGTCAGTGGGTTAAGCAGAGGCACACTCCTCCCGTAAGATTTCAGGTTAATGGAGGGATGAGGCGAGAGACTGGGCAGAAACATTCTCATGCCTTTTGTTCCTTCTCCACTCAAATGTCTAGACAGGAGAGAGATTTGGGACAAAAGGACTCTTGGCAGTATCTAATAACACCTTGATGTTATGTGTTGAATCAACCACTGGCTTATATGCCTTTCCCAGGCTGGAGAAATGTTAATTAAATATTAATTCAACCCTTCCCTTTCCTGACCCCATTAGGTCACAAATATTTGTTCAGCTAACCTCTCTTCTATTGTGTACTCTCCTCTGTCTCTTCTGCTTGGAGAGATGTCAGGCAGATTTCCACAGCACCTCCCACCCTTCAAAACAGACTCTGCTCTCCCTAAGTGAACAGGTCTTTTTGTTTGGTTTGAGTTTACAGTTGTTTATAATAATTACAGAAAGGAAAATAGCTCTTGTTTTGTGAATCTGCCACTTGGTAAGCACTAAGATAAGTGTATCATACGCATTAGCTCATTTAACCCTGTCCACAACCCAGGGAAGATTCTGTTATATCTATTCAAAGAAGGTGGGTACCTCTACTAAAGTGAACTAGCTAGTGAGTGCTGGATTGCAGATCCACGAACTGCTAAATGGCAGCTCTTTCTAGCACATTGCACATTCACAGGGGACACAAATTGGACAAGTTATAACATTCAAGGGGTTCCTCATATGCTCAAAACCATTGTGCGCATGCTCAGTTGTGTCCAACTCTTTGTGACCCCACAGACATAGCCTGCCAGGCTCCTCTCTCTATGGGATTTTCCTGGCAAGAATACTGGAGGGGCTTGGCATTTCCTCCTCCAGGGGATATTCCTAACCCAGGGATTCAACCCACATTTCCGGTGTCTCCTGCATTTTTATCTCTCCTGTATTGAAGATTCTTTACCACTGAGCCACCAGGGAAATCCTCAAAGCAGTTAGCTATTCCTTATAATCAATTAAGTGGGGTGAAATATATTTACTCAGTTTCTATAGAATTTTAAGAACTGCACACAGGCTCCACTCAGATGAATGCATGAAATGGCTATTTCCCTGTGTCTGCTGTGTGGCTGATAAGGACCAAAATTTAAAGTGATAACTTCAATTAAAATTGTTGGGGGCTAAGAAAGATGGGAGAGAAACTCAGCCTGGGAAGGCATAGAGTTCTGGGGGTCTTTTAGGGGAAGATGACAAGAGAACCAAGTCTCCCACAGGAACCCTATCTACGTAAGAGACCAGATCAAGTCACACAGATTTTACCAGGAGCTTCAACTTGCATCGGGATTGCTGCTAGCTCTGCGAATCTGCAGTCTGTTTATCTCTCTCACAGAAGCTGCCTCTCCCTTTTCTCAGAGTGAACCCTGGAGTATCTAATTTAGACCCAGAGAAGCCTTCTTGGGTCCTACCATAGGCAGATCCACTGGGAAAGGAAGACAATTTCATAGCTGGCTCACAGAAGCCATCTCTAGTTTCTAGAGACCTCCCTTGGCAGCTTTTATTTCTCCAAAAATTGTTTTTCATTCTGGCCCCAAACTCACTTCTTTCTTTCCTGACCCATTTCTCTTAGCCTAAAGCATATTCACCATC
The DNA here is from genome assembly GCF_029407905.1 of Bubalus kerabau. NCBI lineage: Eukaryota > Metazoa > Chordata > Mammalia > Artiodactyla > Bovidae > Bubalus > Bubalus kerabau. The sequence continues at coordinate 22,039,847 of NC_073644.1, read as the reverse complement.
TTGTTTTTTAAAACATATGGGAATCTTAAATCAGTGTTCCAAAATTATATACTCACTTCAGAACTTCCACAGCCTGTTAATAGGTGTTGCATAAGAAGAAGTTTCTGTGAGTAAACATGTTTGGGAAATGCTGACTTAACCAAAGTTAAAACATGAAGGAGGGCATCAACAACAACTTCACTGTAGTCATTACCTCTAAAGAGGGAGGGAGAGTTTGAGAATTCAGCTGCATCTAGAACTTTTTTTTTTTTTTCCCAAATGCTAATCAGCAAGACAAAATGTTCATCTGTATTTAAGCTGAGCGGTGGGTATATGGATTTTGTTTTATTATCATATATATTTGAAACATTTCATAATTAAAAACAAAGATATTTGAGATTTTTTTTCCTCTTCTGCAGGACTTTAGTTATTATATTGGTTTGCATTTTGAATCTTTGAAAGTGAAAGTGTTAGTTGCTCAGTCATATCCAACTCTTTGTGACCTCATGGACTACAGCACGCCAGGTTCCTCTGTCCATAGGATTTTCCAGGCAAGAATACTGGAGTGGGTTGTCATTTCCTTCTCCAAGGGAATCTTCCCAAGCCAGGGATCAAGCCCAGGTCTCCCACACTGCAGGCAGATTCCACCATCTGAGCTACTAGGGAAGCCCCTTTGAATCTTTAGGAAGGAGCTACAGCACTTGGTATTTACCAATTCTTTGACCTAGAAATCTTTTAGGAAGAAGCATATATTGCAACTCTGGTCTCTGGGGCATACTTTGGGAAGTGCCAACTTAGGAAACACTGGTGTTTCTCATCTCTTATCCTGAGGCTTACTCTTCGTTGGCCCCAATGCCCCACAGATGGGAAATGCCATCTCAGAAGACTGTGTACTGACTTCTAATTAGGTTCCTACAAGAGTTAACCATGATATTCAATATTTTCTGTTTCATACGGTTATGTCTGTCTGCTCTCTCTCTTCTAGTAGTAACATGATAACTTTCTGAGCATTCTTAGTTTTGTATTTATTTTCAGAGCTCAGGCGATTGGCATGTCCAAAAGTCAATGAATAATCTATCCCTCCCAACCTTTCCCTTCTCTCCTGATACAGGATACTCTTTGAGTCCTTGCTTAAACTGGGGAAATTTACACCCACTCCATTCCTTCCCTTCCTTCCAGGGGAAGATACTTTATAGTCTCAAAAAGTTTTAAGTGTATGGAATCTACAATGAATTCAATCTTCCAAAATGGAAGTAAAGAATTGTATTCTTACTGAGAAAGTTTCTTTCTCCTGCTCTACAGTAAAATTCTACTAGTCATCAGCAAATGAGTTTGAAAGACATGGTTTGGCTTCCTCAAGGAGTAAAAAAATGAGATTAGTTAGTAACTGATTAGTTAGTAATTTAGATTAGTTAAATGTTCTCATATTTAGTGTAGAAAGTAAAGTGACTACAAATGCCACCCAAAATTAAGATATCAGTTTAGTAATAGGGAAGAGGTATAATATACTGGGGCTTCCTTAATGGCTCAGGCGGTAAAGAGTCCTCCTGCAATGCGGGAGACCTGGGTTCATTCCCTCGGTCGGGAAGATCCCCTGGAGGAGGGCATGGCAGCCCACTCCAGTATTCTTGCCTGGAGAATCCTCATGGATGGAGGAGCCTGGTGGGCTACTGTCCATGGGGTGGAGAAGAGTCAGACGTGACTGAGCAATTAAGCACACACATCATGAGATTAGGGAGCAGAGACTCAAGATGTAGACTAGACTCAGATGTACTTATTGAATCATTTTGAAAATTCAGTTTATTTATTTGTGCTTGAGTCTGCTGTTTACAGAAGTCATAAAATCTACCCTGCCATACTTCATACTATTGACCAAATGAGAGAAAATATTTTGAAAGGCCTGAAATGTTGTTGAACAAAATCGGAGCAGATGCTTACCATTAACATTTCTTTTTTTTTAATTAAAAATTTATTTATTTTAATTGGAGGCTAATTACTTTACAATATTGTATTGGTTTTGCCATACATCAACATGAATCTGCCACGGGTGTACACGTGTTCCCCATCCTGAACCCTCCTCCTTCCTCCCTCCCCGTACCATCCCTCTGGGTCATCCCAGTGCACCAGCCCCAAGCATCCAGTATCATGCATTGAACCTGGACTGGCGATTCATTTCATATATGATATTATACATGTTTCAAAGCCATTCTCCCAAATCATCCCACCCTCTCCCTCTCCCACAGAGTCCAAAAGACTGTTCTATACATCAGTGTCTCTTTTGCTGTCTCACATACTGGGTTATTGTTACCATCTTTCTAAATTCCATATATATGTGTTAGTATACTGTATTGGTGTTTTTCTTTCTGGCTTACTTCACTCTGTATAATAGGCTCCAGTTTCATCCACCTCATTAGAACTGATTCAAATGTATTCTTTTTAATGGCTGAGTAATAGTCCATTGTGTAGGCAATTAAGTTGAGTAGCTGACCTAAGTTGGTGGACTGAATATTTCCATAATAAAAGGGAGGGTAATAAAACTCTGGGAAAAGACCTTTGCTTGGTCCACAGTTTACTGGAGTAAGACACGTTTGAGGCCAGTAACAGAGGGAGAGTCAGTGTACTCTTTGGTAAAACAGTTTGTGAGATTAGGTCTTGAACTATGTGTGAAATGTGATTCTAAGTGAAGATCTCTCTTCAAGTTAGTTGCTAAGTTAACTAAATCTTGCTTTTCTGCGTCTCTAAAAGAACTTAGGAGAGTCAGCCAAAAACAATCCTGTGTCTACCATTGAATGCCTAGTTGATTTGCATAGTCAGGGGTCAATGGAGTCAGCTTTTGTGTCAGAATCTATGAAAGCAAGTTGAGGATGAAAGGTAAGGAGGTGAAAATGTTTCTCCACACACCCTCCCTCCATTGCATTTGATACCAAACAGTGAGCAGTGGCTGCGATATCAATATAATAGTTGTATTCCATTTACAAATATAGACAATAAGGACGTTTGTATCTTGACAAACAGAGTACAAAATAAAACATTAAGAGGAATGAAGATTAAAGGGGAGAAGAAAGGTAAGAAAATTTGGGAGGTTACAGGAAAAAGAAAAAGGTGGAACAAATGCTATAGAGATTTATGCTAAAGGTGGCCTTTAGGAGGAGTTATGTCAAATGGGTCATGAACAGACATGGAGGACATGGACGTTCACAAAGCTCCACATGGAGTTAAGGAGTTAGTTTCGGGCTCTTCCATGATTTCAGAATTCTATTTTAGAGGACCCGTTGCTGTAGGAATGGCACCGAACACCCTGTGGGAGTCCTAGAACTTGGGCCATTGCAGACCACATAATTTCTCTAGTGTCAGGTCTCCAAAAACTATCGAATATTGTTTTGTTTTTCTCAATTTATTTTCTCACCGTATGCTCACATCTACCAAGGAACCCCAGTGTTATCTCCTATGATAAGGAATTAATCTTGGTGGTCTAATTTGACCTGGGGCTCATTTCAGATGCAGCCATCTGGATCATTTATTCAGTTTGTATATAGGTCCTCAAGCCCAATATCACACATATGGCTTTCTATATCTGTCCCGATCTCACCCTAATTTGCCTTTCATTTTCCTAAAGTTTGTCTCCCCCAGACTGGTTATCTGTGTCTGCAGCACTAGTCTGTAGTTGTTCATTAAACTCAGTTTAATAATATTTCTATCAGCAACAGTGCTTTAACTTTGAAGGTTGACATATGCATTTTTAAAGGAAATAAAAACATTTGTTCTTGACAATCTTGTAATCAAAAGCTTTTCTATCACGAGTGTATTCTCTCAACTCATTTGGAAACTGTGAGGTTTCACAGAATTACCTTGAGTCCTTGTTCTGCCAGGATCCTCACCAATATTTAAACCCCATTTAGGGAAACAATTGGAATCTTCTGAGTGTGAAAAGTATAATAAAAAATAAATACATTTCTATTCTTTCTATAGTTTACCTTATGGTCTATATGTTAATCACCCCCAAATGTCCACAAGCATATAGGAAAACAAGTACTTATTTAAAATCAAAGCTGCTTGAATTCCAGATGGTTCAAAGTATATCTTAATCTATCTTGAGCAAGTCCCCTAATTCTGCAGGAACAAATGGTGGAATGTTATTAAAATGTTAATTAGTTAAATTTAGTCCCTAAAGTATAAAGAAAACAAAATTGCACCTACATGATTTTATTTTTACTAATGGGGGAAAGAAATTCTGATATATAAAGAAATGAGGTTATTTTAGAGGAAGAAGAAATACATGATGTGAGTTTTAGATTAAAATATCCAGGAGTGTAAAGCAAGTCTGAACAAAATTATTGGGGTATGTTTCCAACTTATTATATGATGCTATTTTCAAAATCAGCTATTTTTATTTGTATCATGAGTTCTTTCTTTATTCACATGGAAATTGGAGAAATAGAGATGCCAGCCAATGACAGCTATTGGATTTGCACAATTCAATTTTTTTCTATTGTTTAAGCTACTGGAATTGGAAAGTCCTCAAAAGGTTCTTGGAATCTTCAGATTATTCCTAAATCCCTGCTTATATGAGGAAGACAGTATTTCTAATACCCTCCAAAGAAAAGACAGGATAATTTTCCTAATTTAAGTATCTGTACATTAATCTTGAAATTGTGTAATTTCAAGATAGTTGATATATATATATATATATATATATCAAAAAAAGATATACATCAAGAAACAACAAAAAGTATTGATGAGAGCCTTGAGGGTACATCAGTTTGTTGAAAACTCATGTTTTCTGCTAGTCATTTTAAAGCTATTAAATTTCATTTATATTTGTAATTGGTTTAACTACTTCATTTTAACCATATGTTTATACCTGGTTCCATTAAAAAAAATAGTAAGATACTTACTGGGCTAAATCATATAGTTTTTTTTTTTGAAAGTTTTAGTAAGGGGGATCCATAAAGTGTTTCTGAGCAGATATTTGATGCTATTGGATTTTAGGAAGATTAATATAAGTAATCTACCTAGTGCATAGATTGCCTGTATTAATCTAATCAAAGTGGCAGTAGCAATGGGGCTTTCAGAGCTACTGACTTTGATCAGGACATAATTTCCAGTGCTACTTAAGTTATCCTGTATTATATAATACCGACTGTCCTTCCATACAGAATGGCTTTCTGAGTACACTTGGAGCCTTGGGTAACACTGGGTACAACTTATGAATGACAAAACCAAAGAGAGAGACAACAGCAGGTAGACTCCAAGCCTGTGGGTCTCATCTGAAGAATGCAAACTGCTGCTGCTGCTGCTAAGTTGCTTCAGTCGTGTCCGACTCTGTGCGACCCCATAGACGGCAGCCCACCAGGCTCCCCCGTCCCTGGGATTCTCCAGGCAAGAACACTGGAGTGGGTTGCCATTTCCTTCTCCAATGCATGAAAGTGAAAAGTGAAAGTGAAGTCGCTGAGTCTTGTCCGACTCTTAGCGACCCCGTGGACTGCGGCCCACCAGGCTCCTCCGTCCATGGGATTTTCCAGGCAAGAGTGCTGGAGTCGGGTGCCATTGCCTTCTCCGGCAAACTACTTCTACCTTAAAGTGATTAGTCACATCTTTGACTCAGCTGAATAGGAGAGGCAGCAGTTGGTGAATCTTAAGTATGGGTCACCCATTAGAGATGGTTCTCAAAGTGAGGTGTGAAAGCACGTTTCATTGTTATGAGTTTTACGAGCAGCAGAATGAGGTGGATTCAACTCTGTCTTTAGGCATTAACTAGGGAAAGGTTGGATGCATTGTAACATTCCTTTTATACTTTACATTGTGTACAAAATTATTAAGCTGAAGTTAGGACACATTTAGAAAAAGAAAAAATACTGGGAATAGAAAAACCAGTCTCTGATCTATAGAGTGTTGGACTATGGGAAAGAGAGAAGAGAGGGAAGAAAATTATTTTCACATATTTCTTCCACCCGTATATATAATGAAAAAAAATTAAAATATCTTCCCAAAGATTTTAGGTGACTGAAATATATCCCTGAATATGGGTGAGCAGTGGTTTCTGGAATTCATGTACAGAAGAAAGATCAGTTTATTATCTGCTGAACAATAGGTTGACTTGAGTCATTTTTATTAGTTATTCAGAGAGCCTAAGAAAGGGCTACAGTCCTTGACAGAACAGACAAGTCTCTGCCTGCTAGGAGTGATGGCAAGTGGTCGAACTTGTGTGTGTGTGCTAAGTCGCTTCAGTTGTGTCTGACTGTTTGTGACCCCATGGAGTGTAGCCAGTCAGGCTCCTCTGTTCATGGATTTTCCAGGCAAGGCTACTAGAGTGGGTTGCCATGCCCTTCTCCAGGGGATCTTCCCAACCCAGCAATCGAACCTGAGTCTCCTGTGGCTCCTGAATTGCAGTCAGATTCTTTACTGCTAAGGCACCAGGGAAGCTCAAGTGCCTGAGCTTAGCCCTGAAAAATGTAAGCTAACCAAGGAAACAGAGATAAGGGCTGGGTTTATCAGAGAGACAGTAAGTCTTGGAAAGGTGGATCGAAGAAGAAAAGTCTGAGAAAATATTTAAAGGAGGATGGATTTGTCCCTATTTGTAGACAGGCTAAATAAAGCAGATGGTTGCTTGTGAAGTGTGAATTTCGGCAGGATTCATGGCCCCAAATTGTCTTTAATGCTGGCCAATCATTGTATCAGACACCCTTATCACCAGGAAGTTCTAAGTTGAACCACTGGTCACCAGCAAAGCCTAACTGGAAAGGGAAGTGCCTAAACCTATTGCATGAATACTGTTGTCAGTTCATACATAGGGCATCCCCCTTACTTGCTAACAATACCCCAGTTTTGTTCAGGTACTTAGTAAATACTATTGAATTTCTGAGAAGATGGGCCATCAGTTCATTTATGTGTAGACAGGTTACTGAGTTCTGGCCAGAGATATAAAAAGACTTCCCTCTGCTGGAGGAAGTCCTTAGAAAGATTTCTCTCTTTGCTGAGGGAGAGACATAGAAGATGACAGATATGTCCAATTCTTGACTTTTATGAGGTCTTGAGAGGAAATGATGCCTATAATGCTGCATTCATCTTGTGACCATGAAAGGGCTAGGGACCAGCAGAAATCCTGATTCCCAACTTTGACATCCACATGGCAACCATCGACCACTGGACTTTCTTCTGGATGAGAAAATAAATCTCATTAGTATTAAGGAACTGTGGTTTAGTCGCTAAGTCGTGTCTGACTCTTTGCAACCCCTGTCATTCCTCTGTCCATGGGATTTTCCAGGCAAGAATATTGGAATGGGTTGCCATCTCCTTCTCCAGGGGATCTTCCTGACCCAGGGATCAAACGCAGGTCTCCTGTATTGCAGGCAGATTCTTTACAGTCTGAGCCGCATACTGTATTAGACATCTGCATTGACAACCCACTATTAAAAGTTATCTTTAATACCTTAACAAGTACTCTCTGAATCTCTCCCAGCTAAGAGCAGGAGTATGTGTGTTTGAATGACCTCTATTTCCTCTGATATTCCTCCACATTTTTAGCCTACTCAGGTGGCCTTATTTGCTCTTGTTTTACATTATTATCTTTTTATATGTAAATAATGAAGATGTGAATATACGAGGTGTGTTTAAGGATGTCTCCCAAATGGAAAGTTGTATAGAGCGTTTGACATTTGGTTAGACAGGTAGGTAGCCATCAACATATGAAATATACCCCTTAGAAAGTGTTGCACAAAATAGAATTTTAAGATTTGGTCCTCAGTTAAATTTAGCTTCACCATTCTGAACTCCTAAAATATAACCATGCTCTCCAGACCCATAGTTCTGTGGCCTGAGAAACCAATGGAATGCTAGTGTTTCCTCCACCAAAGTCTTCCTCACTTCAATCTGATGTTTCAATCATTTTCAGATTTATAAAGTCATATCTCAAAATGTCTATGAAAATGCTCAGTTGCCTAAGTGGCCTGAAATCATGTCACTCTCGGTGACCTTCTTTTGGTCCATTTCTTCACATTGGAATTCTATTTAAATCCTCCATGCATACTCTTTCTGATTGATCTGCTAATATCCCTAGACACTGCATAATGTGGGACTCTACTGACAGCAAGGAGATCAAACCAGTGAATCCTAAAGGAAATCAACCCTGAATATTCATTGGAAGGACTGATGTTGAAGCTGAAGCTCTACTACGCTGGCCACCTGAGGTGAAGAGCTGACTCATTGGAAAAGACCTTGATGCTGGGAAAGATTAAGGGCAGGAGGAGAAGGGGGTGACAGAGGATGAGATGGTTGGATGGCATCACTGATCCAAAGGAGATGAGTTCAAGCAAACCCCAGAAGATAGTGAAAGACAGGGAAGCCAGGTATGTTGCAGTCTGTAGGGTCACAAAGACTCAGACATGACTTAGCAACTGAACAACGACAAATATTAGGGGATTTGAAACCCAGTCTGGCTTGTGGAAAGTTACCTTTCTCAGGTCTGGATATTGGTTACTATACCTCAGAAGACTGTTATGAAATTTCTTGTTGTGTATAGGTAGGTGTTGTGACACAGGACACTTCTATCAGATAACTGACTCTATCCCTGTTAGTATTGGGCTTGCTGGGTAGCTCAAATGGTAAAGAATCCACCTGCAATGCAGGAGACCTGGGTTGGATCCCTGGGTTGGGAAGATCCCCTGGAGGAGGGCACGGCAACCCACTCCAGTATTCTTGCCTGGAGAATCCCCATGGATAAAGGGGCCTGGTGGGCTAAAGTCCATGGGGTCGCAAAGAGCTGGACATGATGACTTAGCACAGCATTGTTCTGTTTGTATTACTCTGGTCCCATGCACATAATTGCACTAGTCCAGTTTGAGCTTAATATGCTCTTTGAATACTATGCATTAAAACATCCATGGACCTTGTTTTAGCATCTGTAACATGGAGGTTCTCTTAAACCTGTTGCTTTCTCCTCTGGACTTTATGTTCTCAAAGTGTCCGTGGTCTTTCTTGTAACCACCCCCATTCTGGCCTTCTCACTACCAGTCAGCACATGGTTGTCTGATTCATCTTCCTGAAGCATGTATGGGATTGTGTCACTTTCCTAGGCAAAGTTTTTAAAATGAGTTCCTGTTGCCCATAGGTTAAAATCCAAATGTTCTCGTCTGAAATGTATGGCCTTCAACATCCTGCTTCTCAGATAATATCTCCTGCAGTTCCCATGAATGCATGTTTTAGTTTCTATCCAACAGCTCACCTTTTCCTATATTCATGAGGAGATTTTCCCAAGTTGTGGTTATAGTACAGAAATGAAATGGTCCACCATCCCACCAAGTTTGATTTGAATGTCAGAGCTGATGATGCTATGTGTATACACATCAATAAGCTGTGAAATGGTTTAATTCTCACATAATGAGCCTTTCTGGGGACAGCAGAATAGACTCACAAGCACATATTAAAATAGTTTTAGAGAGCAGAGAATAAAGGAGAGATCACCTGGGCTTTCTTATCAACCCTCCCAGATGTGGGGCAGAAGGGGAAGGAGGAATTAAGCTCCCAACAATAAAATATGGAGTAAGAATCTTTCTTATACCTTTCTTTACTTTGCATTTACAGGTTAACTTTTTAAAGAAGATTGTATTCCTTCTGGCTATGTATATACAAGACTAAATTACCTTAATAAATACAAGAGTAATGAGGGAGCCCAGAATGTACATGTTGGGACCACTGTTACCACTTCCTCTGTCTCCTATTATTTTGACATCTAGATATAGAGGAACAGAAGAAATTCTCAAACATCACAGAAAAAATTCTTAAAATAGTGATGAACATGGGCCCTTAGTGAGGATTTATTATGGCAAACCAAATACTTCATGCATGATGCTTTGTTACAAATGGACTTACTGTAAAGCTACTGAAGCTAACTAAAGCTTTAGGGTTTGTAACTGGCATAGGTCTTCCAAGCTGCTCTATGTAACTTGTGGATTTTTGTATTCTTTAGAGGTTAAAGGAATTTCATAAGAATTTAGACCCATCATCCCTGTGTTTGTCATAACATAGGGATAAAAATGATGAGTCATTGTCCTTTCTAAACTCTAAAATGTTTGTGAAGAGAGATGTATTCTCAAACGCATGAAAGGGAACCTCTTAATTGCTATGGGAAAGTCAAGGAAGTGGTGAGTGAACATAGTAAGGCTACTTCATTTGGATGCTATCTTGACTTCATGGAGGAAATAACTTTGGAGTTTAAAGAATGAAAGTATTTTGTTATGTGGTGAACAAATTAGCATTGGACATTCCAGGCAAACAGTAAATAATGTTCAAGGATCAATGAACAATAGGAGATGGTGTTGAAAAGGCAAGGTTAGGTGACATTTATGGCAAGGTTTTTTGTTTGCTTTCCTATTTGTTTTTATTTTATATAACATGGGCTTCCCTGGTGGCTCAGATGGTAAAGAATTTGCCTGCAATGCAGGAGAACCAGGTTTGATCCCTGAGTGGGGAAGATCCCCTGTTGAAAGAAATGGCAACCCACTCCAGTATTCTTGCCTGGAGAATACCATGGACAGAGGAGCCTAGTGGGCTACAGTCCAAAGATTTGGACACAGCCAAGCGGTCATCACTTTCACTTATGTAACATAAAAAATTTCAATACATACAAAAGTAGAAAGAATAGTATTGGGCAGCTTCTCAGTTGCCTCTTTTAACATCAGAAGAACTTTATAAGGAAAAAGCAGGGTCATATGTTGTTCTAATTTTTCTGAATTGCTCTAACAATATTTGAGCTGTAAATGTCCACTTCATTATAACTGTATAATATCCTAAAGAAGAAAAAAAATGTCCAGCTTTTCTAATTGCTCTATGAGTTGTTTTAAATTATTAAAAGCATAAATCTGGGAGATTTAATTTTTATGTGAAAAAATCTAACTCCATATATGCTTTACCTGGGCTCATACCTTGGAAAACAATCAAAGCAGATGGGGAACAGTATGGTAACTAACTTAGTAATTGGAAATGACATGGTTTTAATCCCATCACAAATTTCTAATAACTGTGAGTCCTTATGGAAATTACTTTATTTCTCCAAGTATGAAAATAAAATGATTAAAGTGATGTTTGCTTTTGCACATCATGATAGCCTGTTAACAGAAACTTACATGTTTTGAACATTTACCATGAGCCATGTATTATTAAACACTGTTCATGCATTATCTTATTCACTTATTGCAAACTTTCTGAGATAAGTAACATTTTTAATGCAATATTTTAGACGAAGTATCTTACCAAAGACACTTAGTAATGAGTAAAAGTGGCACAAGCAAGGCCAAAGATCAAACTAAAGTCACCAGGTTCAGCTAGAATTCTTCACCACTGCGCTAGACTGCCTTATCATAGAAGAGTTTATACGTCATAATTTTCTCGCTTTCACTCCAAGTCATGCATTTATGACCAGTTTGCTCCATATACTTCACAAAATAGTGTACTATGAGTAAAACTATTACACTCGTCACTTAACTCTGATAATTAACCTTCTAAACTTACTTTTAGACAATCCTTGTAGAATTGTCACGTGATTTAATCTGTCCTCTGAGAAACTGAAAAACACAGAAATGACCAATATAGGCTTTTTAAAAGAAACTTAAGTTGCTAACAGACAGATTTACAATACCTTTGTGCTATTTTACTCATTTTGAACCCTTTCTCATACCAAGCCAAGTATCCTTATAATGAAATTCTAGTCTTATGGGTTTTCCGACTTTCCTCAATACAAGCTGCTTTTTTTATTTTTTATTTTTAACCTTAAAACTGACATTAGCTGGGACTGACTCAGTTTTGTATTTTTACTGACAAATCCATATTAATAACAACATCAATACTGTATTAAACCTGAACTATGGGAATAATTTGTAATCACGCCAAAATTAATAACATTGTGTATCACCCAGAGAGGCTCTCAGGGAGGAAAGTGAAATGGTTATTAACTTAGGTTATTATTGCAGCATTATGGACATTTAAATAGGCTATAATTCTAGAAATTTAAAGGTCAGTTTGATTTATTCAATTTAGTTTGTCATATGTTTGGAAAACTAATTAAAATCACAAACAACATGGTTATAACATTTTTGACAGCAAGCCAGAAGCCAGTATTTTGAGACACAATAAGTAATCTTTTTTTGCTGGGCATGTCAGGCTTTCTTTGCAGGTTAAAGGGACAGTTTCTTTGATTCCTCTGATTGAGTCTAGGAAGCAGATTCTGTGGGAGCCTTTTTTTCTGGAGGCATGAACTTCCTTGTCATGGATTTCTTGCATCCAAGCACTATTCCTCAAATCCTATTGTGACTGGGTGCTGCTTCTTTTAATATGACTCAAAGATCTAAAATAATCTCTCAGAACAAAAGATTTTCTTCTGCTTCTGTACAGAGTGTCACATTTCTTTTTACTGTATATATATTCTTTTGTCTTAACTAATTTTAGTGTGAAGGAGACGAACATAGCAAATGCCTCCGGTAGGGTAACACAGCATCTTGCTTGCTTGCTTGCTTGCTAAGTTGCTTCAATCGTGTCCGACTCTGTGTGACCCCACAGACGGCAGCCCACCAGGCTCCCCCGTCCCTGGGATTCTCCAGACAAGAACACTGGAGTGGGTTGCCATTTCCTTCTCCAACACAGCATCTTCAGATCAGATCAGATCAGTCGCTCAGTCGTGTCCGACCCTTTGCGACCCCATGAATCGCAGCACGCCAGGCCTCCCTGTCCATCACCAACTCCCGGAGTTCACTCAGACTCATGTCCATTGAGTCAGTGATGCCATCCAGCCATCTCATCCTCTGTCGTCCCCTTCTCCTCCTGCCCCCAATCCCTCCCAGCATCAGAGTCTTTTCCAATGAGTCAACTCTTCGCATGAGGTGGCCAAAGTACTGGAGTTTCAGCTTTAGCATCATTCCTTCCAAAGAAATCCCAGGGCTGATCTCCTTCAGACTGGACTGGTTGGATCTCCTTGCAGTCCAAGGGACTCTCAAGAGTCTTTTCCAACACCACAGTTCAAAAGCATCAATTCTTCGGCGCTCAGCCTTCTTCACAGTCCAACTCTCACATCCATACATGACCACGGGAAAAACCATAGCCTTGACTAGACGAACCTTTGTTGGCAAAGTAATGTCTCTGCTTTTGAATATGCTATCTAGGTTGGTCATAGCTTTCCTTCCAAGGATTAAGTGTCTTTTAATTTCATAGCTGCAGTCACCATCTGCAGTGATTTTGGAGCCCAGAAAAATAAAGTCTGACACTGTTTCCACTGTTTCCCCATCTATTTCCCAGCATCTTAGGTTGTGTTTATTTTATAACAAATTTTATAGGAAAAGGAAATAGTATGGGGCAATGAAGCCTGAAAACATGGAGCATGAAAGATGAGTGTAAGAGCTTGGAAGACAGAAGATGGAAAAAAAAATATAATAAATGACTCATGCCAGAGTAAATCAGTGATGAAAACAGGGAGTGTCCTTTTTCCAACTAATATTAAAATGGAACCATTACATGTGCCTCTTTTTTTTTCATGTAGTATCTAACTACAGTTTTAGAAAGAACAATTCACAAATAGTTATTAGTATCAACGGCAAAAAGAAATATGGGAGATGACATATCACTATAATTAAAGGGCAGCACATAAATAAAATGTGAATAGTCTTTGGACAATTCTGATGCATATGATTAGAAGGAAATGCAATAATAGATTTGAGACCAACTTTCATGGTACTCTCAGCATTTAGCTGTCTTACATGACTGCAATTATCAAGCTATATCTTACAGGCAAAGAGCTTCCAAGTAATCCTTAAATTATTTGAATGACAACTTTATGAGCCCCAAAGCGGAGACTTCAGCCATAGAAATATCCACTTTATGTTGACTATCTAATGACAAGAAAGAACTAATAGAGAATGAAAAAGCTGAAGGAGATTAAGACAGAAAAGGAATAGACTAATGAGCTGTTCACCACTGGGCCAGATTTTAGTAAACATAGTATCTCCAGAATCGACCCCAGCTGAAAATCAACCCAGAGCTGCTTTCTTCGGAAGTGTTCTGTGTCCCATTTGATATGACTGAAGGGTTCCTATGCAATTATGGAAAGTATTTTCAATTCACCTGTATATTTAAGCACATAATATATGAGTACAAAGGGTAGTGTAAAAGAAGATGACCCAGTTCTTAAAGTTAGAGCTCATAATCTATTAAAACAGAATTACATAGAAATATTAGGAAGTTGAATTAGGCATTCTTTAGTAAAATTTTGGGTTTCATATATTCAGAAGTGAAAACAGGAACTAAAAGTCATTTTGCTATGAGCAAGAGTTGGGGTCAACTGGAAAGGGTAAAATATGAGAAAGGATGAGTTTGTTTCAAGATATCTTCTGAAATATGAAGTAAATAAAATAAGATTTATAACTGGCAAATAAGTGGTAAATTATATAAAAGCATAAAACCATACACTGTATTAAGTGAAAGTGAAGTTGCTCAGTCACATCCAACTCTTTGAGACCCCATGGACTGTAGCCTACCACGCTCCTCCATTCATGGGATTTTCCAGGCAAGAGTACTGGAGTGGGTTGACTCCAGAGAATCTTCCCAACCTGGGGATCAAACCTGGGTCTCCTGCATTGTAGGCAGATGCTTTACTGTTTCAGCCACCACACTGTACTAAAGTTATACATAAATAAATATTAACTTTATGAGAATATTTTGGGGAAAATAACCTATTGTCCAAGAAAATCTGGAGTAGAAGATGCTACTATCAACAAATAAAAGGTAAGAGAGGCAAATAGCTATCCATCAGTTCTTCACCACACATTTGTGTGCTTGCAATGCAGACATCATCATGTCAGCCATATCTGCTCTTTAGAAGTTTATGATGAAAGGCACATTGATGTCAAAATGTACAAAAATGGTGGGAACTTGATAGGGGTGGCATACTAAAAGAATGAAGCAGAAGAAAAACTGGGCATAAGGAAAAGGACAAGATGATTGTTGTGTACTAGTCAGAGATGAATGCATGAGAGAAAAAGAGTTTTGAATCGGGTCTTGAAGGATAGTTAGGATTAAGGCAAGTCAAGGGAGTGTGCTCACTGGAAAGTCGTAATACATTTACCATTTGTGGGATTCCACAGTGTAGGAGGACTGCAGCTCTAGACTTCTACCAGAAATGAAGTATTGTAAGGTGAGATTGTCTTTTGCAGCACAGAATTGTTTGAACCTATTCGGACAATGTGACCCACACTGATGGAATATCCTTTGATTTGCCTGTTGTTAATATCTACCTTGAGGTTTTATGGCTGAGTTTTTTGTGTAGCCATGTCATAATTTATATATTTTAGGATTAATGTCATGAATATAAGAAACACTCTATCAATCAAAAACAGGCTATCAGTGTTACAGATCTGAAATGGATAAGGGTGATCCCTGGGTCAGGAAGATACCCTGGAGGAGGAAATGGCAACCCACTCCAGTATTCATGGACTTGACTGAACAACTAACACTTTCATATTTACACTTTGTTGTATTTTTGATACTACACATATAAGTGGTATCATATAGTATTTATCTTTCTCTGTCTGACTTATTTCACTTAGCATTATACCTTCCAAGTCCATCCATGTTGCTGAAAATAGCAAAATTTCATCCTTTTTATGGCTGAGTAATATTCCATTGTGTGTGTATACACACACACACACACACACACATATAAACATACCACATCTTCTTTATTCATTCATCCAAATCGTATTTTGAGCCAATACTTTTCCTCTAGATAGATATACTCCCCCATAAACATGAACTGCATATATAAACAAGTGAAGAAAAGTGAGATGTTGAACAGTTTATGAGTCCTCCCTATTTTAGGATTCCCATTTCCTAATTAAAGACTTTTCACTATATTGCAAATTTATTAGAATATTAGTAGCAATTAGAACATCTGTATCTAGATGGCAGATTGAGAATATATTGAAAAATAGCTGTTAAATATGGACTTCATATAAATGAAAGAAAATGTGTAATTGAATATTTATCTATGAAGAAAACTGAAAAGAAAGGACTTTCTGTGGAAGCAAACTGATATCATATCAATGAGAAAGAGTCACAGCATCTCTTTTTTGGAGGGACTCTAACTAATAAGAATTATTAGTACCCAGTAGCCATGTATGGATATGAGAGTTGGACTATAAAGATAGCTGAGCGTCAAAGAATTGATGCTTTTGAACTGTGGTGTTGGAGAAGACTCTTGAGAGTCCCTTGGACTGCGAGGAGATCCAACCAGTCCATCATAAAGGAAATCAGTCCTGAATATTCACTGGAAGGACTGATGCTGAAGCTGAAACTCCAATACTTTGGCCACCTGATGCAAAGATCTGACTCATTGGAAAAGACCCTGATGCTGGGAAAGATAAAGGTGGGAGAAGGGGACGACAGAGGATGAGATGGTTGGATGGCATCACTGACTCAATGGACATGAGTTTGAGTAAACTCCGGCAGTTGGTGGTGGACAGGGAGGCCTGGTGTGCTGCAGTCCATGGGGTCACAAAGAGTCGGACATGACTGAGTGACTGAAATGCACTGAACTGAACTGAAATCATACCCCTATATATTAAATAATGGAATTCTAGAACAAAATTGTTCACATTTATAAACACAATTCATCTCCCTGAGGGCAATGATAATCTATGTAATCTCTGCTTACACTTATTGAAATGATCACTGGTGAAGAGATAATGAATGGTGGAGGCACGGTAAAGGGAGACCAACAGGTTGAGGTACTTAATCACTATGGTGACAGTGGTAATTACATAGGCTGTGTGTAATGGAGGGGTAACTGATTTGAACTGTTCTAAAAAGCTACAAAAAGAATACAAGAAAGAAGCTTAAGGATTTAACCTCTTACCTCAAGGCTTGGAGGGCATGACAAAGAATCATAAGCTTTAAAGGCGGTCTTACACGAAATCTTTCATTTATCAACTATGGACAAAGCATGGATAAAAATTAGATGTAAGATTTGGATATACACATTTCTGAGTTGAAGTAGAAACCACATCAACTCATATGCTGAGTAAATGTATTGACTAGGGA
The DNA here is from genome assembly GCF_029407905.1 of Bubalus kerabau. Taxonomy (NCBI): domain Eukaryota; kingdom Metazoa; phylum Chordata; class Mammalia; order Artiodactyla; family Bovidae; genus Bubalus; species Bubalus kerabau. The sequence goes on along the minus strand of NC_073644.1, from coordinate 22,022,792 downwards.
AAGTATAATGTGTAATCTTGGAAGAAAATATTTGAGCAAACAAAGATGACTGTGAGACCTTGAATTCTTATGTCCATTTGGAAGGAGATCTTCTCATAATCTGAATGATCTAGGCTTCCTTTACACGGTAAAGGAAATGTTTAAAAAGTGGTGCAATTAGGAGGAACAGTTGATTTATATACAGATGTTTCTGATTTTCTTTTTTTTTTTTTCCGCCAGAGCCCTACTCCAACACTTTCCATCTCTTACAGTATCTTAATTGAAAGTCATTCAGTCATGTCTGACTCTTTGTGACCCCATGGACTATAGAGTCTGTGGAATTCTCCAAGCCAGAATACTGGAGTGTGTAGACTTTCCCTTCTCCAGGGGATATTCCCAACCCAGGGATAGGACCCAAGTCTCCTACATTGCAGGTGGATTCTTTATCAGCAGAGCCACAAGGGAAGCCCAAGAATACTGGGGTGGGTAGCCTATCCCTTCTCCAGGGGATCTTCCTGACCCAGGAATCAAACCAGGGTCTTCTGCTTTGCAGACAGGTTCTTTACCAACTGAGCTATTTAAGAAGTTAAATTCTGAAAAGAGAAATGAAAGAGGAAATACATGGACCAAAAGAATTTTAGGATCTTGCCAAATGAGATGCAAAGGGATAAATCAGGCAAATACATAAAGATAGGAAGCATATCCTTCATTCAGTTCAGTTCAGTTGCTCAGTCCTGTCTGATTCTTTGCTACCCCATGGACTGCAGCATACCAGGCTTCCCTATCCATCACCAACTCCTGGAGCTTGCTTAAACTCATATCCATCAAGTTGGGGATGCCATCCAACCATTTCATCCTCTGTCATCTCCTTCTCCTCCTGCCTTCAATCTTTCCCAGCATCAGGGTCTTTTCCAATGAGTCAGTTCTTCATACCAGGTGGCCAAATTACTGGAGCTTCAGCTTCAGCATCAGTCCTTCCAATGAGCATTCAGTACTGATTTCCTTTAGGATGGACTAGTTGGCTTTCCTTGCAGTCCAAGGGACTCTCAAGAGTATTCTCCAACACCACAGTTCAAAACCATCAATTCTTCAGTGTTCAGGTTTCTTTATGGTCCAACTGTCACATCCATACATGACAAGTAGAAAAACCGTAGCTTTGACTAGATGGACCTTTGTTGGTAAAGTAATGTCTCTGCTTTTAAATATGCTGTCTACGTTGGTCATAGCTTTTCTTTCAAGGAGCAAGCGTCTTTTAATTTCATGGCTGCAGTCACCATCTGCAGTGATTTTGGAGCCCTCAAATCACTGTTTCCATTGTTTCCCCATCTATTTTGCCATAAAGTGATGGTACCAGATGCCATGATCTTTGTTTTTTGAATGTGGGATTTTAAGCCAGCTTTTTCACTTTCCTCTTTCTCCTTCATCAAGAGTCTCTTTAGTTCCTCTCTTCTTTCTGCCATAAGGGTGCATATCTGAGGTTATTGATATTTCTCCTGGCAATCTTGATTCCAGCTTGTGCTTCTTCCAATCCATCATTTTGCAAGATGCACTCTGCCTATAAGTTAAATAAGCAGGGTGACAATATACAGCCTTGATGTACTCCTTTTCCTATTCGGAACCAGCCTGTTGTTCCATGTCCAGTTCTAACTGTTGCTTCTTGACCTGCATACAGGTTTCTTAGGAGCAGGTCAGGTGGTCTGGTATCCCATCTCTTGAAGACTTTTCCACAGCTTGTTGTGATCCACACAGCCAAAGGCTTTGGCGTAGTCAATAGAACAGAGGTAGATGTCTTTCTGGATTTCTCTTGCTTTTCCTATGATCTGATGGTTGTTGGTAATTTGATTTCTGGTTCCTCTGCCTTTTGTAAATCCAGCTTGATCATCTGAAACTTGTCAGTTCACAAACTGTTGAAGCCTCACTTGGAGAATTTTGAGCACTACTTTGTTAGCGTGTGTGATGAGTACAGTTGTGGGGTAGTTTGAACATTCTTTGTCATTGCCTTTCTTTGGGATTGGAATGGAAACTAACCTTTTCCAGTCATGTGGCCACTGCTGAGTTTTCCAAATTTGCTGGCATATTGAGTGCAGCACTTCCACAGCACCATCTTTCAGGATTTGAAATAGCTCAGCGAGAATTCCATCATCTCCACTAGCTTTGTCCATTGAGATGTGTCCTGAGGGCCACTTGGCTTCACGTTCCAGGATGTCTGGCTCTAGGTGAGTGATCACACCCTCATGGTTATCTGTTCTGTATAGTTCTTCTGTGTATTCTTGCCACCTCTTCTTAATATCTTCTGCTTCTGTTAGGTCCATACCATTTCTGTCCTTATTGTGCCCATTTTTGCATGAAATGTTTCTTTGGTATCTCTAATTTTCTTGAAGAAATTTCTAGTTTTTCCCATTCTATTGTTTTCCTCTGTTTCTTTGCACTGATCACTGAAGAAGGTTTTTTTTTTTTTTTTTTTTTTTTTTTTGTTTTTGTTTTTGTTTTTTTATCTCTCCTTGCTTTTCTTTCGAACTCTGCATTCAGATGGGAATATCTTTCCTTTTTCTCTTTGTCTTCCACTTCTCTGCTTTCTCAGCTATTTTTAATGCCTCCTCAGACAACTGTTTTGCCTTTTTGCATTTCTTTTTCTTATAGATGGTTTTGATCTGATGTGTGTAGAGAAGGCTTAATGGGATGGCATGTTGAAATGGAATTTTCACTACTCCTTTCTGTTGTTTCTAATCAAATGTTTGATGGCTCTAAATGTTCCATTGTGTTTTTATTTGACATTTCTTGTTGAGTATGGATCAGGATGAGTTTTGAGAGAAAATACATGTCACACTCAAAAAGGGTTTACCTGAAAGAAAGGATAATTTTTTTGCAGGCATTTGGACAAATGTAGGGACATCAACAACGGTTGGTGAGCCACCCAGGCACCAACAACCACAGGCAGGAATTAATGCCCTTAGCCTGAGGAATCGGTAAGAGAAAATGGTGTGTCTGGTCACCAATGATGAGTGATGTCAAGGGGAAGCTATTCAGAAGTTGTGGCCCTAGAAGAGTGAAAACATTATAACCGTAGCAAAGCAGGGAAGAAATGGGGAATAAACACTCTTACTTCTTTCTGCAACTTCACTCTAGGCTTTTGCCAATATGTCCCATCTGACAAACCTAAACAGGAACTGGAAGCCAGGTATCTTGAGTGACTTAGTCCACAGAGGTGAACCTCGCAAGGCACACAGTAGTAAAAAAGTAAAGACCAGACGTGAGGAAGTAAACAGAAAAACCAGGACAGTCCACCTCTTTTCTCACTCAAATCTAAAGAAATTTTTAGAAGTTAATGTCATTCACTCTGAGTTTTCTGACATAAACTTAAAAGTAATTATCTCAGATTGTTGGCCTAATAAAAATCTATACATCTGGAAAATAAAATACCCAGACATCTGTAAACACATGTGCACACACACATATTCTCAGGCACACCTTTAAATAATATATTACAGTATAAGTAAAAATGGAATTTTAAAGCTATTCATAACTAATGATATGAATTAAATATATTCAAGCATGGAAGAAGTAGGTGAAAGAATTCCTGAGGAAAATGAAAAGATTTAAATGAATTTATTGGAAGGAAATCAGGGGAAAATTAAAATTGTCCTCATTTTCAGATAAGGTGCTTGTCATTCTGAAAAATCAATAAGACTATTGATATTTTTTAGAAAGTCCAGCAATGTTTATCATATACATACATATATGATAAACTTTAAATTTTAATTTTAACAAAGTAGCTTCTTAACTAGATAAAGTAGTAAAAATTTGACATCTGCAGTGATCACCTAGAAATTATAAGTAAAAAGTAAAATGCAATTCATAAAAAATCAATATTAAACATAAGAATTAATAAAAGTAGCACCTCTTATTTAAAAAGTTCAGAATGTGAAGAAAGCACCCAGAAGTTAACTTGAGAAAATGAAAAATCCATATTCTTGGATAATTAAATATTTGTATGTAAACTATCTCTCCATTTAGTCTATAATTAAAGTGTGATTCCACTAAAACATTTGGTTAGACTTACTGTTTAACTCAGTAAACTTAATATAAAATATACATCAAAGAACAAAAGTTCAAGAAGAACTTGTAAGTTCATAAAACAAAAGTAAAGTTTGTGAGAGGGAGTACCTAATCACACAAGAGAGGAAGAAAAAATAAAAGCTATAGTAAAATAGTGAAACAAAGCAGTATTGGTTTCTTATAAGGACTAAAAAATGTTTCAGTGAAACATAATAAATAACAGATACATATATTTGGAAGCATAATATGCAATAAAGTTGGCAAAACAATTAATAGGGAGGAGCAAAAATTCTTAAACTCATTTCAGAGAACTCATTTATGTAGTGGAGAATGACAACCCTGGATCACTCTGTAACACCAAATACAAAAGTGGATTACAGATTAATTTATATATAAAATAAAAATATTGCAATATTAGAAATGTGTAGGAATTCAATGTCTCTGTGATATGTAATTGATAAATACTTCAAAAATAAAAATTTAAAAGCAGAAATCATAGGTGATGGAAAGATAAAGCAAAATAGATAAAGGATATTACATTTAACAAACTGAAGTTTGTTCTGTAAGTATAACGCTAATTTAATATTTAAAAATCAAACAACATAATTCAATATTAATGGAATAAAAGAGATAAAAATGATCTTTTTAATAGATACAGAAAAAAAAACATTTGACAAATTTCAACAGATATTCATTCTAAAAACTCTTGGTAAAGTAGGATTAGAAAGGAGTTTCCCCTATCTGATAAAATCTACAGGTGACAGAGTTAACAGTGAATCTGAATGGTTCACTCCCTAGGATGAAGACAAATTAAGTCTGTTCTCACCAGTTGAATTTTACATTGTACAGAAAGTGCTAATCAGTGCAATAAAGCAAGCCAAAGAAAGACATGCATATTATAAAGGAACAAGTAAGCTGTCTTTATTCACAGATGATATAATTGCTTATTTAGACAGCCCTAGGTATACCAAAATCCAATAAGAATTTAAATAGGTCTCAGGATACAAAGTCAATATAAACATCAACTGGATTTCTATATTTGTGCAAAGAACTATTGGAAAGTAAACTTTAAAAATGGTATTTACTAAAGCATTGAAAGGAGCAAATAATTAAGGATCAAATTAACAAAATATGTGCAAAGCCAGTACACCAAGAACCATACGACATCACAAAAAGATGTCAAAGAAGACTTTTAAAAATTCTCTCCAGATTTATTTATAGGCTCAACATAATTCTAATCAAAATCTCAGAAAGTTTTTTTTTCATAAACTGATATGCTGGTTCTATAATTTATGTGCTATACAAAGAATAAACAACAGCCAAAAAACTTAAAAAAAAATAGAACAAATTTGGAAGACTTACCTTATCTGATTTCAAGTTTATTAAAAAGCTACATTGATCAAGACTTTCCTTTTGCCTAAGGGCTACTATATAGATCAGTGGATCAATGTAGAGTCTGGAAAAAATAAATATGAGACAAAATATTAATATTACCAATGTTGAGAAATGAGATTGTTGACCAAATGGTCCTAGGACAACTGAATATCCTCTGGCAAATAATGAATCTTGAGCTTGATTTCACACAATTTATAAGAATTTACTTGAAATATTTCATAAATTTAAACTTAAAAGCTAAAACTATAAAACTATTGGAAGAAAATATAGGGGCCACCTTCTGAAGGTGTGATAGGGGAGTAACTACAAGAAAATAAAACCAACAATTGAAAATGTATAAGTCTATCTTCCAAAAGATAGCATTAAAGTATTCAAAGACAAGTCACAGATTGGAAGACAGTTTGCAAAATAAATCTATAAAAGAAATTTTGTGCAGAATATATAAAGAACAACTCACTAGTTAGAAGAAAATCAATCCAGTAAAGGGTGGGGGGTGGGGGGAGGGTGGTGAAGTGGGTGGGTAACAATTTGCATAAACAAAAGAAGATATAAGATAATCATAAGCACATGAAAATATTCTCGGCACCATCAGTCTTCAGGATAATTCAAGTTAAAAATCACAATGAGATGGTAATCCATACTTAATATATGTGTGTGCTTGTGAGTATGCTACATCACTTCAATCGTGTTTGACTCTTTGTGATCCTATGGACTATAGCTTGCCAGATTCCTCTGTGGATTCTCCAGGCAAAAATACTAGAGTGAGTTGCCATGCCCTTCTCCAAGGGATCTTCCCACCCCAGGGACTGAACCTGCATCTCTCATGTCTCCTGCATTGGCAGGTGGGTTCTTTACCGCTAGTGCCATCTGAGAAGCCCATTATCATTTGAAAAGTCTAATCGTATCATATCTTGGCAAGAATCTGGGGGAACTAATACCTTTTACTTTGTCAACAGGAGTTAAAGTGGTGCAACCATTTTGGAAAACATTCTGATAGCCTCTTATAAAGTTACACATATAACTATATGTAAAATTGGAAAAAGAGTACGTCAAGACTGTATATTGTCATCCTGTTTATTTAACTTATATGCAGAGTACATCATGAGAAATGCTGCGCTGGATGAAGCACAAGCTGAAATCAAGATTGCTGAGAGAAATGCCAACAGCCTCAGATAGGCAGATGACACCACTTTAAAAGCAGAAAATGAAGAGGAACTAAAGAGCCTCTTGATGAAGGTGAAAGAAGAGAATAAAAAGGGTGGCTTAAAACTCAATATTCAAAAGCTAAGACCATAGCATCTGGCCATCACTTCATGGCAAACAGATGCAGAAAAAATGGAAACAGTAGCAGATTTTATTTTCCTGGGTTCCAAAATCACTGCAGATAGTGACTGCAGCCATGAAATTAAAAGATGCTTGCTCCTTGGAAGAAAAGCTATGACAAACCTAGACAGTGTATTAAGAAGCAGAGACATCACTTTATTGACAAAGGTCTATATAGTCAAAGCTATGTTTTTTCCAGTAGTCATGTACGGGTGTGAGAGTTGGATCATAAACAAGGTTGAGCGCCAAAGAACTGATGCTTTCGAAATGTGGCCCTAGAGAAGAGCTTTGAGAGTCCCTTTAACTGCAAAGAGATCAAACCAGTTGATCCTAAAGCAAATCAACCCTGAATATTCATTGAAAGGGCTGATGCTGAAGGTCCAATACTCTGCCCATGTGATGTGAAGCGCCAACTCTTTGGAAAAGACTCTAATGCTGGGAAAGATAGAAGGCAAAAGGAGAATGGGGTGCCAGAGAATGAGATGGTTGGATGGCGTCACTGACTCAATGGACATGAGTTTGAGCAAGCTCCAGGAGATGGTGAAGGACAGGGAGGCTGGCATGCTGCAGTTCATGGGGTTGCAAAGAGTTGGACAAGACTTTGCAACTGAACAACAGAAACAAAAAAATTTACCTGATCCTAATAAAAATCAAAACTTATTTTTAATAAAATAAAACTTTATATTAAAACACTAAATAAACAAAGCTGTCTATAAAGTATCTCTTTAAAAAAAAGAATAATGTTTATAATAAATGTCACCTGCCCTGGCCTATCCTCCTCAAACCCCCAGTTTTGCTCTCCAAATGTAACCAATTTTAGTTTTTTTGGGGTGGCATGTTTCTTGTAAGCTCCCAGTCTCAAAGAACACACAATTACCATTTTTATGTATTATTTTTGACATTATAAACAATCTCCTACTTTTTGGAGTAGAAATTTAATTCTTTTTTTTTAAATTTTATAGAAATTTAATTATTTTATATTACCTTTCTCTAACCTCTCCATCCTCGAGCCAGGAAGTGGGCTCTTGCTAGACCCTGAATCTTCTGCTGACTTGATCTTGTATTTTTTAGCCTCCAGTCTATGAGAAATTAATTTCTCTTGTTTATAAGCCACCCAGTCCATGGTATTTCCTTCTAGGAGGTTGAATGGACTGAGATACCACTACATCAGTTATTCTATCAATTACCTTTTTTTTTTCCAAATTGCCTTTGCCTCAGTACTCTTGGTCTATCAGGCTGGGTCCTCTCTAGGCCAGCTTAAAAGGCTGGCCTAAGATGTGTCTTAGATGGTCTCTTGGGTGCCACAGTTTTTTGCTTTGTACCCTTATTTTCCTAGAGCTTTTATTCTCCTTTGGGTTTTTTCTTTGCTAAAAAGACCTTGTGGTGGCGGTGGTGGTTTAGTCACCATGTCATGTCTGACTCTCGCAACCCTATGGATTGTAGCCTACAAGGCTCCTCTGTCCATGGGATTTCCCAGGCAACAATCCTGGAATGGGTTGTCACTTCCTTCTCCAAGAGAAACTTTATATATTAGCATTAGATGTTTTATCTGTTGGGCTATTTAATTTCTCTTGATAACTTTCTTCTAATTTCCCCCAAATGACATGATATTGAATCTAAGGTTAAGGGTCCCCAAATGTCAGAAAGGAAGGATTTACTCCAAGATTTCAACATCATCACTCTAAGTGTCTTCAATTATTCACTTAATTTCTGTTGAGAATAACATTCCATTGTTGTGTTTAGGGATACATGTTGGGCTGCCCCTTTTTTTTTTTGTCAGCCCCATCTTTTACACCTGCTGTCTAGCATGTGTTCCTCCACTGAGCTCGAAGACCCTCCATGCAGGATTCTGAAAGGCAGACTATATTCCATGTGGTCCACAGCCCTGCCTGGATTCTATCAGGCCATGTCAATTTCATTCCTCTCATTTTGTCTTCTAACATGTTCCCATTCACTTTCATCTTCCCCAAACTTCCCCAAAGTTCTGTGCTCTCTCATACTTGCTGTTGCCCTGCCTCATCAATATTATTGGTTTATTCCTTGTCATACCTTAAAGCTTCATTTCAATATTTCAGTGGGGATTTTAGAGAAATGAGAAGTGAGAACCTACTGGGTATGCAATCTTGTGCTAGAAATCTATAATGTTTTATTATATAGTGAGGCAAGTTCCCCTTAATACTCTTCTTTTTCTAATTTGTCTTGGCTATTATTTTCTATTATTCATTCACATGAAGTTTAGAATCATTTTGTCAAGTTCAAAGAAAAAAAAATCCAATTGGAATTTTAATTGGAAATGCATTAAATTGATTAACTTGGGAATGATTGCTTTTTATTTTTAATTAAATTTCCAGGCATTGTTTTTTTAGCATTGCTAATTATAAATTTCTAAATTTATTGCATTTTTGTCAGAACATGGTCTTTGTGATGTCTCCTTTTTTCAAAGAAGTACAGTGACAAATAAATTGTCTTTAGCATCATCTGGCCCAATACTTCTCCACGTGTAGGGCATTTGACCAGCATCATCAGCAACAGCATCAACTAAGAACCATTGGAAATGCAAATTATAGGACCCTGAACCAGACGCAGTGGATCAGAAGCTCTGTGCTTGGGGCTCAGCAAACCCACCAGTGGACTCTTATGCATACTGATCTGACTAGCCATGTAACCTTGGGGAAAAATACTAAATCTAAGATCCTTATATATAAGCTGGAGATGTAAGCTGGAAATATAACTGCCTAAATTTCATAGCATTGTTATTAGGAATCAGTGAAACAATATACATGAGGGCTTTCACATATTTTCTGACATGTTGTGAATATAGAGTGTTACTAGAGATCCTCATTAACTATATTATCATAACTCTATTTTTGTCCAATATAAATCTGAAATTTTCTTTGTCATGAACAATACTGGCAAATGGTCAAAGCTTGTTGAAAAAATGAGCATATTCCTCTGTGTGTATGAAATACTTGCTGTCTTTATGAAAGCAGAGGTTATAATTTTGTATCTTCTGTATACTTATTTACAATTCTTTATTATTTTACTTATTGGAAATATGAAACATCCATTTCATAAAATTTTCCTAATACTTTTAGAAATGTTTGCATCTAGAGATATGTAGAAAGAGGTTTATTATGAGGGATTGGTTCCTGTAATCATGGAGCCAGGGAAGCTCCATGATCTGCCATCTGTAAACTGGAGGCCCAGAAAAGTCAAGCGCAAAGGCCTGAGAACCACTGCAGTCATGCCCAAGGGCAAGAGAAGGTAGATGTACCTGAACAAGCAAACAGCAAATCTGTTCTTTCTCTGCTCATTGTTCTGTTCAGGCCGCCAACAGATTGGATGATGCTGACATGCATGCAATGATGATCTTTGCTCATCTACCAATTCAAATGTCAATCTCTTCCAGAAACGCCCAAACAGACACACAGAGAAATAATGTTTATCACCTACCTTGGACTCCATTAATATAAAATTCACCACCACACCATTCAGTTCAGTTCAGTCACTCAGTCGTATCCAACTCTTTGTGACCCCATGGACCGCAGCACGCCAGGCTTCCCTGTCCATCACCAACACCTGGAGTTTACCCAAACTCATGTCCATTCAGTCGGTGATGTCATCCAGCCATCTCATCCTCTCTTTTTCCCTTCTCCTCCTGCCTTCAATCTTTCCAAGCATCAAGGTCTTTTCAAATGAGTCAGCTCTTTACATCAGGTGGCCAAAGTATTGGAGTTTCAGCCTCAAAATCAGTCCTTCCAATGAACACTCAGGACTGATCTTTAGGATGGACTGGTTGGATCTCCTTTCAGTCCAAAGGACTCTCGGGAGTCTTCTCCAACACCACAGTTGAAAAGCATGAATTCTTCGGCGCTCAGCTTTCTTAATTGTCCAACTCTCACATCCATACATGACTACCTTGACTAGATGGAACTTTGTTGGCAAAGTAATGCCTCTGCTTTTTAATATGCTGCCTAGGTTAGTCAATTTTCCTTCCAAAGAGTAAGTGTCTTTTAATTTCATGACTGCAATCACCATCTGCAGTGATTTTGGAGCCCCCCAAAATAAAGTTGGACACTATTTCCCCATCTATTTGCCATGAAGTGATGGGACTGGATGCCATGATCTTAGTTTTCTGAATGTTGAGCTTTAAGCCAACTTTTTCACTCTTCTCTTTTCACTTTCATCAGGAGACTCATTAGTTCTTCTTCACTTTCTGCCGTAACAGTGGTGTCATCTGCATATCCGAGGCTATTGATATTTCTCCTAGCAATCTTGCTTCCAGCTTGTGCTTCATCCAGCCCAGCGTTTCTCATGATGTACTTCTCATGATGTAATAGAAGTTAAATAAGCAGGGTACAGTATACAGCCTTGATGTACTCCTTTTCCTATTTGGAACTAGTCTATTGTTCCATGTCCAGTTCTAACTGTTGCTTCCTGACCTGCATACAGATTTCTCAAGAGGCAGGTCAGGTGGTCTGGTATTCCCAACTCTCAGAATTTTCCACAGTTTACTGTGATCCATACAGTCAAAGGCTTTGGGATAGTCAATAAAGCAGAAATAGATGTTTTTCTGGAACTCTTTTTCGTTTTCAATGATCCAGCGGATGCTGGCAATTTGATCTCTGGCTCCTCTGCCTATTCTAAAACCTGCTTGAACATCTGGAATTTCACAGTTCACATAATGCTGAAGCCTGATTTGAGAATTTTGAGTATTACTTTGCTAGCACGTGAGATGAGTGCAACTGTGGTAGTTTGAACATTCTTTGGCATTGCTTTTCTTTGGGATTGGAATGAAAACTGACCTTTTCCTGTCCTGTGGCCACTGCTGAGTTTTCCAAATTTTTTGGTATATTGAGTGCAGCACTTTCACACCATCATCTTTTAGGATTTGAAATAGCTCAACTGGAATTCGATCACCTCCAATAACTTTGTTTGTAACGATGCTTCCTAAGGCCTACCTGACTTCACATTCCAGGATGTCTGGCTCTTGGTGAGTGATCATACCATTGTGATTATCTGGATTGTGATGCTCTTTTTTGTACAGTTCTTCTGTGTATTTTTGCCACCTCTTCTTAATATCTTCTGCTTCTATTAGGTCCATTCAACTTCTGTCCTTTATTGTGCCCATCTTTGCATGAAATGTTCCCTTGGTATCTCTAATTTTCTTAAAGAGATCTCTAGTCTTTCCCATTCTGTTTTTTTCCTCTATTTCTTTGCACTCATCCCTGAGGAAGCCTTTCTTATCTCTCCTTCCTAATTTTTGGGACTCTGAATTCAAATGGGTATATCTTTCCTTTTCTCCTTGCTGTTCGCTTCTCTTCTTTTCACAGCTATGTGTAAGGCCTCCTCACACAGTCTCTTTGCCTTTTTGCATTTCTTTTTCTTGGGGATGGTCTGGATCCCTGTCTCCTGCACAATGTCACGAACCTCCATCCATAGTTCATCAGGCACTCTGTCTATCAGATATAGCCCCTTAAATCTATTTGTCACATCCACTGCATAATCATACGGGATTTGATTTAGATCATACCTGAATGGTCTAGTGTTTTCCCTACTTTCTTCAATTTAAGTCTGAATTTATTTTCTTTTTTACTTTTTATTATCTTTGTACGTGGTATTATATTTCCACTTTTTTTTTCTCCTGAAAGATGGTACATGCATATCTTTCTGCTGCTGCTGCTGCTGCTGCTAAGTTCCTTCAGTCGTGTCCGACTCTGTGCGACCCCAGAGACAAAAGCCCACCAGGCTCCCCCATCCCTGGGATTCTCCAGGCAAGAACACTGGAGTGGGTTCCATTTCCTTCTCCAATGCATGAAAGTGAAAAGTGAAAGTGAAGTCTCTCAGTCGTGTCCAACTCCTAGCAACCCCATGGACTGCAGCCTACCAGGCTCCTCCGCCCATGGGATTTTCCAGGCAAGAGTACTGGAGTGGGGTGCCACTGCCTTCTCCGGCATATCTTGAGAAGACCTTAACAAATGAAAGACAACTTGGACAATATAAAGTTCATGTTTCTCAAAAATGTTCTCATTCAAACTGTGTTGTACAGTTGTACTCTTCATTCCCTCAGTATTTTGTTTTGCAAATATGAGTTTGGATGACAACATAAATTTTATAACTTTGAACATTGCCTGCTTACTTTTCCAGTTTGATATTTTTCTTAGTTTTGTAATTACAATAAAAATTGCCAGATGTGGATTCAAATGTGATTCTCTTTTCATTGTTTTTTTCCATAAAACCTGTGGACCTTTCAATCTGTATATACTTTCTGTGCTTAGTCTCTCAGTCATGTCTGACTCTTTGCGACCCCATAGATTGTAGCTTGCCAGGCCCCTCTGTTCATGTGGATTCTCCAAGCAAGAACACTGGAATGGGTTGCCATTTCCTCCTCCAGGGACTGAACCCAGGTCTAATGCATTGAATGTAGATTCTTTACTGTCTGGGCCATCAAGGAAGCCCATATATACTTTCTAGAACTAAAGGAAGACTTACCTTCTAGAATATCTTTGATGCTTTCCTCTGCTTGTATTGTTCTTTTCTCTTTTTTAGAAATACTTTTTATCTGTACATTCATGTTCATTTTTGGTTCTGAACATGACTTCTGATTTTTTTTTAATTTTGATTTTTGCTATCTGTATTAGTTTCTCAAGTTTGTCCTTCAAATCAGTGATTGAATCTTAGTTATTTAAAATCGATTCTTTTTTTCATATGTTCCTTCAGGCTTTGGAATTTTATTTTTATTTTCTTCTCTACACTAGTATTTTATCAATCTTCCTTTCATTTTCTAGAATTTGCATCTTAGAAGAGGCCAAACATTCTTATATCCTATTGATAAAAACCAATCTCTTGATTGTATAGGAAGTAATTTCCAGAGATTTTTCTTCTTTAGTTTTTTAATATTTTTTTCTGGTTGTGCATCTTTGAATAGGTGGACTTCAGCACATAGAACTAACTACAAATATGTATTATTTCAGATTTCTCTTGGTTTACTGTAAACAGTTCTGATCTCAGTTCCTACTTTCCATTAGGCAAGAATTTACTGCAGGTTACTACTACAGGATCTGAATGTGCTCTTACGCCTATTGTCTTAGTGATATTCCAAATGGAAAGATGAATGAAGGATGGGATTACTAATGTATCCCTTAATGCAGGTTCCTCTGACATTCTCCCTGGAACCACTCCCTTGTGACATGTGAGATCCTGTTTGTGGAGAACCATGTTCCTCATATCAAAATCTGTACACATAAACACTTGAATGTGTTCTAAGAATTTCTGACTTCCAAATGAAGAAAAAAAATTGAGTGGTGGGAGACCTGAATGCCTGAAATGCCTGAAAAATCAGTACCTGTGCAGAACAGCAGCAATTGCATGGCTCTTTCACTTTTCATCTGAGATTTGCCCCATAAAGGTTAAAATATGAGGCTACTTCCTATCTTTATACAAGTGATTTTTCTTTCACAGCTTAAAGCTTGTCATGCCCGAGGGTGAAGTCTGGGCAGGTTTTTCTGATGTCAACATTTTAAAACAGGAAAGTGGGGTCCAGAGAGGTTAACTAACTTTATCAAGGTCACACAGCTAACAGTAGATTTGAGAGAGAGCATCAAGGTCTTTCAATTCATCGCTCCTTTCCTTAGCAGAATACCACACTAACTTTCTGAAGACAAGTTTGTTCACTGATAAACATAAAGAAAACCTGATAATCTGAGGATTCTCCAACAGTACTGAAGAGTATTTTCTTTGCAAGAAATAATGTCTAACATTCCCATCTTGAATCTTCTATAAAATAGCTGCATGATTCAATTAATGCTCACCCACATCATTTTTCAACTGAAACTTCATTGCAGTGCACTTTTACCTTCTTCTAATGCTTTCCCGATAGCACTGGCTTGTGTAATTTTCTCTTATTCTGACCTCCTTTGATCCTCATTATACTCCCCTGCATACTTTGGGTTTTTTTCTTGAACCTTTTTTCCCCAGATGGTACCCAACATTTTTGCTGCAGAAGCCATGTATTATTCCATTTTCCTCCCATGCCACCTACCATAAAAGTAGGCCCACAGGAAGTGTTTACACAGTAACCTAGCCTAGGGTACAATTCTAACATAGCATGTTCCTCTGGAGACTACTTACAGGGAAATTAAAATTTAATTAATTATCTAATAGTATCTGCGTTTTTCTTAAGTTGGCTCAAAATAGCTTCCATTTACCTTCTTTTGTTTCCTCCCTTACATAGGCAATTTTTTCATGGATATTAAGATGTCTTCTTGTTCAGTAAACATTTCTTGAGGGTGTCCTATGTGCTGGACATTATGCCACTCTATTAGGAAAAAAAAAATGAATGGGATAGTCTCTGATGCCAACATTCACTGTCTGTTAATAGAAATAGACATGTATGTAAATAATCACAGCCCAATTTGGGAAATGCTCCAATAAAGTTATGCACTGGAGGAGAAGAGATCAAGTAAAATCACTTGCAAGTGTGTCAAGCTCTCTGGCTCATTCTTCTCAGAATGCAACACAGCAAGAGAGCCCACTCCCAAAGCACCAATAAAACCATAGTTCTCTAAAGACGTAAATGTATTGAACAAACCTCACCTAATCCTGTCAATGGTGCTATTTGGGATTCTAAGGGCACTGGGACCTCAAAAGGACACCAGTAGACCATGACCAACAGCATAAGAAATAATGAACATTTTTACAATGATGAAAAAATAAATCCCTTTCCTGTGTCCTTCTAAATTTACTTTGACTAGCTATTGAACAAGCGTTTCATAGATTCAATACATCACAACATATTAAGTGCGGCTCAGCTCCCGCCACCCCCGCTGCCCTGCTGTGGACCGTCTCTTTCTGTTTGCATCTTGGCCGTCCTCTGTGCATATAAACTAAGCGTCTCCATTTCTGCTCTCAGAGTGTACCATGCCATACAACTGAGATTTCAAGAACAAATATCAACAGTGGCTAAGCCAAACATATCTTGTCAAGAGAGTGCCACTGCAGTGTAAAGATTGATTTGTTGAGGGAGGTCTTGCATATAAGTAGATGTGAAGGCAAAGACTGAGGTTAACAAGTTTCCACTGTGGGAGTTGATTTATAACAAAATAACAAAGGGACAGTTCTGCCTCTGCCAATTACTTTCCATCTCTTCTCGTATCCATCGCCACAGCAGCTTTATTCATCACCAGAAATCCAGTCTCTCCAGTGCAGATCCATGTAAAACTCTGTGGACAAAATGACTGCCCTCATAACTTATGCTTTCATGTAGACTAGGATAATTTCATGCCAGTCAGTACTGTTTGGAGGAGCTCTCTGTGCCCAGATAGTGCTTGGATACACAAAAGGAATAAAAGAGAAAGAGAAGATGAGGACCTTACATGGGAGGTGTTCACAGACACCAGATCTACAGACAAAAGTGTGTCAAGAGTGAGTTGCATATTCTGAGTCCTTTTGCGGACCACCTGAAACTATCACAACATTGTTAATCAGCTATACCCCAATACAGAAGGAAATGGCAACCCGCTCCAGTATTCTTGCCTGGAGAATCCCAGGGACAGGAGAGCCTGGTGGGGTGCGGTCTATGGGGTCACACAGAGTCAGACACGACTGAAGCAACTTAGCAGCAGCATACCCCAATACAAAATAAACAGTTGAAAAAAAAGAGTTTGCATAAATTCCAAACACTGAGTGCTGGAGGTCAGAGATGGGAGACTTCGTTTGGCCTGGAGCAGTTGGGCATGGCTCAATAGAAGAGGTGGTGATTGAGTTGATACTTAAGGAAGGAGTAGGTTGGGAGAAGGGGCCGGTGACACATGGCTGGTGACAAAGTCATCATCCTCAATCCCAGCCCAGTAGCCTGACAGCATCAGGGCCAGGTGGCTGGATGTATAGAGAGACTAGGCAGCCATGGAGATGGTTTGATATAGGTACCCACACACTCAACAAACATTTATTGTATAACTTAGGTGCTAAGGACCCAATATTGTTTTTTTTTTTTTTTTTTTGGACACCTCCCCTTTACTCCTGTCCTTCCCAAACCTCCCCTGGCCCACACATCAGCCCAGTTTCTCCAGGGCAGCTTCTGTGTTTCTGCAGCTGCACTGTGCTTATGCTGGCTTAGAGCTCACCTTGCCTGGAAGGCAAGAATTCTGGCCCCAGGGACCATGTCTTACTGTTCTTGGCTGTATACCAAGTCTGGTGTCCCCTCCTATGACAGCAGACAGGATCCAGGGCCAGGGGTGGACTCAGGGCCCCTGTACAGTCCTACACACCTACATGGAACTGGGGCAGTGGGAGGAGGGGAGATGGCTGGGACAGAAGGGCCAGTGAAATCAATCAGTTCAGTCCTTGTTTGTCAGATGGGGTAATGGTACCAATTTGCTGGATCTGCCAAACAAAGTACCATAAGCTGGATGGTTTGGACACTATTGTCTCATAGTTCTGGACCTAGAAGTCCAAGATCTATCAGAGTGTTCATGGCTCTGGTTCCTAGCCAGGCCATGAGGGGAGGGTCTGTTCCTTGCCTCTCTCCCAGATTCTGGAATTTGTGGGCAGTTTTTGGCTTGTAGACAAATCTGATTTCTGCCTTCATGTTCATATGGTGTTCTCCATGGGGACCCAATATTGTTAAGAAGCCAGTTTCTATTAAAAGGAAGTTCATATCTTAATGGAAAATGTAGATAGTGAGAAGCACTTAGGTAATTGTAAGAGGGCGTCAAAACCACTGTAATGTCATGAGAGCACAGAGGGGGACATCTAAAGTGGACTTGGACATAATGGAAAGCTTTTCACAGGAACTGATATCTGAGGTTAGAGAATGTGGACAGCAGGAGGAAGGGCTCAGTTCAGTTCGGTTCAGTGGCTCAGTTGTGTCCAACTCTTTGTGACCCCATAAATGGCAGCAGGCCAGGCCTCCCAATCCATTACCAACTCATGGACTTTACCCAAAATCATGTCCATCGAGTCGGTGATGCCATCCAGCTATCTCATCCTCTGTCATACCCTTCTCTTCCTGCCCCCAATCCCTCCCAGCATCAGGGTCTTTTTCAAGGAGTCAACTCTTCACATGAGGTGGCCAAAGTATTTGAGTTTCAGCTTCAGCGTCAATCCTTCCAATGAACACCCAGGACTGATCTCCTTTAGGATGGACTGGTTTGATCTCCTTGCAGTCCAAGGGACTCTCAAGAATCTTCTCCAACACCACAGTTCAAAAGCATCAGTTCTTCGGCGCTCAGCCTTCTTCACAGTCCAACTCTCACATCCATACATGACCACTGGAAAAACCATAGCCTTGACTGAACGGACCTTTGTTGGTAAAGTAATGTCTCTGCTTTTTAGTATGCTGTCTAGGTTGGTCATAACTTTCCTTCCAAGGAGTAAGCGTCTTTTAATTTCATGGCTGCAATCACCATCTGCAGTGATTTTAGAGCCCCCAAAAGTAAAGTCTGACACTGTTTTCACTGTTTCCCCAAATAGGAGGAAGGGCTTCACTGACTCAATTCTTTGACTTCTAGAAGCCACTCTCTTAATTCCGCAATTATACATGCTTTCTCTTATATACATGCTGTTGTCAGCAATATTCTATTCTAAAGCTGCTCTCCCCTAAATGGAAGCAGATCTGCCCAGGTCTAGATAAGCCAAACCTCAAACAGCCATTGGTCTATTCTACTCAAGAGTAAGATGCCAGTGCATTCCAGAATAAACTTGTAAGTTGTTAGGGGAAAAAAAAAATCTGCGGCCAGCTCATAGCCAATTAACTCAGAATATCAAAATCATTGTTGGTGGCTAGACACTTTTGTACTGTTCCCTAGGAACAAAGCAATCTCCTAACTCTGGGAAAAGGAAAAGGCGGTACCCTAAACTTGAAAGAAAGTGAAAGTCACTCATTTGTGTCCAACTCTTTGCAACCCCATGGACTGTAGCCCACTAGGTTCTTCTGTCCATGGAATTTTCCAGGCAAGAATACTGGAGTGGGTAGCCATTCCCTTCGCCAGGGGGATCTTCCCAACCCAGGGATCAAACTCAGGTCTTCTGCATTGCAGGCAGAGTCTTTACCATCTGAACTACCAGGGAAGCCCACGAATACTGGAGTGGGCAGCCTATCCCTTCTGCAGGGGATCTTCCTGACCCAGGAATTGAACCAGAGTTTCCTGCATTGCAGGCACATTCTTTACCAGCTGAGCTACCAGGGAAAACCCATACCCGAAACTTAGTCCCAGCTAATTTTCTCCTGTACCTAAAGTCTGACCATAATCACAGTCAATTAATCTAAGGCTATTGGTGGCATCTTCTGCTTAGAATGTGGTTTCACTGAGCTGCCTTTTTATTTCAGGTTGATAATTTTAATCTGCTTTGGGATTGCAGAGTTAAATGTTATCTTTGTAAGATTTAGTCATAAAATAAGTGCCAATGAGTCATAATGACCATGTGTAGGAGTTAGAATTTGATATCTCATTGTCACTGTTTAAACCAATGAGCTAACTTTTATTTAATTCCAGGCTTTTATTCCTGTTATTAAAGTTCTAAATTGCCATAAGATTGACACAGAACAATGGGTCATTACTATTTTCAATGTTACAACATAAAGATTTATTGATTTATAAGGGAGGCAAAGTTATAAAACCTAGAGCAGAAAGGACCTGTGGCTTAAGAAATCACCCACCCTCCTGGAGTTCAGTTATCCTCAGAATATAAAATGAAGATAAAATAGAAGCCAACAGGAAACCTATCTAGTGATGAGGTTGTGTGAAAACTATAGAGAATAACATTTTAAGCTGCTTTTGCAAATAACCCTCCATTTTCCATACTGAAACTCATGGACTGATAAGTTTAGCTTTGATAATGGAGCCATTTGAGCTGTTTATCTTTTTGAAAACTGAAAATGAGTTTTGAAACAGAAGCAGTGTCAAACAAGAGAAGGCTATCTAATTCTGTATTTAGTTGTAGATGTATTGGACTAAAGCTCCTTTGGAGCAAATATGGAGCTAGTTTGGTCCCAGCTAAAGCAAATGTGGAGACATGACAGTGTCCCATTAATGAATTTTTGGAGTACTTCAGATTTTCAGGCTTGAGGTCACTAGTACCCAGAGATCCTGGCCCACAAGATGAGTTCAGCTTTTGAGTTTACATTAACTCTGGAAAATATCTCACTAATTCCTGCCCATAATCTCCATACTATAGAAGTCATCACAAATTCTTGAAAAGAAATGATAGGGGTAGAGAAAGAGAGAGGAGTACATGAATTTTTGATATTTGGAACCACAATCCCTCTGTTTCATGTTAGACCAAGAGGTCTTTCTTCCTACCTACCCATCTTTTTAAAACTCAAGAAATACAGAATGCTGTTAGGTTCTGATTATACTACTCCAGATAAGACATACCTACTCTTGCCCACATTAGGCATGCAACTAAACTTGCTTCCTTTTCATTCTGTCATTGAAATTCTGCCTTCAGCCTAGTGGTGGCTTAGAAAGAAATTTTCCACAGAGAATTCCACAATAGCAGTAAAAGGGAAATATAAGTAGACCACTACCATTGAATTTGATTCATTTTTAAAAATTTACTTTTTTTTCAACAGCTTACCAATCACCTTCTTTGACTGACAAGCTGTTTTGGCATGGGGGAGGAGCATAGGACTAGATGAATTCATATTCCTTCCCTTAGAGAGTTCCAAATTTCAAAAGGAAGAGAAGATTCTTCCACACAAAATGGCCCATAAACCAAGTCGAGTTTGCATGTGACCTGATAACTCGGTTGATTGGGCCCCAGTACTTTGCTTTTTATTATCCATTCATATATTTTTTAAGCAATCACTCAATAGTAGTTGGACATACATTAAAGGTAAGGCACTTATATGCACAAGATGTTTTTAATGATGGGAACAAAGTCAAGGACAGCACTGAAGGGCCCCTATGGATTCTATAAACAACTTCCAGACACTTCCAAACAAAAGGCATTACCTATCTGACTTGCTCAGGAGACCCTAACTTCCAATGGAGCAAGCTCTTTAAGTTCTGGTTTGAGTTAGCAGCTTTATTCATCTCCTTCCTTACCACATGTCATCTCCTCCTCTCTACCCCTCAAATAAAACCTATGTAGAATCTCTTAGGCAAACATATGCATCAAGAAGCATATTATACTATCAGGCATTGCCTGATCTTGATGCTTTTGAATTGTGGTGCTGGGTAAGACTCTTGAGAGTCCCTAGAACAGCAAGGAGATCAAACCAGCTAATCCTAAAGGAAATCAATTCTGTATTCACTGGAAGGACTGATGCTGAAGCTGAAGTTCCAATACTTAATCACCTGATATGAAGAGCCTACTCTTTGGAAAAGACCCTGATGCTGGGAAAGATTGAAGGCGAAAAGAGAAGAGGGAGGCAGAGAATGAAATAGTTGGATGGCATCACTGACTCAATGGACATGAACTTGGGTGAACTCCAGAAGATAGTGAGGGTCAGGGAGGCCTGGCGAGCTATAGTCCATGGGGTTGCAGAGACTAGGACATGACTTAGCAACTGAACAGCAACAAAAATGCCTGCTCTACCTTGTTCTTAGGTTGGGTGACCTGCAGTTTCTGAGGAATCAGTAGGAATCTCTGTTTTCCTGCTAGCATCTCCTCCTATCAAAAAGAGTTCTAGAAATGCTTATAGAGATGTAGCAATGCCTAAATTGTGTGATTTTTTTCCTTAGCTTGTTATTTTTTACAAGAGAAATAAAATGAAGTCTGAGCGAGGTATATACTGATTTTTTTCAAACTATCACCCTATTACATCCTAATCTTTCAATTCTAATTGGACACACAGAAGTCAACAATCAAGCTTTATTTCCAGCTTCTAATTGGCTGTAAACTAGTGAACATGTACTTTTTACTAAACTTCGCCCATCATGACTATCTACCATCACAGCATCATAGATTCAGCTCATTATAGCAGCCCACCTGAAGCTCCCCTTGCCCCTCATCCATACTGCAAAGCCAATTACATTCACAAATTTGCCATGCAATTCTGCTTTCAGCTTCACAAACTGTTACTGTGAGAAGATAATGCAAACTCTTGGCTATTACTTTTTATCTTAGTGAAAGTCCTACTCCAAGTCAGTTTCCCGCTTAGGTTTCCTAAGTCTGGCTTCTCTACTAAATTCATCTGTTCTCTCTGGACCTTTAATCCATATTCTCTTTTATTACTAGAATTGCCATTGCCTACCTCACTTCTGAGCTAGTGAATCTCAGCACACTCCCACATTATGAGTGCAATTTAACTTAAACACTGCTTGTAATTGAGTCTCTTCTAAGGAGAGACTTAACAGTGACCCCATTGGGGTGGGGTGGCAATGACAGTTTTACATTTGGATGTAAAATGACTTATAGTCAACTTGAAAGTTCTCTCCACCATTTTGTACATATTTTTTCACAAGGACATTTGTCATAGTCTGTCATGTTGACGGATTTTTGCAATGCTTATATGCTGTTCTAAAAGTAGGGCTCCCTGAAGGCAGGGTCTGGGTTTTATATTTTTTCACGCTCCCCTTCCTCCAGTTAATCACATTGCCTTAGGTATAGTAGGTGCTTAACAAATGTGCACTGAATGGGTGGATTCCAGCTGCCTCTATCATTTCTTTCCTTGCTGTCCTGAATTGGAATGTCACAGAAGACCAAGCTCTGCTGGGTGAATGAACTGTCCTGGAGCGCTATTTACTTCTAAAATGCAAATAACACACACTCTGATTGAGAAGCACAGGCTTCTTAAGAGGTTGGGAAATGTGCCTTTTGATTGAAGGGAGGGTGGAGTATGTCACTTATCACCCTCCAGGAAAGCCTTCACTAACCAGGACACAATGAACCATAATTCTTAATTAGAATTTACTTCTAATTTAAGAAGAAAGAGATAAAGGAGAGAAAACTTGTTCACACTGAGGAGTTAGTAAAAAAAGAGGTGATGAAATTAAACATAGCCACATTATTGAGGAAGATCTTAGTTACAGCTCTGTCTTCCACATGATATACTTCCTCACTTCCTGCTCTGGGACAGGAAGATCACACCTGCAGTGTTTTAATTAATACAGAAAATAATACTTGAGCAAGTCATTTATTACTAAAATGTTTGAAACCCAGATAATATTCTGAAGATGTTTAGATTTAAGAACTATTACAATAAATGCTGTAAGGGGTGGTGCTTAAAGCTCTTAGGAAAAACAAAACAATTAAATATTAATGAATGAAAGCCCTGATGCCTGGTGTGACTGGTAGAAGAGGTTCTTTACTCTGTACCAATGCTCCTTCCCCTGGACGAAGACATGAGGGACTTTCTGACTATGTTTCTACCTTCCAGAAAGACTGGAAAAGTAACCACTGTCCTTTTTCTCTTCACTAGTCCCTCCTCCAAAAAAGAGGGACAAATTAGACTGGTCAGAGTCAGAAGCTTACTGCAACCTGTTGACAGTAATGCACAGGGCATCCTCACTCCTTCTGAGACTTGCCTGTCTCCTGGATTGGTCATCAGGGTAGTGAGCTTTCATCTGCTTCCTTCTCCCTTATAGGGGGTTCTCTTTCCTATGTGCAGAAGAGACAACCTTTAACTGGGAGAGGTTAAATTGCAATTGGTGGGTAATGAGATCTCCACATTCCTGTGAACTCAGTTGACCCCCAGTGAGTTGTTAATGGAGTATAAGGCCCTATTTTGGTCCTCGAAATATGTTTCTTTTAACACAATTTACCAGAAACTATTAATCACAATGAATAAAGCTGGTGTTTTAAGTCTTGGTTGCCAACAAAGGTTCGTCTAGTCAAGGCTATGGTTTTTCCTGTGGTCATGTATGGATGTGAGAGTTGGACTGTGAAGAAGGCTGAGCGCCGAAGAATTGATGCTTTTGAACTGTGGTGTTGGAGAAGACTCTTGAGAGTCCCTTGGACTGCAAGGAGATCCAACCAGTCCATTCTGAGGGAGATCAGCCCTGGGATTTCTTTGGAAGAAATGATGCTAAAGCTGAAACTCCAGTACTTTGGCCACCTCATGTGAAGAGTTGACTCATTGGAAAAGACTCTGATGCTGGGAGGGATTGAGGGCAGGAGGAGAAGGGGATGACAGAGGATGAGATGGCTGGATGCCATCACTGAGTCGATGGACGTGAGTCTGGGTGAACTCCAGGAGTTGGTGATGGACAGGGAGGCCTGGTGTGCTGTGATTCCTGGGGTCGCAAAGAGTTGGACACGACTGAGCGACTGATCTGATCTGATCTGGATTATTATTTAATTGTTGATTAATATTTAATTATTGCTTATTGTACCTATTCTCTCGTTAGGTTAATAGCTGGGGAAGGGATGATGGTGGAATTATCATTTTTATCTTCTAACCCTCAGATACAGTCAAAGCTGAATTAACCGTTGTATTAACTTCATTTATTTATATATATATTTTGTCCTAGGCTTCTAAAGTGGAGATAATTTATCAAAGAAAACTATGGAATTTTTAAAGAAAAAAATTCAGAATTGTTTCATTTTTAGTTTAACTTTTCATCTCTCTGGTGTGTGAGTGAGGAGAAAGTATGTTGTGATTTGATGGCAAAGAAGAAGAAAGAAAATTCTATGCATATTTATCCTAATAAGTGGAAGAGTGAATTAATGAAATGCATAAGACTTCTGGGTAGTGTGGAAGGCCCACTTGAAGTGTATGGTCTTATATTTAAAGTGAAACCAGTTAAGAAGTTGATAGGAATCTTGTTAGTAATTACATGGCACTTCCTTCCTCTTTCTCTTTCTTGAGGTTATAGCCACTCTTCTAAACTCTACCTATATTCTACACTTGTGGCTATGTATGTGTGTTGTGTGTATGTATATTGTAACTACATATATATGTAGCCCTAAGCCCCAAATTGCTTACTTTTCATGACTTTGAACTTTAAAACATATTATATATATATTCTTCTGTGACTTCATTTTGTTCTATTTTGTGTTTATTAGCTACATCCACAGTGTTGCTTAGAGATGTAATTCATTTATTTCTGCTCACTGTATAGCTTTTGTTTTTGCTATTATAGAAGTGCTGAATGACCATTCTCATGTATAAATCTTAGTGTATGTGTGTAATTTCTCTGAGTTACTCACCTAAGAAAGAAATTTTTTGCTCATAGAGTAGACATGGGTTTAAAGATAATGCCAAGTTGTTTCTCAAATTGGTGGCAGAAATTTATATTCCCTCCAGCAATGGTTTCTAGAACAATTTCAGTTGCTTAGATACAGACACTCTCTAGGCAGAAGGATAGATTTAGCCAGATTGAGGGATTGCCCAATGAAAGGGACAAGGGATTAAGATTTTATCAAAGAAGTGATTCAAATCAAGTTTCATGGAAATAAAGCTGCACAGAATAGGAAGTAAAGATCTGAGTGAAAGATAAGCAAAATAGGAATAGTTTGGAATACATGAATTAGATGTACCATTAGCTGCATTGCAGAGAGATAGGTGGTGGGGTTTTCACCCTTGGGCAGAGAACCAAATGGAAATCCTAAGAGAGTAGCTTCAGACTTCAGGTGAAGGGAGAACATAGTATGTAGATAAAATTGGGAGGAGGGAGAAAAATCTTGCATACATCCAGATACATTTTTTTTTTGTTTTTTGTTTTTGTTTTTGTTTTTTTTTTTTAGTTAGAAACTGCTCTGAGAAAGTACAAAACAGTGAAATCTAATGAATCAAACTTTTGCATTCGGGTCCATTTGAATGGTTGTGACCAGAGTGAGCAGGTGTCATTGTGAGTATGAACCTATTAAATCTATATTTGAACTCCATACATGAAATAACAACAATAACATCAAAACAAAAATAAAACAAGGGTTTTAAAAGCTTGAGGAAAGTCATTTTGTTCACAAGTTGAAAAAATAAAAATACAAATGCAAAACCAGGTCCATCAACTCTAATACCCAGGGAGCTGCAAGGTTGTGTATCTAGAGTGGTTATTCTTCAGCATTTTTATCATGGCCTTCTTTGGGATTTAAAGGAAACCAGTCTCTCTCTTGAGAACACACACAGACTTTGATAAACACTGCATCTAGCATGCCATTTCAGGACAATCTAGAGCCTCAGAAGCTCTATCTGTGGATCTCCTCTAGGCACAGGGCAGAAATACTGCACAGAGATTTAAGTAAGCTGTGTACTACAGGCTGCTACTCAGGCTAGGGAACAAGAGGGAGATACAAGTCCCGCTGGCCTTCCACTCATCAAAATGGGTACTGGAAAACAACTGTATTCAAAGACAGAGAAAGGTACTCTTCCTAATTCATCTGCCTAAAGAAGACACTTTTTTTGCAATCCTAGGAAGATGTGTTAGGGTCCAGGAGAGATCTTCTATTATAGATGGTCTCTGTGGTTGATTCAATCATTTCACATTATAGCTTCTTTTCCAATTGGTTCATCTTTAGAAAGTTATATATGTAAGCCATTTATTGTCAGCTACATTGTGTCTCTTGCCTGTGTTCACTAGTGCCCCAGGGCTTGGATGGTACTTGCATCTTCTCCAGCACACAGCAGTTTCCTTATACATTAAGATACTCAATATTTGATGCTTGATTGGTTGATTACCAATCAACAGATGAATAGAATCTAAACACATTTTAAAAATAACTGACTTGTGAGTCCACTTGTAACATTTCCTTTTAGATTCCACATGTAAGTGATGTCATATGACATTTCTCTATCTACTTACTTCACTCAGTATAACAATCTCTAGGTCCATCCATGTTGCTGCAAATGGCATTATTTCGTTCTTTTTAATGGCTAAGTAATATTCCATTGTATATATGCACCACTTTTTCTTTGTCCATTCCTCTGTTGATGGATATTTAGGTTGTTTCCATGTCTTGACTATGGCAAACAGTCCTGTAATGAACACTTGGGTGCATATATCCTTTAGGATCATGCTTTTCTCTGGATATATGTCCAAGAGTGGGATTGCAGGGTCCTATGGTAGCTGTTTTTAGTTTTTTAAGGAACCCCTGTACTCTTCTCCATAGTGGCTGTACCAATTTACTTTCCCACCAACAGTATAGGAGGGTTCTCTTCTCCCCACATCCTCTCCAGCCTTTATTTTTTGTGGATTTTTTCATGATAGTTATTAAGGCTGGTGATAGCTCAGCCTTAATAGGTGATATCTCGCTGTAGTTCTGATTTGCATTTCTTTAATAATTAGAGATGTTGAACATTTTTTCATGTGCCTCTTTTTCATCTATCTTCTTTGGAGAAATGTCTGTTTAGGTCTTCTACACATTTGCTGATTGGGTTGTTTGTTTTGATGCTCTTAAGAGTCATGAGGTGTCTGTACATTTTGAAGACTAATTCCTTGTCCATTGCACCATCTGCAAATATTTTCTCCCAATCTGTGGATTGTCTTTTGTCTTGTTTTTGGTTTCCTTTGCTGTGTAAAAGCTTTTGAGTTTAAGTAGGTCCCATGTGCTTATTTTTGTTTTTATTTCCATTATTCTGGGAAATGGATTGAAAAAGACATTGTTGCTATTTATGTCAGAGAGTGTACTGCCTATGTTTTCCTCTAGGAGTTTTATAGTGTTGGGTCTCATATTTAGGTTTTTAATCCATTTTGATTTTATTTTTTGTGCACGATGTAAAAGAATGATCTAATTTCATTTATTTTTACGTGTATTTGTCCAGTTTCCCCAGCACCATTTGTTGAAGAGACTGTCTTTCCAACATGTGTAGTCTTCCCTCCTTTGTCATAGATTAGTTGACCATAGGTGCATTTTCCTCTGTGTTCCAGCACCTCAAGCTTCACTTCTTTCACTAGGGTATCAGTTCCATTGAGCAAAGAGCTAAAAATTCTTTAGATAATAACTAAATTATAAAATATTTTGGCCAACTTATATGAAGAACTGACTCATTGGAAAAGACCCTGATGCTGGGAAAGACTGAAGGCAGGAGGAGAAGGTTCGGCAGAGGATGAAATGGTTGGATGGCATCACTGACTCGATGGACATGAGTTTGAGCAAGCTCCAGGAGTTGGTGATGGACAGAGAGGCTTGGTGTGCTGCAGCCCATGGGGTCACAAAGAGTAGGACACAACTGAGCTACTGAACTGAACTAAACTCATAAAATGAAATAGGAACACAGTATATTCTAATATAATTTATTTTCATCTCTCCTTTTGGTTGTAATCTAAGACTCACTTTACATTTCTGGGAATAAGGATGCACCAAGTCTTACAGTTAACTCTGGATCCACCTCTACGCGACCTGCCAACAGACTATTTGTGAAGTTACTTGTTTATTTGAATATTCACTGGGCACCTACAATATTTAGAAATTTGATTTGAAAGAATGGTATAAAGGAATAAATATGTGTAAATTCCATCAGAGACAATTAATGAGATATACACCTCACTCCTGATGTCAGACCCAGTGCCGAGAGGAAGTGTTTCTTTTTCTTTTTAAATCACTCAGGTTCTTATCCTCTTCCATTGATTTGTATTTTTATTCACGTCTATATCTAAAATGGATAATCAACAAGGATCTACTGTATAGCACATGGAACAGTGGTCAATGTTATGTGGCAGCCTGGAGGAGAGGAGAGTTTGGGGGAAAATGGATACATGTATATGTACTGCTGAGTCCCTTAGCTGATCATCTGAAGCTATCACAGCATTGTTAATCGGCTATACTCCAACCCCCCCAAAATAATAATAATAATAATAATAATAATAATAATAAATTAAAATAAATACAAATAACTGACTGTTTAACTGGGTCTAGAGGTATCAATGCTTTTTATTTCACTTAGGCTTTTTCTTTGGAGGAGAGGTAGACACAGTTCCAAGTCTAAAAGAATGGACTGCACCAAGCTCCTATATTGCATCTGTAACATTCTGCTGCTGGGGATGAGGTTGGAGGTGGGGTAGAGGTTGGAAAATAGTAACTTGGGAACAAAAGAGAGTTGTGATCAGCAAATAAAGCAAATGGGATTATCCCATTGAAGAGAAACAGAGAGGTTCAGTCCAGTTTCCACAAGACACATGCACTGTTGTCTAAAGATTGAGAGTAATGAAAGCAGAATTGGAGATATTCAGGGAAATAAATGTGTGGGAGAGACTTATTGATGAAGCATGTGTTGAACTAAATGTGGAAGTTAAAACAGCAGAAAATGAGGTCCAGGACAGCAAATAGAGGGAAGAGACAGCATGTGTTGGGGAGGAGGAGCATGTGGGGAATAGAAAGTGAAAGCAGAGCTATGATAACAGTCATA
The DNA here is from genome assembly GCF_029407905.1 of Bubalus kerabau. Classification (NCBI taxonomy): domain Eukaryota; kingdom Metazoa; phylum Chordata; class Mammalia; order Artiodactyla; family Bovidae; genus Bubalus; species Bubalus kerabau. The sequence continues at coordinate 21,993,808 of NC_073644.1, read as the reverse complement.
CCATGGAGGGTGAGTTAGAATCTGAGTGATTGAAAATAAATAAATAAATAAATAAATAAACACTTCCTCTGGGCACTAGGGACACACTCCTGAGTCTTGACATCAGGAGTGAGGTATAGATTTCATTAATTATCCCTGGGGGACTCTACAAATATGTATTCTTTTATCTCACTCTGTCAAATCAAACTGCTAAATATCGTAGGTGCCCAATGAATATCCAAATAAATAAGAAACTACAAGAATAGTCTGCAGGTCATGTAGAGGTGGATCCAAAGTTAATTAAGACTTGGTGCATGCTTATTCTCAGAAGCTTAAAGTGAGTCTTAGATTACAACCATAAGGGGAGATGAAGATCAATTATACTGGAATTATACTGTGTTCCTATTTTATTTTATGGTTTAGTTTTTTCTAAAGAATTTTTAGCTCTTTTGGTTCAATTTCTGGGGCCTTGTCACTGGATTCTTATCATTCAGTGTCCATCCAGGTTTGGCCTCCTACCGGGAAATAGTACCATTCCCAAAGTGGAAGCTATAGCTTCTTATATTCCAGATTCCAGAATGCTCATAACCTCATCCCACCCAAATTGACTGGACAAAGTTAGTTATAAGTCCAGGCCAGAGTGAAGACTGGATAAATGGACTCTACATCTAATGGGAAGAGTTACGAAACACCGTGGCCAGGATCTCCAACCTACAAAAATTATCACCTAAACTCGGTGACCCACTGTCTATGAACTTTTTAAAATGTAAATACTGAAGTTGATGATCTCTGATGTCTTTTTATTTCCAAAATTAAAAAAAAAACTAAGAGGTTTACTTATTTCTGAGGGAATAGAGACTGGGGATCTAGAACTTTCTCAGGACCACATGGCAGGTGAATGGGTCACTGATAAGGTAGCACCCTTTGCCGGGGCTCTTTCCATGCTGTAGCTTTGGGGCTACTGGGGATTTTTCCAGCTTTATTGAGGTATATGATCAATACAATTGTAGCATATTTAAAGTGTACACATGATAATTTGATACACATATATACTAGAAAATGATTCTCATAATTTAGTTACACATATCCATCATCTCCCACAGATACTTTTTTTTTCCCTCTGAGATCAGTTAAGCTACACTTCCATTGCAAAATATTCAAATATGCAATACTGTGTTTAACTATAGCCACCATGTTCATTCATTATATCCTCAAATTTTATTTATTTTAAAATCCAAAATTTGTGTCTTCAGCCTCTCCTCATTTTCCCCACTCTCCAGCCCTAGGAAACCACCATTTTTCACTCTGTGTCTATGAGTTTAACCTTTTAAAACTATTTTTCAGATTCTACATATAAGTGATACTATGCAATATTCATCTTTGTCTGGACAATCTCAATAAAACACAAACACTTTTAATCAAACCATTGGGATTGATTTTGCATCTCCTCTTAGTCTCGCTTCAGATCAACTAAAAGAGAATCTTGAAGAGTATAGCCCAAATCAGTATTTTCAGCAAGGACCTCAGCTGACTGACTCAGATGGCCATTGATGTTTAAGAACCATGACAATATTCTTTACTATCACAGATATAATAAAGAGTGACCTTAAAAGTGATTTGTACATTCTAAACCTCAGGTTTCTTATCTAGAAGATCATATTAATAATCAGTTACTAGAGTTTTTGTGACATATACATGAAAAAATTTGATAGCATTCAATAAACTAGACTTGCTGTTGTTTTGTTACATTTTTACTATGCTTATTAAAAATGGTGACTATTAATAGGAGATTAATATGAGCTCCATAAGGGTAGGGACTATATCTTGTTTAAAACTATATTTAGATTTATCTGGCATATGGTTAAGTGTTTAATGGTTTTTTGTTGAAAGTAAAATTGATTGGAAAAACTACTTTAAAAATCACTTGGTATTGCCAATCATTTAGTAAATGTTCAAAACATGTAATTTACTATTTTTTTAGTAGAAAATTCTGTCCAGAATATCTGTTTCAAATATTCTCTTCATTCACCATTTACACATGTTGTTTAATATGACTTGAATAGTTTACCATGCTTCTCATGCACACTGCAAAATTGATGCATGACCCCTATTTTGGGGTAGAATAAACTGCTAAGAAGTGACAATAAATGTGCACATGAAAAGATAACAATATTTGACCCCTGTAAAATCATCAGATTCAATGGAGAGTTCTGCATGTGACCTAACAAATGATACAGTTTTGAATAACAGCAAAGATTGTACAGAGGAAGCAAAACTGTGGTGGTCCTGGAGAGATTCAGAAGGTAGAGTTTGAGGACAGCATGATTGATGGTGTAGCTCTAGTAATATACATGGATTTTTATAGGGAAAATGAGGAGCCTGTATGGGATGGAGGCACTGGATAGACAAATGTGGGAGGTGAGACTGAAGACAGAGCTAGTTCTGCTTGTGGGGATTAGATGCCAGGAGCTTCTGAGGGATCTTGAGGAAGAGAATGCCATTACAAAATGTGATTTCGTTGTTGTTTGGTTGCTGTCATGCCCGAGTCTTTTACAACCCCATGAACTGTAGCCTGCCAGGCTCCTCTATCCATGGGATTTTCCAAGCAAGAATACTAGAGTGGGTTCCCATTTCCTTTTCCAGGGGAATCTTCCCAACCCAAGTATCACATCCATGTCTTCTGCATTGGCAGGTAGATTCTGTACCACTGAGACGCAAGGGAAGCCTCATAAAACGTGTTGGTTTTTGAAAAACCAATTTGAGTTGTTTTCTCTGCAGGCAGGAGCCAAGCAAACTCTATAAGCATGAAAATTTCTCCAGGTTTTGAATCCCACTCTGATCTACTTCTTGTCCTCGTCCTCAATGAAATCTTCAGTCATAGAACTAGGTGTCTTAGCTAGGTGTGAAATACTATGAAATTGGTAGTAATTAATGACTATTATTATAGCTATGAGTTATTAACAACATTAGAAAGAACAAGATAATGTCATCATTACATCTTTATAACAGTGTGAGGGGACATGAAGAGAAAGGCAATTGCCATAATGATAGCTTTTGTAATGGAGAGATAGAAGGCATTTCTGATAATAGACTTCTGAAAAAAGAAAAACTGGAAAGTGTCTAAGAAGATGTATGAATGTGGAAAATTGTTAGCAATCTGGGCAAGTAAGAGAAAAAAAAAAAAAAAAAAACCAGCTATCAACATAGAGAAAGTTCCACTCAACCAACTACATGCTCTGACAGCATCAGCACTGGTCAGCAAAGCTTCCAGGACCACAAGGGGCAAGAGGTGGGATGTCAGAGCTTCCTCCTATTTGGATGGGCTGGGGGCAAGCTATAATAAGTCTACAGCCCTTCGATATATCCAGGCACATATTCTCTCTAAGGGAGGAAGTGTATTTAAAACTCCAATTGTGAAAACATACAATCTACTAAAGAAAACACAAAGGACGAATTCTATTTAAAAACTATAAAACGCACATGACAAACATTATACATTTTTACTGATAGACTTTTAAAAATCCAAGTAGTTGTTTTGTGCTCTGTGTTGAGTAAACAATCTACCTGCCAATGCAGGCAATGCAGGTTTGATCCCTGGATTGCGAACAGCCCCTGAAGGAGGCAACTGCAATCCACTCCAGTATTCTTGCCTGGAAAACCCCATGGACAGAGGAGCCTGGCAGGCTATAGTCCATATAGTTGAAAGAGTCAGACACGACTGAACAGCTGAGCAGCCGCAGCAGATGAGATGGTACAATATGGTGTTAATATAAATATCTATTTTCCCAAATTAATTTATATATTTGATACTCCCAAAGGGACTATTAATTTTTAATGTTTATTAACATTTTTATTGAATTTGACAAACTCTCAAGTATGTATGCAGAGAAGGCAATGGCACCCCACTCCAGTACTCTTCCCTGGGAAATCCCATGGACAGAGGAGCCTGGTGGGCTGCAGTCTATGGCGTTGCTAGGAGTTGGACACGACTGAGCGATTTCACTTTCACTTTTCACTTTCATGCATTGGAGAAGGAAATGGCAACCCATTCCCGTGTTCTTGCCTGGGGAATCCCAGGGACGGGGGAGTCTGGTGGGCTGCCGTCTGTGGGGTTGCACAGAGTTGAATACAACTGCGACTTAGCAGCAGCAGCAGCAGCATGTATGATGTTCAAGGACATCCAACAGGTATAAAATGAGGGGTAAAGTATCCTTCCAAATAATAACATATACTAAAAAAGCTGTAACTAAAACAATTGATATTGATATAAGATGAATGGAAGACAAAATCTAAATAAAATAAATAAAATATGTATCTAGTTGTATAGATGATATTTTAAATAAGGACCAAATAATAGACCAATTATTTTGAGATATTTGGATACTCATTTCGAAAAAGTAAAATTAGGCCTCATATTTGCATCATTTGTGTCTGGCTTACAAATAAGCCAAAATGTTAAAAAAAATTACAGTAACATTTAGAGTTGTTTAATCAAATAGTAGTGAATTATTTCTATAACATTGAAGAAAAAGCTATCTTAAGCATGATAGATATCCAGATGTCAAAAATATTGAAGAATTTGATGCATCAACTATCTTTAAATATGCAAAAACATAATGGAGAAATTTAAAAGGGAAGTGAGAAATGAAAACAAATATTTGTAATCTCTATTAAAATAGTATTCAAAATATATTAAGAAAAGAAAAAGTAGGAAAATTAGGAGAAAAAACAGGGAAATTATGTAAATAACATGTTCATAGAAAAGAAATTTTTAAAAATGCATATGTAAAATGCTTGAATTTACTTTAATACAAAAATTATAATTAGTAGCCATTTCATAGATGGCATTGTAAAGCATAATGGTAATTCAATGTGTGAGACTTTGAGAAAATAAACATTAACTTTGATGACTGTGGAAAATGGCAAATTTTTTGGTGACAATTTCTATTTTAAAATTGACTGGACAAAATTAACTTTGTTTTCTGGTGTGCCTTTCAATGCCTTTTAAGCACAAATAGATACGCTGTATTGTATTGCTATATAGTACATCATTATATGAATATACAGATTGTTTAGATATTCTCTCATTTAAGGACATGTCTAGTGATTTTGCCCTTTCTTTCCTAGTGTTGTAATTTGTTTCTTCTCTCTTTTTATTCTATCCTGCCAGAGGATTGGTAATTTTATTCATCACTACATAGAATCAGTTTTTGGCTTCATTGATTTTCTGTATTGTTTTTCTGTTTTCCATGTAGTTGTTTTCAGTTCTACTGTTTATTATTTCTTTCTTTCTGCTAGTTTTGGGTTTATTTGCTCTTCTTTTAACAGTTTCTTGAGATGGAAGCTTAAGTTGTTGATTTGAGACTTTTCTTTTTTTATAAATTATTTTAATTGGAAGATAATTACTTTACAATATGGTGATGGTTTTTGCCATACACAAACATGAAATGGCCACAGATATATATGTGTCTGCCTCATCTTGAATCCCCTTCCCACCTCCCTCTCTACTCTCTGTGTTGTCTCACAGCACTGGATTTGGGTGCCCTGCTCCATGCATGGAACTTGTACTGGCCATCTTTTTTACATATGGTAATGTAAATGTTTCAGTGATATCCTCTCAAATCATTCAACACTTGCCTTCTCCCACTGAGTCCAAAGTCTGTTCTTTATGTAGTCTATGTCTTTATGTAGTTTATGTCTCCTTTGCTGTATGTAGGATTGTCAATACCATCTTTCTAAATTCCATATATATGCATCAATATACTTTATTGGTGTTTCTCTTTCTGACTTACTTCACTCTGTGTAATAGGATCCAGGTTCATCCACCTCATTGGAGCTGACTCAAGTGCATTCCTTTTTACAGCTGAGTAATACTCCATTGTGTATAGGAACCACTACTTCCTTATCCATTCACTTGCTGATGGATATCTAGGTTGCTTCCATGTCTTAGCTATTGTAAATAGTACTGCAATGAGCATTGGGGTACATGTGTCTCCTTTCAATCCTGGTTTCCTCAGTGTGTATGCCATATGCCATATGGCAGTTCTATACCCAGTTTTTTAAGGAATCTCCACACTGTTCTCCATAGTGGCTGTACCAGTTTGTATTCCCACCAACACTGTAAGAAGGTTCCCTTTTCTCTATACCCTCTCTAGCATTTATTGTTTGTAGACTTTTTGATGATGTCCATTCTAACCGGTGTGAGATGAAAACTCATTGTGCTTTTGTTTTGTGTTTCTCTAATAGTGAGTGATGTTGAGCATCTTCATGTGTTTATTAGTCAGCTGTATGTCCTCTTTGGAGAAATGTCTGTTTGGGTCTTTTGCCCACTTTTTGATTAGGTTATTCTTTTTTTTTTTGGCATTTAGTTACATGAGCTGCTTGTATATTTTGGAGCTTGCTTATCTTATTTTGTCAGTTGTTTCATTTGCTATTATTTTCTCCCATTCTGAGAGCTGTCTTTTCACCTTGCTTATAGTTCCTTCATTGTGTAAAAGCTTTTAAGTTTAATTGGTCCCATTTGTGTATTTTTGCTTTTAGGTATTACTTCTTTTCTAACAAAAGTACTTGAAAATAAAATTTACTCTTAGTCTTGCTTTAGCTTCATCACACTGATTTTGATAAATTGTACTTTAATTTTGGTCAAAAGATTTTCTAGTTTCCTTTGATCCATGGATTATTTATAATTATGTTTTTTAATTTCTAACTCTTTGAAGACTTTCATGCTATCTTTCTTTCATTGACTTCTAATTTCATTCCATTATCATTAGAAAATATACTTTGTATGATTTCAACTTGCTTAGAATTGTTAAAGTTCATTTTATGATCCAGAATATAATCTATCATGATGGATGTTCCATATTTATCCTATTATTGTTTGGTGGAATGATCTATACATGCCAATTAGACCCTGTTGATTGAAGGTATTATTCAGTTATTTTACATCCTTGGTAATTTTGTTGTTTATTAGTTCTATCTATTGCCGGGAGAGGGATGATAAAATCTCCAATTATAATTTTCCTTTCAGTTCTGTTGATTTTGTTTTTATATTGCTCTGTTGCTTTATGTATTTTGAAGCTCTCTTGATATGTGCCTGATGTACATTTGGGATAGTTACGTATTTTGGAAAATTGACCTTTTCCTTGTTGGGTAATGCCATTTTTGTCTGATAATTTCTTTTGCTCTGGTGTCCACTTTGCCTGATATCGTGTAGTTGCACCAGCATTGTGAGTGTGTCAGAGTATGCAGTGTGTGCATGGAACACATATTTCTTTTACCATCATTTAACTTTTAATACACCTACATCATTATATTTTAAATGATTTTTTGAAATTATCCTGGCACAGCATATGGTTAGATAGTGATGTGCATGTGTGTGTCATGCATGTGTGTTTTAATCCATTCCAACAATTTGTGTCTTAAAAAATTGGCTCGTTCAGACTATTTGTATTTAATACAATTATTGAAATGTTTGGATTTAGGTTTACCATTTTATTAATTATTTTGTTTTCTCCCTTTGCATTCTGTTCTTCTATTTCCATGATTCTACTTTCTTTGGAATATTTGAGCATTACTAAATATTCCAGTATACTTTATGTATTGTGCTTTTCATTATATCTTTGGGCAAAGATTTTTTGTGAGTGCTCTAGATTTAAATATATATATATATATATACTCAATTTAACAGAGTCAGTATTTTGCCAATTCAAATGGAATATAGATATCTTACTAAGTCTTAGCGTATATAGATTTCTTTATACAGATTGTATTGTAGTTGCCTGTATCTTGTCATGTTAGTTGCTCAGCTGTGTCTGACTCTTTGAGACCCCATGAACTGCAGCCTGCCAGACTCCTCTGTCCATACAATTCTCCTCGCAAAAATACTAGAGTGGGTTGCCATTCCCTTCTCCAGGGGATCTTTCCATCCCAGGATGGGCAGATTCTTTATTATCTGAGTGATGAGGGAAACCCCAGTTGCCTGTCTGGAGTTAATTACATAAATCTATAGTTTCAATCTTTTAACAATTTTGAAATTTCAACTGTAATTACATCAAATATATTTTACAGCATCACTTTATTTCTTCTCCTTTCTGGGACTTCAGTTTCACAGTTAGACCTTAAAAACTTTTTCAAAATCAATTGTCCATGTAAATGCATATCTATCTTTTGATTATATACTCTGCTCCTTTAATTTTATGTCCATTCTTATCTCAAAACACAGCCTTTTGATTACTCTAGCTTTTATATAAAACTTGTATTGTAAATATAATTTCCCAATTTTTTCAATATTATTTACTTTCCAGAATGTTTATATTTCCCTGTAAATTTTAGAATAATAATAAATTTCAATACAATAGCTGGTTGGGACTACAATTTGAATGGATTAAATCTATTAGTGCTTTTGGAATTGACATCTTAATAATAGTGTCTTCCCCATTCATAGACTTGGTATATCTTCTTATTTATTTATTTCTCTCAGTGATATTTGCTGTTTTCAGTGACAGGTCTTAGACATATGTTGTCAATTTTATCCTTAAATTGTTATTGGCATTTAATGATATTGCAAATGGTAACTTATATTTAAATTGTTAAATTTTGAATATATAAAAATGAATAGAAATAGCTTTTGCAGCTTTATTAAGATATAATTAATATACTATTAAATTCACCCATTAAAGTGTACAATTAAATGGGTCTTTCTGGTTTGTGGGACTTTAGTCAGCTTATCTGACTTGTTGCTCACAATGTAGAACATGTTTTATTATTTAGCAGTGGCTCATAAGGAAACATACAGGTTTCTGAAATTATTTTTCTCATAATTTCCTCTTTTTGGAATTCTGCTCTGTAACTTCTGGCTACCTTAGACTTCTTGAACTTCCATCTGTCTTTTCAACTTAGTGAGGAATCCACATTCTCCTTAGAAGTTATTCCCCATCTCAGCATGGAGTGTTTCTTCCAGAACAAAGTCTTAAATAAAAGCACACATGGAGATACATATATCATTTGTAAAAATATTCAAAAGTTATAAATCAAGCTGTGCTCACTCAATCAGTCTTGCCTGACTCTTTGTGATCTCATGGACTATAGTCCGCCAGACTTCTCTGTCCATGGAATTTTCCAGGCAAGAATACTGGAGTGGGTTGCCATTTCCTACTCTACAAACCAAGCTAACAAAAAGTTAAATAAGATAAATTCTATTAACTTAGCAACAATAGCAAAATAGGAATCCGAGAGGTCAATTTCAAATGTAGAATTCTCAGAATCCTTGAATTTCCATCTTTGTCTGCTCTTTCTTCCTATCCACTTGTGTACTTGGACCAACCTCTTGAAAAGGCCGGTCTAAGCTCTGCAAGCAAGCTTATGGTGCATATACCTCTGGCCTTGTCTGCCCCCATGGGTGGAAGTAGAGTTGTAGTAAGGTGGTTATAAATGAAAGTGAGGTTTTTACATCTTTGTTTTCACTGTATACCAAGCGCGGTTTAAACACTTTGCAAAATGAGCATTTTCATATATTCCTTATAAAATTAATATATGTACATACATAGATGCACATACAGAATAAATCTTCTCCACACATGTAATTCTTATGAGATAGTGTTTTGAATTCATAACTGAAACTGCCTCTTTTTTCCCCTCACGAGAAATCCGTTTAGTAAACTTAACAATCTGAGCTAATGTAAATTGTTAGTATACATCTGTGTGTGTGTGTGTGTGTGTGTGTGTGTGTGTGTAAAAGAGGAGGGCTGAGAGAGACAGAGAGAAAAAAAATCATGTAAGAATACAAATGGACCTTTGTGACTATTTTAGCAAATTTTACTCACTGAAACACTGCTTGGTGGAAAAAAGTGAAGTTTGATGTAGATCTCTCCTTGAACCATATTCAGTTCAGTTCAGTTCAGTCACTCAGTCGTGTATGACTCTTTGCCACCCCATGAATTGCAGCACGCCAGGCCTCCCTGTGCATCACCAACTCCCGGAGTTCAGTCAAACTCATGTCCATTGAGTTGGTAATGCTATCCAGCCATCTCTCTTGCCCCCAATCCCTCCCAGCATCAGAACCATATTAAATAAGTGCAAATATGTAAAGCACTCAATTCTTGACTATAAGAGTCACTCAATAATGTTAGAGTCCTACTTTTTTCACTGTCTTCATTTCTCAGCAATTGCATATATTAATGGCACCCACGTGGATTAATTTCTCTATTTTTGCAGTCCAGTCTGTTAGTTACTCGAAAGGGAAACATTTCAAGCCTTTTAGAGATTGGAGACGATGACAAATAAATCTAAACTTGGTAGTAGAGGAAGCCTCAAATCAAATTACATGAGTACAGACTTTCTTGCCCTCTGCTCTGAGCTGATGTTATTCAGAAAGATAGGTAGTATAAAGACCAGACCAATAAATTCAGAGAATATGGCCCATATAAAGAAAACTCGAAATGGGAAACACAGCTAATTTCTCCTAAAAGAGCTAAATTTCAATTATTTAGCTTCCATCTGATATCTATAGAAATAGGAACTTGGTAAGAATGGAAGGATTTGATGTCATCTCAGAAAATCCATTCCACCTTCCTCTTGGTGGATGTGGCCTGATATTTTAACATATCCTGGGCCTCTAGATAAATTTCAAGAGACTATCTAGTGTCAGAGCAAAATAGTGGTTCCTTAGAGTGGTTCCTTTTTCAGAGTTCCTTAGAAAAGTGTCTCTTCTTTGACTGGACTGAACCTGGGCCCTTTCCAAGGTCTAGGATGAGCAACTTTGCTTTTTCTTTCTTTTTTTTTTTTTTTTTTGCAGTTTTGTATGGCTCGATGACTCTCAATCTCTGACCCTCCACCCTTTCTGTGCTGATCAATGTCTTCACTCCTTGAAGGTCAGAGCTTTTGCAGACTGCCTGGATTAAGGTCTCCATGTCAGAGCCTGTTATCTGCTGCAGAGCCCCTAATGCCATTAGCAAGAAAATGAAAGAAGCTTCCAAACAACCTTCAGATCGATGCTAACGTTGTAACTTCCAACAGCTGCTGCTCAGCTCCTTTATTTGTTAAGACCTCCTCCTGTGTGGAACCTTCTTGACTCAAGTTTAATTCTGTCCATTTAACAAAGATGTTTTGAGCAGCTGCTTTGTATTCAGTCCTGGACAAAGCCTTGGGAAAGTGAAGCATACAGGATAGTGGGGCTTCTTGCCCACATGATAATAAGTATCCAACTGGAAAGAAGGAAATCACAAAGCATATTCCAGCTTGAGTATGGTCAAGATGATTTCAATAATAAAATGTAAATTTGGAAGTTAGTCTGAAGAGGAATATTGACGCTGGTAAAGAAGAAAGAAAGAGGCAGGACTGCTGTTTTTTGGACGTAGGGTAGAAAATTCAGCACTTTTCACTGCACTCAATTTCTAGCTCTTTTCTATCAAGACTTAGCTCAGGAATAACACAAAAACTCCCATGGAGCAACTCTATTTATATTTGAGGGTGCTTCAATTTCTTGTAGTGGAAGAAGGAGGAAGAAAGTGGTATACAAAATTCTAATAGTTGTTTCCTTTATTTTAGGAAAACAGGGTAATGGAAATGTGGTCCTCTTTCACCTAGTTCATGAAGTTCTAAAATGGAATCTCTCCTATATTGATATAAAAAAATCAATAGGCAAGGATTTTAGCATCTGGCAGCCTTTCTTCACACTGCCAGGTGGATGATTCTAGAATCGTGTCTCCCTATCTTCTTGTGGGTCAACCATGACTGATGCTTTCAAGGTCTAACAACCCTGAGAATACTTCTTGGAGAAAATGAAAATACTTATCTGCCCATTCAAAATTCTCAGCCATCTGGGCCATGCTCTTGCTTTTCCAATCTCATCTTCTTTCCCTGTTCTATTCACATCTTCTATTACTGACATACTCATCTCCAAAATATCTTTTGTACATCACATGGGGTTTATTTGTTCACCATTTCTCTATCCTGAAGGCTCTTTCTCAGTGTTTTCTTCTCTTTACACCTACTCTTTTTTTATATAGCCCAGTTCAATCTAAACTTGCTTTACCAAGTTTTTGCTGGCAACTCGCATGCATGGTGAACTCTAATCTCTCTGAAATTCTGATTTCTGACTTTCTGAACCATTTATTTGATACTTATATAGTACCTTCTGGCATTTCTCATTTTGTGGTGTGCACTCATATTTAATTTTCTGTGTAGAATATCCTTCCATTTATGTTAACCTAGTTTCTCTTATTAGGACATAAATTTTTGTGTATGGAGCATTTATCTTTATCCTATGTAAACTTATATTACATCGCTCCATCAGTCTCTATTGAATTAATAATAGCCTAAGAAACTCACAGACAGGCAAATTTTTTGCTAAAGTATTTCCACAGTAAACAAAAATGAATTTTATATGCCCTGCTTCTAATAGTTGATCTACATTTCTATAACTGCTATTTCTCTGGAATCTATGCAAGTTCTTTATGCCTTATAGGATCCCATACTCACCTGGTTTGCTTCCTGCTTTCTGACTACTGTTTCTTTCAGAAACTTTCAAACTTCTGTTTTTTCTTTGTCTCATTAGCTCTAAATTTTAGAGTTCTACTTTTGGACTTCCACTATTCTCTACCTATACTAATTCCCCAGATAATTTAAACCAGCCTCATGTCTTTAAGTATAGTCTTTAAACTATTAACTTTCAGCTGTATATCTCAAATACTGAATTCATGAATAACTGCCATGAACTGCACATCTGCAAACGGATATTGAATAAACATCTGAAATTTAACACATCCAAACTTGCTTCCACCTCAACTGCTTACATAGCCTGCTTCATTTTAGTCTTCCCAATGTCAGACTTATTCCAATTGCTTATACTTCAAATGCTCAAGTCTTAAAAAAGCTAAATGTTTTATTATGGGAGATTTCAAACAAATATAAAGGAAATGAAAAAATATAATGGACTGCTTTGTAACCATCACCCAGCTCCAATGAGTATCAATATACTGTTCTTATTTTATGTAACTTCTCCCACTCACCACTCCCAGGGGACACCTGGGGCGGAGCTTGCCTTTTGCCTGACTCCTATGCTGCTGTTTCTTGTTCTAGAAAGTCCCAGTTGACCTCCGAGGGTTCAGGGTCAACCTCAATCAGTGCAACCTTAGCTGATGTATTTCGGAAAGTTCCCAAGCCCTGAAAATGCAGCACCTGCCCACCTGCCTGGTGGATACTACGCCACTGTGCCCTGAAAAGCTGGATCCATGAGGAAGGGGTTTTACAAGCATCTAATAGTTTTCCAGCCTCCTTTAGAAATTTGGGAAGAGCTGGCACTATGCTAGGGATGCTACTATCGCTCTCAGCAATATACGATGTGCTTGCCCCGCAGTGTTTGCCTGCTGGGTTGCCACAAAGGCCCTGGTAGAGCCGCTTCCTAATGGATTTGGCCGGCTCCGCAAGCTCAGCATCCAGCCCTGACCTGTCACAGTGGGCCATGCTGCTGGCATCTCCGCTCTAGCACCAACCTAGGATTCACGGTCCGCCCCAAAGCCAGCCTGGGGGACAGAGTTAGAGCCCATAGCCCGATGCTCTGTTAGCTCACCTTGGCTTCTCTGACTGAGACATCTCTACAGTGAAGCCTGACCTTTTACAATACCGACAGTTTAGGGTGGGGGTTCATAGCAACACTTCGCAGCAGCAATGAGCAGTGGACTAGAGACGTCACTTACTACCAGCTAGCAGTGGTTCCCTCGGGGAGAGACGGAGTGGCCTGGAGGAGGAAGTTAGATTCGCAACTTCGAGGCTTCATATGAGGTAAAAACTGCACCCACAATACTATCGTCCACCTCGCTAATGGTACTGGGCAGCTGGAGCTGGTGCATTGAACTAAGAATTTGCAGATTATGACGTGCCATACTGAAGGAGCACGGGCCACCCATACTGGTTGACCGGTAGCCCCCTGAGCATCCGAGCTCACACTTCCGGGAAGTGGAACCCATGGATTCTTTTGATTGATGGTGCACTTTTAACACACCCATAAAGAGGAATTAGAATCACAAGATTTATAACTTATGGGTCCCAGGATGGGGCTGGGTTGCAATGACCCAGAGGAAGGGCAGTCCTTTGTCCCTGGTCATGGGGGAGAGAGAAAGAGATGGAGAGCAGAAGAGCAAGCCCCTATTACGCATAAGGAGGTTGGGGTGGAGCTCACAAACTTTGCAGACTTGACTCTGAGTGGTTATATTTACAAGTACCCCTGGAAAAGTAAAGTGGGAACTTATAGCCAAAATCACTAGATTCAAGGCCAGACTCTGAATGTGAAGAGGGTGATCATATTGCAAAATGACAGCAATTTGGAAAAAGAAAAGTTTTTTTTTTTCTTATGCATCACTCACTTATTTTTAGACTTGTATTTTCAAGGTAAAATTGATATTCATTGAAAAGCAAAAATCCTGACTGTACAATTTTTGATGACTAGATACATCTTTGTTAACAACACTTTAATCAAGATAAATTACATTTTATCAACACAGAGAGTTCCCACATGTCCTTTTAAAGTCAACCCCTTGCATCACCTAAAGACCACCACTAGTCTGGTCTTCATTCATATTTTGCATCTGTCAGTAGCTTACTTTTTAAATACCTGAGTATTCTTTGTATGAATATAACACAATTTATCAATTCTCTTGATAGACATTTGGGATGCTTAGATTGTTTGGGAAATATCAACAAAGCTGATGAATATTCAGCTTCAGGTAAATATTCTTCTTCAGATCTTTTTTAAGGTCATATGTTTTCACTTATCTTGGCAAAATATCCAGGAGCAGGAAGACTGGATGGCAGATAGGTATATATTTCACCTTATGAAAGACTTCCACAACTTTTTATAAAATAGTTGAGTAATTTTATACTTTACAAATAATATATGATCATTGAAGTTACTCTGATGATGACATATTACTCTGCATGTCTGTGTATGTGTGTAAATTTGTAACAAAATTAATTTTCTTTGAAAAATAAGAGACTATTCAAAAATTCTATTTTCTTTCATGCCAGTTTTTGTAGGTTGTTTTTCAATAGGTTCTTTTATTTCACCCAAACTACCAAGTGTTTTAGCAAAATGTCACTTAAATATTCTGTTATTTTCCTATTGATATTTCCTAATCTGTCTTGCTAGGAATTTATTGACTTTATTGACACTTTCAAATAAATATCTTTTATTTTTTCTAATTTTTAGAAATATTTTTTTCTGCATTTTAGTTTTTTGCTTTATTACTTTCTAATACTTTAAAATTAAGTTGGTTTTCATATAATACCTTAATTTAAGTTTGAAATTTAAATAATTGATTTTAAATATTTCTTAGTGTTCCAAGCCCTGTGTTAGTTGTGTATTCTCATTGCTGTTCATTTGGATTTTTTTTTAATTTTCCTTTTTATTTCTTCTCTTTTGCTTTCCTTTTTTTTTTTTCACTCATAGGTTATTTGGAAGTGTCTAATTCCCAAATATATGTAGCTCTCTATGTACATTCTTTTGGTTGATTTCTAAATTAATTCTCCTGTGTTCAAAGAATATGTCCTATAATATTGATAATTATTGGTCCTTGCTTTATTTCTCAACATATGGCTCTGTCTTATTGAATATTTTGTATGACCTTGAAAATATGGTATGTTCTTTTCTTGTTTGGTTTTCTATTTGATCAATATTGATTAGATTAAGATAATGTATAGTGTTGTTTACATGCTATGCACCTTCATTAATATTTTATCCATTTCTGTTACTTACTGTGGTGGTGGTTTGGTCGCTAAGTCATATCCAACTCTTGCAACCCCACGGACTATAGCCTGCCAGTCTCCTCTGTCTATGGGATTTGCCAGGAAAGAATACTAGAGTGGGTTGCCATCTCCTTCTTGGGATCTTCTTAACCCAGAGATGGAAATCATATCTCCTGCCTGGCAGGCAGACTCCTTCACTGCAGGTGAATTCTTTACTGACTGAGCTATGAGGGAAGTCCTTGTTACTTACCAAGTATGGATATTAAATTTTTCAGCTATCATTGTGCATTTTCCAATGTCTCCTTTTAATTTTTAGCTTTCCATTGAATTCTTCTATTGGCAGTTTATACTATTTTGGACTGTTTTTAATAGTATCTTTTGGAATTACTCTGTAATGATGTTATTCTGTTTCCTCCTTTCATTCCTCAGTGTGTTATCTTGACTCTTCATCAAAGCATGTTGTGTATACCTTTGAAACTAATCTAGAAGTTGACTTCATTAAACCATCTCCACTTGCTTGTAAATTTGTCATCATCAGTTCAGTTCAGTAGCTCAGTTGTGTCTGACTCTTTGCGACCCCAGGAATCGCAGCACTCCAGGCCTCCCTGTCCATCACCAACTCCCGGAGTTCACTCAGACTCACGTCCATTGAGTCCGAGATGCCATCCAGCCATCTCATCCTCTGTCGTCCCCTTCTCCTCTTGCCCCCAATCCCTCCCAGCATCAGAGTCTTTTCCAATGAGTCAACTCTTCGCATGAGGGGCCAAAGTACTGGAGTTTCAGCTTCAGCATCATTCCATCCAAAGAAATCCCAGGGCTGACCTCCTTCAGAATGGACTGGTTGGATCTCCTTGCAGTCCAAGGGGCTCTCAAGAGTCTTCTCCAACACCACAGTGCAAAAGCATCAATTCTTCGGCGCTCAGCCTTCTTCACAGTCCAACTCTCACATCCATACATGACCACAGGAAAAACCATAGCCTTGACTAGACGGACCTTTGTTGGCAAAGTAATGTCTCTGCTTTTAAATATTCTATCTATGTCATCATACTCTTTCAATAAAATCTACTAAGATTATTAATTAATTTCTCTATTCTTTCTCCTTTTTAGTCTTTCCCAACCAACAGCTAGAGCTAAATCCTGTTCAACTGAAAGTGAGATCATCTCCCTTCTCTGTTTCCCACTACACTCAGCTTGAAAGCTAAAGTCCTGCAGGAAATGCAAAGCCTATGTAATCTGCTCCATCTTCATTCAGTTACCCCTTTTTACTTATCTTGTGCTTATCTTTCTCCTTAGTCACTCTAGTCTAAATAAGAAGAGCTCTTTGTTTTTTCTTTAAGATATTGATTAGGTTTCCATTCAGGGCTTATTTGCTATTTCTTCCACCTGGAACATTCCAGGATTCCCATGGTGGTGGTTTTGTTTCTTCAGATTTTCAGTAAAATGTCATCTTCTCATTGAGTCTTTCTCTAACAATCCTACCTAAAATTGCCATTCCTTTTACCCAGTCACCTCATATCCTTCTTTCTATCAAGCACTTGATTTCAGTTTTCTATTGAGCACTTTGAACTATTTAAAATGGCATTTATTTTACTTATTCATTTCTCTTCCCTCACCCCGTTGGTGTGGTGTACGCTTTGTGAGAGAAGAGGTTTTTGTTGGTCTTGTTCACTGCTCTCTCCTTCCTGCCTAGAAGGCTAATGACACAAGTTGAAGTGCCAGGTAATAGTCTCAGGCCACAATTTTTTTTTTTTTTTCTGGTACTTCTTAGTGGTCCTGATTTAATAATCTTTTAATCTTCCTTGATAAATAGTGAGCTAGTCTTACCTTGAGTATCTTTAAGTGAAGGTAATTTTGCTTCCTCCCTGGGTATCTTGTTTCCAGAGTCCTAACTGTCCTAATAGTTACAAAGTTTTTCCTAATAATTAACCTAATTCTCCCTCTGTTGAAACAGAAGCCCCATTAGCTCTTACTCTGTCCTTGTTGACTAATGAGAATAATTGGTCTCTGTCCTTTTTATAGACTTGTCCTTCTGTATTTGTGGATATCTGCTGTACTTCCCCTCAGCCTTTGGTCAAGGAAGTGTGTCAGCAGGATGGCCACGTGGGGACCAGCCAGGCCCAGAGCAGGCATCAGCAGCTCATCCCCCCACAACAGAAATGAATGGAAAGTCTTTTACATAGACAGAGCGGTTTGGGGATTAAAAAGTGCGCCTAACTGGGTTTGGATCCAGGTCTTCCTTTGAAGAAATTTAAGACTTGAGACCAGCTACAGATCTAACCTGAAACTTCACTTTTATCGACAGTTTGGATAATAAAGAAGCCTTTTCTAGAGTCCCTCTTCTTTTCTCAGAAGATACTTTCTAGATGTCAGTCTTCATAAATGCTTTTGTAACTCCACACAGCTTCTAACTTCCTTGCCTTAGGTTAGTTTTCTAAAGTATTTATTTTATGTTTGCTAGAGTTTTGTGGAATAGTCTCTATTCTAGTTGCCATTTTGAATTTCCTTAAATTTGGTATAAGCTTCTTGGGTTAACACAAGGTTGTATTTCCTGAATAAATATCTATGTATTTATTTATTTTTGGCTGTGTTGGGGTCTTAGTTGCAGCATGTAGGATCTTCCTTGCTGTCTGTGGGATCTTTTCCTTGTGGCATGAAGGTTTTTTCTTGTAGTCTTTGTTGCTTGGAAGCATATGGGATATTAGTTCCCCAATAAGGAATCAAACCAAAGTCCCCAGCTTTGGAAGGCAGATTCTTAACCATTGGACCACCAGAGAAGTGCCTGCACATTTATTTATAAGTGTAGCCAAAGATGATACAAAGAACACAATTTCATTTAATTGATTGAATCATCATCAATCAATTCAATATCCTCCTAAAAAAAGGCTGATAAGAGTGATGAATGGAAAGAACCTTGACACATAGTTGGAAGACATAAGTTGAAATTCCAAATTTTTAATTTAATAGCAATGTGGCCCTTGGAAAAATTTCTCTAAGTTACTGAGCTCCAGTTGCCTCATGTTTAAATGAGCTTTTTAGACCAGATAAATCTAAAATTCTTTCTAGTTCTTCAGTTTTATAGTCCTGTAGAAGAGGCACACACACAACAAGAAGAGAATGCAGGCTTCCCTGATGGCTCAGTGATAAAGAATCCACCTGCCAATGCAAGAGATACATGTTTGATCCCTGGTCACGAAGATCCTCTGGAGAAGGAAATTGCAATCCATTCCAGTGTTCTTGCCCAGGAAATCCCATGGACAGAGAAGCCTGACAGGCTACAGTCCATGGGGTCACAAAGAGTAAAACACGACTAAATAACAACAATGGAAAAGAAAGTGTGAAAGTTAATGTTAGTCTCTCAGTCATGTCTAACACTTTGTGACTCCATGGACTATAGCCAGCCAAGCTCCTCTGTACATGAAATTCTCCAGGCAAGAATACTGGAGTGGGTTAGCTATTTCCTTCTCCAGAGTATCTTCCTGACCCAGGGATAAGAACCCAGGTCTCCTACTGGCAGATTCTTTATGGTCCGAGAGACCAGTGTAGCCATCCAAAAATCTTATTACCACAATGTTTAAGTTTATTGTCCATATATTTAATGTTAATTATCAAGGTCAGTGGAGAGCTATTGTAGACTAGAGTTCACAATAGTATGGACTAGAAAGTAACCCTTTGAAAAACCTGTGAATAAAAAACTAATTCACACTAACTTTTTTTCCCTTTCAAGATGACTGCTAGATAATTTTTATTATGTGGTAATGAGACAGATTGAGGGACTTTTGACATTTTTTCCCATGCTTTATGCTGCAAGGTTTGGTTTGAAAGTAGCCAGTGAGCAAGCAGCTGGTATTTTATCTCAGGTCAAGATTTCTGGCCCTGTCAAATGTGTCATGGGGGAAACTTCAGTTACAGCTGCTTATCATTCATGACTTGTCACCCAAGATTAACGCCATTGACTAAGACTAAGCTGGTGACATGTTATAAAAACGTATGATGGTGCTCACTGTAAATCAAAAGTCACTGCTGGTCTACCTGTCTGAGTTCTGTTTTCTGTTGCTTGAACACTTTTGCCTACATCATTTTAGAGAAGGTCAAGCTGTCAACCATGTCTTCTCACTGCATGGCATAAGGTGAGAAAGTCTGAGATCGGACAGTAGAAATGGGTGTAAAACTTGACACTTCCCAAGGTAAAAGGCAACATTATAGCAAGAGCGAAGGAGGGGAGATTTGGAAACAACAAGTATGGGTTAGGAAGATAAAAACTTTAGTTTTGAACATTTTGAGGTAGAGATGCCTAGTGGACATCCATGAGGAATTGTCTAGAAGGCAGTTAAATATGTGAGCTGTGCATTTAAGGGAGAGATCAATAGTATATTTCCTAAGTGCTATCTTTATCCAGTTTTGAAGTCATGGCCAATAATTCTCAGTTCTATCCTGCCCCTTGTTTTCTTCTCTTATCAAGTTCTAATACATCTGGATTACAATATACACATACCCAAATTCAAGAGGTCCCCAGACACATAATATCCTGGGACAGTCCCCTCATTCTTGGACCTGCAGAATTACTCAAAATACCCAGACTTGAGGAATCCAGTGAAACTAACTAACCC